>NC_079194.1:38191355-38510855 GCF_029499605.1 Hyla sarda
ATTGAGCTTCATTTTATGCCATTGTTCTATTTCTTCTTCTTATGAGCTAACGCTTGATGCCCCGAGATGCCAGGTTTTCTATACTCCTGTCAGAGAGGGTACCCATGGGATTCTTTTCATCAAGGGGAGGCAGCTTGATAACATTTTCTATGATGATATATTTCTCACTCTTGTTAATGGACTATACTATGCTGTATACTGTCCCATGAGATTGTTCCCACCACTAATACAGTCTAAAGGTTAAGATTTTATTGTGGAATGTCAAGGGTTTACGCTCCTCCCATAAACGCAGGCTCTTCCTACGATACATAAAACGTTTCCTCCCGGACATAGTGCTACTCCAAGAGACCCATTTAGCAGGGGATGATTTTTTTTAGAATGCACTAACAGTGGGTGGGGCAGGTTTATGGCTCGCCGGCAAAGGAGGGGAAAGCGGGGGTTCTTACCCTACTCCACAAATCCTTCGCATGCACCCAGATTTCTCACACAGGAGACACTGACGGACGTTTATCCCATCTAGTTCTTGAACATAACGGGGAAACCCTTAACATCTACAACGTGTATGCACATAATGGCGAAAACAGATCCTTTTATCAGGACCTCGCAGCCACAATTGAGAATGATGTGGTCCCTGGGAAATTCCTGGGGGGTGACCTTAATACGGTTTTGGACCCACTAGTAGACAGTAAGAGCACCCATATTCCCCGTCAGCCTGTAACTAACAGAGCCAGCGACTGTGTCCTCCCCCTATTTCTGGAAGTAGATATGCAAGATATATGGCGTTTGACTCACCCGGATGACAGGACTTTTACCCACTTCTCCAATGCCGGGAATAGACTATTTCTTAATTAGCTCTGAACTCTGTCATTGAGTGGACTTCTTGGACATTGGAGAGCTGGCTCTATCAGATCATGCTCCGGTAGTACTGCAATTTTATTCATCTTGCCCCCATGGGTCTGATATATTGTGGAGATTTCCAACTTTGCTAGTGAAAGATGATTCCTTTGTTGATGAGTTGAGGGAGTGGTGGTTGGAATATGCAGTACACAACGCAACGCACCTTTCAAATCCAGTTTTATATTGGGAAACTGGAAAAGCGTTACTTAGAGGCAGGCTAATAGCTCACATGTCCACCCTAAAACGTACTTCCCTTACTAAATTTAACGAAGCTAGTACCCAATTATGTAATGCTTATAATCTATTTCTTGCCTCCCCTACAGAATTACACAGAGAGAAATGGAAGGCGACCAGGGCAGATTTAGAATTATGGCTGGACCGGCGTGAGAGGCTAAAACGTTCGCATTTTGAAGTAGATCTCTTTAAATATGGGAATAAAGCAGGTTGGTTAACGGCACGATTGGTGAGAGGTAAACACCCCCCTACACACATAACGGCGTTGAAAGACACAAAGGGAACACTAAAAACGGACCCCCATCTAGTAAATAAAATCCTAGCTAACTTCTATACCAAATTATATGAGGACTCTCCCTCTGATCTATCTGTGGGTGCAGACTTCTTAAGGGGAGTAACCTCACCTAAGCTGACGGATGACCAGAGGGAGATCCTCAATGCCCAGATAACGGAGGAGGAAGTCGCCCTTGTAATCCGACAGTTACACAATAATAAGGCGCCTGGCCCTGACAGATACTCAGGGGACTTCTATAAGTCCCTCCTACCTCAGGTATCCCCGGCCCTAGTTGAGGTATTCCGTGAATACATATGCTCCGGCCAATTGTCTAATGACTCCTCTATGGCATATATCAAAGTCCTACCAAAACCGGGCAAAGATATAACAGACCCTAATTCCTATCGTCCCATATCCTTAATTAATCAAGATACTTTCTAAAATTCTGGCTGATAGGTTAGCGCGCTTTATGCCCACACTTGTAGGTTCCCACCAGGTGGGATTCATCAGAAACAGGTCGGCCACCATGAACATAAGAACAGTTCTGGCGGTACTGGATCGGCTGCAGCATCATCCCCAGCCGGGCGACAAACCTGCTCTTCTAGCATTGGATGCCGAGAAGGCTTTTGATAATGTACACTGGGACTGGCTGGGGATGGTGCTAGACTGAATATGACTTCATGGGGCATTCAGATCCTATTTATCCGGGATTTATCGGGCACCACTGGCACGGGTGTATACCCAGGGGATACTGTCGGCCCCTATATCCTTATTTAAGGGAATGAGACAGGGATGCCCAATCTCTCCCCTCCTATTCGATCTAACTCTGGAACCTCTTGCCAGATCTCTACTAGTTTCCGGCGTATATTCAGGAATTCCTATTGGGGGAAAAAAAGTTAAGCTCCCCATGTTCGCGGATGATGTCCTGTTATTTATTAATTCACTGGATACGTCTTTGGGGCGTATTCTAACACATCTTCACATTTTCGGTACATTCTCGGGTTATAAAATAAATCTTAACAAATCGGAATTACTTGCCCTGGGCACTAGTCCCCCGCGTTGGTTACCCTTAGTTCAGGACGTGGGAATTAAGATAGCATCCTCCTCCGTTACATATCTAGGAATAAAAATAGGGAAAACCCTGGATACTGTTTATAATCTGAATTATCCCCCACTCTTCTCTAAAATACGTGCGGAACTCTCGAGATGGGGCAACCTCCCACTCACCTTCATGGGTAGGTGCCATTTACTCAAGATGGTGAGTTTCTCCAGACTCCTTTATCCCTTACAAACCCTTCCCTTATTACTAAAACACACCGACATCAGGGGTCTCAATTCAGCTTTCACCAAATTTATTTGGGCGGGCAGACAGCCTCGGATCGCCTTAGCCAAACTCATGTTTAGCAAACAGGAGGGAGGCCTTAATTTTCCAAACGTGAGGGGATATAATCTGTCTTGTTTGCTCAGATTTGTAATCGACTGGATACATGGTTCCCCCTTTCACGCCATCACTGACTTAGAGAGAGAATTAGCGGCACCGTGGAACATAACAGCCCTTCTCCACACCGCTTATGCCAAACTCCCCCCCCCCCCCCTAGTTAAACACTCCGTCTTGCTTCAAGACACGGTGGAGACGTGGAAGGAGGTTCGGAAACTATTTCAATTTCCCTTCTTAATTTCCAAACACCTTCCCTTAATGGGACACCCTGAGTATCCAGCCGACATCCCATCCTGGATTCTAACGGAATGGACATCCAAAGGATTGACCATGGTTCATCATCTTGTAGATGGTCTGAGCAAGCAATGGCTCTCGCCACAAGCTATCATGTCCAAATTTGAGCTACCCCCCTCTCATACTTTCCCGATAATCTGCCTACACTCCTTCCTCACGTCACGCTTAAGAAACATGTCTAAGGAATCTCTTGATCACGAATTTGATAGGCTCATAGGTACCAGTCCTCACAAATTGACCATATCGATCATTTATCCTACAATTAGAAGGATACTGATCAAACTAGACCCTAATGAGATGTTCTCCTCATGGTCATCCAGGAGGATGATATCTCTGAATGTGTGTTGCATGGCTGGCAGATGGTTCGTCGCCACATTATAAACGAACGATGGCGAGAAACGTATTTTTAATTTGCCCATAAGGCTCTATACATATTTAATATCCTCCCTTCCCGGGGTTTTCCTGATAGGATTACAGCCTGTCTCAAATGCTCCACCCCCCTGACTAATATGTGGCAAAGTGTATAGACATGCTCGACTATAGTGGAGTATTGGAACACGGTGCTGCTATATATCAAAGACACTTGGGGACTGACTTTGCCTTACACCCCCAGAGCTCTATTGTTCCACCAATGTAGACCTCCAGAATCGGCCCACATGCACACAAATACACCTAAATGGCCTCCCCTAGTCCACATTGTCCTATTAGTAGCACTAAGATGTATTTTTCACAACTGGATATCCCCGATAGCGCCTTCGCTGTGGGATTGATAGGTTGGAACGCCATAAAGACACATGCACTGCAACATTTTTTAACAAGTGGGAAGTATTCATTCTTTCACATTATACGACAGCAGAAATAATTGATATAGTTACACAGTTTAGTTCTACGGAATGGTATTGTTTGGGTTCCCTGGGGGATACATTGGGTGGGTTACGCCTTCCTGCTTAACCGTAGATTTTTTTTTATTTTTTTCTCTCCCTCACTTTTCTCCCATACTGACTACTACAGACATTTCATAAAGGTCATTGATCCATTCTCAAATTGTTTCACACTACTGAGCATTCCCCTCTGTGAAATTATTGTTTGTATTCTATCTGACGCAAGCTCTTTTGTTCTCTCTTCAAGCATATTGTAGCCCGCAAGAGGGCCTTTCATGACATCATTGTTACTTTGTTTTGTTGTTTGTATTTACAAAATCACATAAAAAAAACCAGGGAGCTGAGTGGCATGCTCAGCTCCGCTGTGATGTATATACTGTCTATTTTTACTTTTGTTTTTAAATACCTGGCCAGGAGCCCTGAATGGGCGGCAGCGAGGAGCCAATCAGGGCTCCTGGCAGGGTTTTTAAACATATTGGCCGGCATTTATCATTGTAGGTGTAAGTGAAGCGTTTTTCTACACCTTTTTTTGTGTGCTGGTAATGTGTAGGAGCACAACATTTATTAAATGGTCACAGAATATTTGATACATCTTGTGCAGGTCACATTTTCTGAAATTTCTCTCTTCACATACACCAAAAAGCTAAGCTAAGTCTGGGCTTGTGAAATTTTAGAGACTTTTCAGCAGCTTTGGACCTTTTCTGCGCCTTTTCACAAAAAGGCAAAGTTCATAAAACCCTTCCATATCATGTGTATTGTCAAAATCAGTGGATTGCAACTCAAAATCTGCAGAAATGTGTAAACCAAAAGGCGCAAAAAAGGTGCAAATAAACCCTGCTTAAACCTTTTTTAGACAAAAAACAGTCTAAAGACAATGATAAATGTCGGCCATAGTGTGCATGATTACCATATAATCATATTCCCCCCATCTTTTGTGTGGTACGCCTCGGGGGTTGTAGGGTAGTTGGGGTGTTGCTATTCTGGATAATAAAGGGTGCTGTTAACCCTTCTCACTTGTGACGACAGGGTGAGGGTTAAATACTGTAATGGTGCTGGGCCTATCGCCACCCTTCCCAAGAGTGATAGGTGAATGCGTAATAAATGGATTGTCCACAACCACTGTTCAACTGAAAACTTGCAGGAACTTTTACTGAATATTTTCTGTAGCAGGTAATAACAGTCTATTTTTATAGCAGGTAATAACAGTCTATTTCAGTCTATTTCTAGTTGAGCAGTGATTGACAGTTGGTTGGGATCAGATAAGCTCAATTTAGCTGTTAAAAGATTCTGTAGCATAGATCCGGTGGATTTAGGGGTGCGTTTAGGTCCAGTGATCTTGCAGAGAGTAGCAGGGAATTGTAATTGTACAACAGCTTTGGTATAGGCCGAGGCTGCAATGCTTTGGCCTAGTAAACGTACTTGAAAGTTGCGGAGGTCCTACCTGGTTCAGTGACAGCAACCCAAGAGAGCCAATAATGGCCGCAGCTCCCTTATATGGGCAGGGGCTGATCCGTTTTGGATTGGTCCATAACAACTGTCACTCACCGTTACACGGCATTGTGGGTGAACACGTGACACAAGAACCACCTAAGGTCCTTCAACATACCATAGAGTTCTGAATAGCTGGTCACATGACCTAAGGTCCTGCGACGCCAAACAAGCGAGTAATGCAATATACATATTTACAATTATAATTTCTATAAATATTAACTTACTAAGGGGTGACTAGGGGCTAACTAGGGAAACGGACCCCGACAGTCCTAGGGACTCTGATTTGGGGACCCCCCCCACCAAGGCACAGTATGAAATATGGTGCTAGGACACCACATTTGTATAATCATTTAATTCCCCCATGTATATATGTGATAAATGATTCTCCTGCTGCCCAGTCATCTTCTACCGCTATCACATTCACAGTGGACACATGCCAGTCCATTACCTGTTGCTCATCTCCGTACCTGATAGAAATGAGCAGCTGGGAATGGAGGTAAATATCCCCCCTGTGCGCTGTTATTACGCTTCATTCATTCATTCATTCATTCACCACCGCCGGTTATCAACATGGCCCATACAGGGATGATCTAATATATAACTTTGCTATGCACAATTGTTATGATTTGCACTTTGGATGTTTTGTATAATGGATTTGATTTTATTTATTGTGATTAGAGATGAGCGAACTTTTAAAAAATTCGATTCGGCCGATTCGCCGAATTTTCCGAAAAAGTTTGTTTCGATCTGAATTTTTTCACGGCAAATCTATATTAACCCCTTAAGGACGCAGGACGTAAATGTACGTCCTGGTGAGGTGGTACTTAACGCACCAGGACGTACATTTACGTCCTGTGCATAACCGCGGGCATCGGAGCGATGCTCGTGTCATGCGCGGCTGATCCCGGCTGCTGATCGCAGCCAGGGACCCACCGGCAATGGCCGACGCCCGCGATCTCGCGGGCGTCCGCCATTAACCCCTCAGGTGCCGGGATCAATACAGATGCCGGCATCTGCGGCATTGCGCGATTTAAATGAACGATCGGATCGCCCGCAGCGCTGCTGCGGGGATTCGATCATTCAGAACGCCGGATGGAGGTCCCCTCTCCTTCCTCCGTCCAGCTCCCGGCGTCTCCTGCTCTGGTCTGTGATCGAGCAGACCAGAGCAGGAGATGACCGATAATACTGATCTGTTCTATGTCCTATACATAGGACAGATCAGTATTAGCAATCATGGTATTGCTATGAATAGTCCCCTATGGGGACTATTCAAGTGTTAAAAAAAATGTAAAAAAATGTAGAAGTAAAAGTAAAAAAAAAGTGAAAAATCCCCTCCCCCAATAAAAAAGTAAAACGTCAGTTTTTTCCGATTTTACCCCCAAAAAGCGTAAAAAACATTTTTTAGACATATATGGTATCGTCGCGTGCGTAAATGTCCGAACTATTAAAATAAAATGTTAATGATCCCGTACGGTGAACGGCGTGAACGATAAAAAAAAACAAAAATGTCCAAAATTCCTACTTTTTTAATACATTTTATTTAAAAAAATTATAAAAAATGTATTAAAAGTTTTTTATATGCAAATGTGGTATGAAAAAAAAATACAGATCATGGCGCAAAAAATGAGCCCCCATACCGCCGCTTATACGGAAAAATAAAAAAGTTAGAGGTCATCAAAATAAAGGGATTATAAACGTACTAATTTGGTTAAAAAGTTTGTGATTTTTTTTAAGCGCAACAATAATATAAAAGTATATAATAATGGGTATCATTTTAATTGTATTGAGCCTCAGAATAAAGAACACATTTCATTTTTACCATAAATTGTACGGCGTGAAAACAAAACCTTCCAAAATTAGCAAAATTGCGTTTTTCGTTTTAATTTCCCCACAAAAATAGCGTTTTTTGGTTGTGCCATACATTTTATGATATAATGAGTGATGTCATTACAAAGGACAACTGGTCGCGCAAAAAACAAGCCCTCATACTAGTCTGTGGATGAAAATATAAAAGAGTTATGATTTTTAGAAGGCGAGGAGGAAAACATGAAAACGTAAAAATTAAATTGTCTGAGTCCTTAAGGCCAAAATGGGCTGAGTCCTTAAGGGGTTAAAAAAGGCTATTTCTAGCCTACATACAGCCTCTATAGGGGTATAGAACACTTTGCTGTGTTCTAAAATTCATTTGGAGTGTGCTGGGTTAGTGAAATAATACTGTTATTCAGAATAACATGCAGATTACCGGCATCACTTTTAGAATCACTGCCGCACAGCAGCACAATGATAGAGCCTGGTGGTGGCATCAGTGTCAGGAGACCATATAGTGGCTGAATGACATAGCGTGGAGTTGTTGGCAGCATGAGGAGACCATTAAGTGGCTGAATGGCACAGTGTGGAGGTGTTGGCAGAATGAGGACACCATACAGTGGCTGAATGACACAGCATGGACATGTTTTCAGCATGAGGAGACCATATAGTGGCTGAATGACACAGTTTGGATGAGGCTGAAGCATGAGGACACCATATAGTGGCTGAATGGCACAGCCCGGAGTTGCCAGCAGCATGAGTAGGCACTAGGCCTTCACAATCCCTACGATTAAAAGATGAATTAAGAAATTTAAACCGAAGATTTTGGATAGCGGGTGCTACCTATGAGAAAATTTGAAATTCCCAGACCCAGGCCCCACAGTGGCATCAGTAAACCATATATTGCCTGAATGACACAGCCTGGAGTTGGCTGAAGCACGAGTACACAGCAGAGCTTCACAATCACCCCCAAAAAACACAACAATTTTAGAAATTTTTGAAAAAGATTTTGGATAGCGGGTGCTACCTATGAGAAAATGTGAAATTCCCAGAACCAGGCCCAGCAACGCCATCATTTTTTGATTTGAAATTTAAAACAACCTTTGCGCGTCCCGGACACCAGCGTGTGGGTACAAAGGACCAAATCCAACAAGCCCCCACAGGGCACATGTGGCCGTGAGATGTAGGTGCAACGTCTCCATTGCCCTGACCATCCATTGTTTCCAAGACTTCTCGCCAAGGCAAACCATATGAAGAACAGCTTGACACCGCCGTGCCCAACACACATGGTATGCTGAAGGGCCACCGAGATTTGGACGTGCAGTGGAGGCCGAGGACACGGTGGAGGATGAGGAGGTGTCGTTGCACACTGTAACAGGGCCAACTGCCTGGGAGCGGGAGCGTGGAGGAGGAAGCGGTGTGACCTGTCCAAGTTTCTGTTGTGGCTGTGCAGGAACCACATTTACCCAGAAAGCCATAAAAAACAAGTATTGTCCCTTCCTGTAGTTACAGCTTCACATGTCGGCGCTGCCGTGCACTTTTTAACACACCGACAGGCTCAAGGACTGGCCCACCTTCTCTTGTACAAACTTATGTAGGGCTGGTACTGCCTTCTTCGCAAAGAAATGACGGCTCGGGATTCTCCACCTCGGCTCGGCACAAGCCATCAATTCTCTGAAAGGTGCAGAGTCCACCACTTAAAAAGGGAGGGACTGCAACACCAGCAACTTAGACAGGAGCACATTCAACTTCTGTGCCGTTGGATGAGTGGGCGCATACTGTTGTCTCTTGAACATGGCTTCGCCGATGGATTGTTGGCGGAATGGCTGACTAAAAGTGGGAGAAGCAGGAGTGACAGAAGGAGGGTTTGACACACAGCTCCCTTCGGCTGAGGTGGTGGAGCCTTGGCTGGATGAAGGAGGGAGCGGATGGCCACTGGGTGATGCAGCAGGCTTGACCATTACATCGAAGCCACGGTTCTCCCAGGCCGCTTTATGGTGGCGAAGCATGTGTAGACGCAGGGCCGTGGTGCCGGCATTGGGACCCTGGCCACAATTCACCTTCTGACGACAGATCTTGCATGTGGCTATGTGAACCTCCTCCGGAAGCCTTATGAAAAACTTCCACACCGCCGAGTAGCTAATTTTCCCACCAGCAGTCCGCATTAATGGACTGCTACTGGCACCGCCTCCAGGAACCCCTGTTCCACTACCTCCCGGAAAGGTAGGCTGCCGCAAAGCAGGTGGTCTCCCCCGGGCACGTTTGGCTCCTGAATTTCCACTACTGCCACCAAGCTGACTGCCAACCGTGCTACCGCCTTGCTGCCTCAAGGGCAACCTGCAACTGTCTTCTCCTGATGATGATGAAGCCCCTTCTGCACCCGGCTCCCAATTGCGATCGGCTTCATCATCATCAACAGGTGTGTGCACGTCACTGATGTCCTCCTCAGGTTCCCCAACAGTGTCTGCTTCAGGACCCTGAACACTTGCAACACCGCCTCCCACGTCACTCTCCGCATCGCTACTTGGCCACCTAGCGGAGCAAGCAGCACATGTCTCCTCCCCTTCTTGGCTGTCCAGTAGCTGCTGACTGTCCTCTATTGGATCGTCCTCAGTAAATAGTGGAGCTGAACCCACAGCATAAGATACTTCTTTAGGAGATGGAACAGCATAGAACAAAGGCAATGGGAGGACAGGGACTGCTCCCGGGCCATGCCAACTGAGGGTTGTGTCTGAGGAACCCACCGACTGTGTACTGGGGGTGTCAGATGTCACTTGTGATGATGTGGATGAGCGTGTTAACCAATCGATGACGGCAGATGGGTTGCTGGTGGAGACACGACCGCTGGCTGATAACGGGAGCTCAGGCCTCTCGCTGCGACTCCTGCTGCCACTCGACCCATGTCTGCTTCCAACTCTGCCTGAAGTATTTAGGCCTCTTCCACTCCTCTGTGCACGTCCTGGCCCTTCTCTGCCTGACATACTTAGTGCGTTTATAAGGGTATTACAACACGCCACACTACTCTTTAAACAGTATTTGTCTAGAACAGCAGCAGGTGATTAGTTACGGCTGTCCTTTCACAGTATGTAGGAAATTGACAGCTTAACGGGTACTAAATGGTATAATACTTGGATGTACCTATGCGGTATGCACTGATGAGGGCAGTAATATGCGTAACTATACGCAGAAAAAAAATCTGTATTTTTGAAAAACACCAGCCGGCGGATACTATTGTTTGGACTTTGACGGTATGGAGCACCTTGAAAGCTTAACAGGTACTAAATCGTACAATACTTGGATGTACCTATGTGGTATACACTGTTGAGAGCAGTAATATGCCTAACTATACGCAGAAAAAAATCTGTATTTTTGTAAAACACCAGCAGGTGGACACTATTGTTTGGACTTTGACGGTATGGAGCACCTTGACAGCTTAACAGGTACTAGATGGTACAATACTTGGATGTACCTATGCGGTATGCACTGATGAGGGCAGTAATATGCGTAACTATACGCAGAAAAAATTCTGTATTTTTGTAAAACACCAGCTGGTGAATGCTATTGTTTGGACTTTGACGGTATGGAGCACCTTGACAGCTTAACAGGTACTAAATGGTACAATACTTTGATGTACGTATGCGGTATGCACTGATGAGGGCAGTAATATGTGTAACTATACGCAGAAAAAACTCGGTATTTTTGTAAAACACCAGCCGGTGAATAGTTTTGTTTGGACCTTGACGGTTTGGAGCACCTTGACAGCTTAACAGGTACTAGATGGTACAATACTTGGATGTACGTATGAGGTATGCACTGATGAGGGCAGTAATATGCCTAACTATACGCAGAAAAAACTCTGTATTTTTGTAAAACACCAGCCGGTGAAAACTATTGTTTGGACTTTGACGGTATGGAGCACCTTGACAGCTTAACAGGTACTAAATGGTACAATACTTGGATGTACGTATGCGGTATGCACTGATGAGGGCATCAATATGCGTGACTATACGCAGAAAAAAAATCTGGATTTTTTGTAAAACACCAGCCGGTGAATGCTATTGTTTGGACTTTGACGGTATGGAGCACCTTGACAGCTTAACAGGTACTAAATGGTACAATACTTGGATGTACGTATGCGGTATGCACTGATGAGGGCATCAATATGCGTGATTATACGCAGAAAAAAATCTGTATTTTTGTAAAACACCAGACGGCGGATACTATTGTTTGGACTTTGATGGTATGGAGCACCTTGACAGCTTAACATTCCCAAACACCGGGTCCGGGGCCATTAGGAGCAGAGATGTGGGAGCGCTTAAGATATGAAGCATGCATCAAGGTTATAGAAGCCATCACTGGAGGTAGGGAGGAGATGACCGACTTAGGCTGTGCCTTTTGCGGAAGCCAGAGAAGTGCTCTTGGGTCCAGGTTTGTACTGGAGGACTCCAGTTCAACATATCCACTTCTCAACATAATCAGACCACAGGTGTGCACGTGATGGGTGGCTTCCCTATGTCTATCTCAGGGCTCCGTCTCCTGAGTGCAGTAAACCATATATATAGAAATAGACATAGACTGGGAATTGCACTTAAAAAGTTCTTTATCTCCAAATTTATCCATGTACAAAACAGTAGAGAGATATACAGAACATAATCACCCGGTGCTCAATAGACTGCTCAGAGGTTATTCCACTCAGTGTCTTCAGAACCTTCCATCCCAGACTTGCTGCTTGCTGGACGGTGTGTTCCTGGCCATGTGGACGCTAATTTTGAGGGGGTGTGAAAACGCTCGCTAGCATGCGAGCTGCTGGACGTTTCAGGAGTCTCCTCACTTTCTCAACATAGTTCCTGTGCACCCACCACCATATACTTATACAGGTACGTTCTCTCGCGAGAATTCCTTTCTACATACAAAATATAAAATAATTAAAACCAGGATTCTGATCGGACAGTATTTATAAAAAGACATTAAAATTACAGCTTTCATTAATTCCCTTAGGTGCTAGAGAATCGAGACAGTGTATCCAAAAAACTTCTATGGTTTAATTTTTTCTTTACCTGTTCACTATTCATGCCCTCTATTTCTTCCAGTATTAACCATTTTAGCTCACTTATCTGATGCCCATTCGTGACGAAATGTCTAGCCAGACACGTTTCCCCAAATTTCTCTCGACTATAATCTTTGGATACACTATCTCCATTCTCTGTTTTCTTCTTAAACAACCTGATGGAGCTTCTATGTTCATTTAGTCTAATTTTCATTGCACGAACTGTCTGTCCCACGTATGCCATTCCACATGGACATTTTAACATATAAATAACTTGTTTCGAATCGCATGTATGAAAACCTTTTAATTTTATTTTATTCCCACGTGAAGGATGTATTACATTATCACCCCTAATTATACTGTTACAATTTTGGCATGACTTACAAGGGAAAGTCCCCACTTTCTGTGTTCTTAAAAATGATTGTCTACTCTCCTTTTTCTCTGCTATATCTGCTCTAATCAAATGATTAGCTATAGATCTATTTTTTCTATATACAAATCTTGGTTTTTGTCTAAACATACTTCCATATTTTTCATCTGCTTTAAGTAAATTCCAATATTTGTACACTATACCTATACACTATACACTATCTAGATGTTGAGATACGTTATGATAAAGATGGGTTCGAAACCACCCTCTTTTCCAAGAAGAGTGACCGTAATAATTTGTTACATAAGAAGAGTGGCCATGCTCCACAAGTATTTAGAGGAATACCGAAAGGTCAAATGATACGGGCTAAACTAATTTGTAGTACGGAAGAAGAATGAATATGTTAAAAATAAAGAGATGTTAATTAAAAAGTTCGTACAGAGAGGGTACGAGGAAAAATAATTAATTGAGACAGCAGTAGAGGTAGATCAAATTCCTTGGGAAGAACTAAGGAAGAAAAATAAGATGAAGAAAAATAAAGAAAACATTTTTACGTATGTGTCGACATATGACGGTCACTCTAAGTTGGTAAAGAGGGTGGTAAACAAATATTGGAATTTACTTAAAGCAGATGAAAAATATGGAAGTATGTTTAGACAAAAACCAAGATTTGTATATAGAAAAAATAGATCTATAGCTAATCATTTGATTAGAGCAGATATAGCAGAGAAAAAGGAGAGTAGACAATCATTTTTAAGAACACAGAAAGTGGGGACGTTCCCTTGTAGGTCATGCCAAAATTGTAACAGTATAATTAGGGGTGATAATGTAATACATCCTTCACGTGGGAATAAAATTTAATTAAAAAGTTTTCATACATGCGATTCGAAACAAGTTATTTATATGTTAAAATGTCCATGTGGAATGGCATACGTGGGACAGACAGTTCGTGCAATGAAAATTAGACTAAATGAACATAGAAGCTCCATCAGGTTGTTTAACCCCTTAACGATGCAGGACGTATATTTACGTCCTGCGCCGGCTCCCGCGATATGAAGCGGGATCGCGCCGCGATCCCGCATCATATCGCGTGGGTCCCGGCGCTAATCAATGGCCGGGACCCCCGGCTAATACCACACATCGCCGATCGCGGCAATGTGCGGTATTTACCCTTTAAAAGCGGCTGTCAAAGCTGACCGCCGCTTCTAAAGTGAAACTGAAAGTATCCCGGCTGCTCAGTCGGGCTGTTCGGGACCGCCGCGGTGAAATCGCGGCATCCCGAACAGCTGATCGGACACCGGGAGGGCTCTTACCTGCCTCCTCGGTGTCCGATCGACGAATGAATGCTCCGTGCCTGAGATCCAGGCAGGAGCAGTCAAGCGCCGATAATGCTGACCACAGGCGTGTTAATACACGCCTGTGATCAGGATGAGAGATCAGTGTGCGCACTGTTATAGGGCCCTATGGGACCTATAACACTGCAAAAAAAAAGTAAAAAAAAAGTGTTAATAAAGGTCATTTAACCCCTTCCCCAATAAAAGTTTGAATCACCCCCCTTTTCCCATAAAAAAAATAAAACAGTGTAAAAAAAAAAATAAAATAAACATATGTGGTATCGGCGCGTGCGTAAATGTCCGAACTATAAAAATATATCATTAATTAAGCCGTACGGTCAATGGCGTACGCGCAAAAAAATTCCAAAGTCCAAAAAAGCGTATTTTGGTAACTTTTTATAACATTAAAAAATGAATAAAAAGTGATCAAAAAGTCAGATCAAAACAAAAATCATACCAATAAAAACTTCAAATCAAGGCGCAAAAAATGAGTCCTCATACCGCCCCGTACGTGGAAAAATAAAAAAGTTATAGGGGTCAGAAGATGACATTTTTAAACGTATAAATTTTCCTGCATGTAGTTATGATTTTTTCCAGAAGTGCGACAAAATCAAACCTATATAAGTAGGGTATCATTTTAACCGTATGGACCTACAGAATAATGATAAGGTGTAATTTTTACCGAAATATGCACTGCGTAGAAACGGAAGCCCCCAAAAGTTACAAAATGGCATTTTTTTTTCGATTTTGTCGCACAATGATTTTTTTTTCCGTTTCGCCGTGCATTTTTGGGTAAAATGACTAATGTCACTGCAAAGTAGAATTGGCGACGCAAAAAATAAGCCATAATATGGATTTTTAGGTGGAAAATTGAAAGGGTTATGATTTTTAAAAGGTAAGGAGGAAAAAACGAAAGTGCAAAAACGGAAAAACCCTGAGTCCTTAAGGGGTTAAGAAGAAAACAGAGAAAGGAGATAGTGTATCCGAAGATTATAGTCGAGAGAAATTTGGGGAAACGAGTCTGGCTAGACATTTCGTTATGAATGGGCATCAGATAAGTGAGCTAAAATGGTTAATACTGGAAGAAATAGAGGGCATGAATAGTGAACAGGTAAAGAAAAAAATTAAACCAAAGAGAAGTTTTTTGGTGTCCAAGACACCCTCGATCCCCCTTGAAGAGATAGGAGTGAGGTGGCAGGGTTGCCACCCCTCCTATCCCTGCTATGAAGAGTGGTCTCTAAACTGTCGCCCTCCAGATGTTGCAAAACTACAACTCCCACCATGCATTGACAGCTGTTTGCTGTGTTGGCATGCTGGGAGTTGTAGTTTTGCAAGATTTAGAGGGATTCAGGCTAGAGATCACTGACAGTGGTCTCTAAACTGTAGCCCTCCAGATGTTACAAAACTACAACTCCCAGCATGCCCAGACAGCAGTTTGCTGTCTTAGCATGCTGAGATTTGTAGTTTTGCAACATCTGGAGGGCCACAGTTTAGAGACCACTGTCAGTGATCTCCATACTGAACCCCTCTAAATCTTGCAAAACTACAACTCCCAGCATTCAGGAACAGCAAATGGCTGTCTCGGCATGCTGGGAGTTGTACTTGCGTGCCACCAGCTGTTGCATAACTACATCTCCCAGCATTCCCTTTGGCAATCAGTACATGCTGAGAGTTGTAGTTCTGCAACAGCTGGAGGCACACTGGTTGGGAAATACCGAGTTAGGTAATAGGTTCTATTACCTAACTCAGTATTTTCCAACCAGTGTGCCTCCAGCTGTTGCAAAACTACAACTCCCAGCATGCACGTTCTGTCAGTGCATGCTGGGAGTTGTAGTTTTGCCCCCCCCCCTCCCATGTGAATGTTCAGGTTACATTCACACTGGCGGCGGATTACAGTGAGTTCCCTGCTTCAAGTTTGAGCTGCAGCAGCCGCAGCTCAAACTCCTAGCGGGAGACTCAGTGTAATCCGCCGTCAGTGTGAATGTAACCTAAAAACACTACACTAACATAAAATAAAGAGTAAAACACTACATATGCACACATACACTGCCCCCCCTACCACCCCCCCCTTCCCCCCCAATAAAAATGAAAAACGTATCCTACAGCAGTGTTTCCAAAACGGAGCCTCCAGCTGTTGCAAAACAAAAACTCCCAGCATTTCTGGACAGCCATTGACTGTCCAAGCATGCTGGGAGTTTAGCAACAGCTGGAGGCACCCTGTTTGAGAATCACTGGTGTAGAATACCCCTATGTACACCCCTATGCAAATCCCTAATTTAGGCCTCAAATGCACATGGCGCTCTCACTTTGGAGCCCTGTCGTATTTCAAGGCAACAGTTTAGGGCCACATATGAGGTATCGCCGTACTCGGGAGAAATTTCCTAACAAATTTTGGGGGGCTTTTTCTCCTTTTACCCCTTATGAAAAGGTAAAGTTGGGGTCTACACCAGCATGTTAGTGTAAAAAAAAAACATTTTTGTACACTAACATACTGGTGTTGCCCCATACTTTAAAATTTCACAAGCGGTAAAAGAAAAAAAAGCCTCCAAAATTTGTAACGCAATTTCTCCTGAGGACGGAGATACCCCATATGTGGGCGCAAAGTGTTCTGGGGACGCACAACAAGGCTCAGAAGGGAGAGTGCACCATGTAAATTTGAGGTCTAAATTGGTGATTTGCACAGGGGTGGCTGATTTTACAGCGGTTCTGACATAAGTGCAAAACAATAAATACCCACATGTGACCCCATTTTGGAAACTATACCCCTCACAGAATGTAATAAGGGGTACAGTGAGCATTTACACCCCACAGGTGTCTGACAGATCTTTGAAACAGGGGTCTGTGTGAAAATGAAAAATAAAATTTTTAATTTGCACAGCCCACTGTTCCAAAGATCCGTCAAATGCCAGTGGGGTGTAAATTCTCCCTGCACCCCTTATTACCTTCCGTGAGGGGTGTAGTTTTAAAAATGGGGTCACATGTGGGGGGGGGGTCCACTGTTCTGGCACCACGGGGGGGCTTTGGAAATGCACATGGCCAAATTCTCTCTCCAAAAGCTCAATGATGCTCCTTCTCTTCTGAGCATTGTAGTTCGCAATTGTAATGCACTTCAGGTCAACTTATGGGGTACCTCCATACTCAGAAGAGATGAATTTTGGGGGGTATTTTCTGCTATTAACCCTTGCAAAAATGTGAAATTTGGGGGGAAACACACATTTTAGTGAAATTATTATTTTATTTTTTTACATATGCAAAAGTCATGAAACACCTGTGGGGTATTAAGGCTCACTTAATTCCTTGTTACGTTCCTCAAGGGGTCTAGTTTCCAAAATGGTATGCCATGTTTTTTTTTTTTTGCTGTTTTGCCACCATAGGGGCTTCCTAAATGCAACATGCCCCCAAAAAACCATTTCAGAAAAACGTACTCTCCAAAATCCCCTTGTCGCTCCTTCGCTTCTGAGCCCTCTACTGCGCCCACCGAACAAATTACATAGACATATGAGGTATGTGCTTACTCGAGAGAAATTGGGCTACAAATTCAAGTATAAATTTTATCCTTTTACCCCTTGTAAAAATTCAAAAATTGGGTCTACAAGAACTTGCAAGTGTAAAAAATGAAGATTTTGAATTTTCTCCTTCACTTTGCTGCTTTTCCTGTGAAAAACCTAAAGGGTTAAAACACTTACTGAATGTCATTTTGAATACTTTGGGGGTGCAGTTTTTTTAATGGGGTCATTTATGGGGTATTTCTAATATGAAGACCCTTCAAATCCACTTCAAACCTTAACTGGTCCATGAAAAATAGCGAGTTTGAAAATTTTGTGAAAAATTGTAAAATTGCTGCTGAACTTAGAAGCCCTCTGGTGTTTTCCAAAAGTAAACACGTGTCAATTTTATGATGAAAATATAAAGTAGACATATTGTATATGTGAATCCAAAAAAAAAAAAATTGGAATATCCATTTTCCTTACAAGCAGAGAGCTTCAAAGTTAGAAAAATGCAAAATTTTCAATTTTTTCTTCAAATTTTGGGATTTTTCACCAAGAAAGGATGCAAGTTAACACAAAAATGTACCACTATGTTAAAGTAGAATATGTCACGAAAAAACAATCTCGGAATCAGATTGATAAGTAAAAGCATTCCAGAGTTATTAATGTTTAAAGTGACAGTGGTCAGATGTGCAAAAAAGGGGTGCGTCCTAGAGGTGAAAATGGGCTGTGCCCTTAAGGGGTTAATGAAAGCTGTAATTTTAATGTCTTTTTATAAATATTGTCCGATCAGAATCCTAGTTTTAATTATTTTATATTTTGTATGTAGAAATGAATTCTCGCGAGAGAACGTACCTGTATAAGTGTATGGTGGTGGGTGCACAGGAACTATGTTGAGAAAGGGAGGAGACTCCTGAAACGTCCAGCAGCTCGCATGCTAGCGAGCGTTTTCACACCCCCTCAAAATTACCGTCCACATGGCCAGGAACACACCGTCCAGCAAGCAGCAAGTCTGGGATGGAAGGTTCTGAAGACACCGAGTGGAATAACCCCTGAGCAGTCTATTGAGCACCGGGTGATTATGTTCTGTATATCTCTCTACTGTTTTGTACATGGATAAATTTGGAGATAAATAAAGTGCAATTCCCAGTCTATGTCTATTTCTATATATATGGACTTCAGTTCAAACCACTGCTTCGTGTCCCTATTGTGGAAATCATCCAAAACACGGGAAAGAACTGCAGACAGGTAGTAGTATAGGCAGTCTGGAAGAGTCAAGCCTCCCTCTTGTTTTCTATAGATCAAAATACCACTCACTATCCGCAGGTGTCTATTTGCCCACACAAAGCCAGATAGGAGCCCAGCGAGCCTCTGGAAAAAAAAGAGGCAGGTGAGTCAGGACATAAGAAAACAAGTATAAAAGACAAGGGAGTACAATTATTTTGAGAATATTGATTCTCCCCAACCAGGGGAGAGCTTCTAATCTTAGGATAAAAGGCACCTGTCCACAGTGACAATCAGTCATATTCCAGTGGTTGTGTGTTTTTTTTTTTTCAAGTGTTGCAAATGGCTGAAATACTTTTGTAGACAAAAGACAATGCAATTATGTTGCAAAAGCCAACCCAGAATCCGACACCCATCGCTGCAGCCAGTGATAGGCTGAGTGCCGTGTGACGATCCGTGCACACGGAAGAAGGAGGAAGACAGGACCGGAGGACCACTCAGCTGTAGCAGCGCTCTGGGGGAACGCAGGAGGGTTAGTGAAAGTTTATTAAAAAAAATTTTTCTGCCCGGGCACAATGTAGGAGGACTAGTCGGCACTAGAGTACTACTTTAACCCCTTAAGGACGCAGCCCTTTTTCACCTTAAGGATTGAGCCCTTTTTCGCAATTCTGACCACCGTCGCTTTACGAATTAATAACGCGAAAACGCTTTTACCGAATATTCTGATTCTGAGATTGTTTTATCGTGACATATTCTACTTTATTTTGGTGGTAATTTTTCGGCGTTACTTGCATCCTTTTTTGGTGAAAAATCCCAAAATTTCATGAAAATTTTGAAAATTTTGCATTTTTCTAACTTTGAAGCTCTCTGCTTGTAAGGAAAATGGATATTCACAATAAATTTTATTTTTATTCACAATACAATATGTCCACTTTATGTTGGCATTATAAAATGGACATATTTTTGCTTTTTGAAAAAATAAGAGGGCTTCAAAGTAGAGCAGCAATTTTCAAAAAAATTCATGAAAATTGCTAAATCTGAAGGGACAGATGTTACAGAACTACAACTCCCAGCATGCCTGGGCAGCCCAGACATGATGAGAGTTGTAGTTTGGCAACATCTGGAGGACTACTGTTTGGGCACCACTGTAACAGTGGTCTCCAAACTGTGACCCTCCAGATGTTGCTAAACTACAACTCCCAGCATGCCCAGACAGCCTTTGGCATAAAATGCCAAAGACTGCCTTTGGCATGCTGGGAGTTGCAGATTGGCCTTCCTAGTGGTTGCCACAGTAAAGATCACTTTACTTTCACTTTCAATTCCCCCCCCCCCCCCCCCCACTGTAGTTTCCCTACCTGACCCAGGATCCAGCAGTCTCCAGCGATGATCGGGGATCTCCAGGCATCTTCTCCTGCAGGTACCGGCCTCCATCTTCTTCCCACGATCCCCTTGACATCCAGGGGTGGGCAGAACGCGAGTTGCCATGGAAACCCACTGTCCTGCTCTGCCATTGGTCAGAATCAGTTCTGACCAATGGCAGGGGATAGGAGGAGATCGCAGCTCTGCAACCTCACTCCTAGCCCTCAAGATGATTGGGGCTGTCCCTGACAGCTCCGATCATCGCTATTTTCCGGGTGACCAGGTCACCAGCGACCCGATCAGCCCGGAATAGCAGAAAATCGCATGTCTGAATTGACATGCGATTTTCTGCGATCGCCGACATGGGGGGGTCTCAGGACCCCCCTGGGCGATATGCCGCGAAACCTGCTGAACGATTTCAGCAGGCATCGGGCACTGGCTCCGCTCCAGCTGGCTGCGGGGGGCCAGGAAAGCTGATGATGTACTCATACGTCATGAGTCCTTAAGGACTCTGAAAAGGAGACGTATGAGTACGTCCTCAGTCCTTAAGGGGTTAAAGAGATAATTGCTATTTCTGAAGGCTTCATTGTCGATCTATACATGGATTACAAGTATTTTTCATACATTTTGCAGTATTTTTATAACGGTATATACATATTTTTAAACTGGTTTACCACTAAATATATTCAAAAAACACATTATCAATGCATTGAGTGAAGACAAGGAATCATTTATTATAACTGTTGCTGAACATAGGCGTGCGCACGGGGTGTGCCGGGTGTGCACAGGCACACCCTAATCACCGCAGCCGCGGCCCGCTGCTGCAGGACTTTTATTTTTTTTTTATTCCTCACTACTAAACCCCAGCCCCACCGGACATCCCCGACATCACCAGCCGGAGGACGGGGGATAGATTGGCCGGAGCCGCAAATTAAAAAAAAAATGCATTTTTAAACATCCGGTGTGCCCTGAAAGACTTTCAGGGCACACCGGATGTTTAAAAATGCATTTTTTTTTTATTTGCGGCTCAGGCCGCTCTATCCCCCCTTCCTCTGGGCCGCTCTATCCCCTTCCTCCGGGCCGCTCCATCCCCCGTCCTCCGGCCGCTCTATCCCCTTCCTCCGGGCCGCTCTATCCCCCGTCCTCCGGCCGCTCTATCCCCCCTTCCTATGGGCCGCTCTATCCCCTTCCTCCGGGCAGCTCTATCCCCCCTTCCTATGGGCCGCTCTATCCCCTTCCTCTGGGCCGCTCTATCCCCCGTCCTCCGGCCGCTCTATCCCCCTTCCTCTGGGCCACTCTATCCCCCGTTCTCCGGCCGCTCTATCCCCCCGTCCTCTGGGCTACTCTTTTCCCCTTCCTCCGGGCCGCTCCTCCCCCTTCCCACTGCTGCGCTAACTGCAGACGCAGGGGCTGCGCACGTCTGCCTCCACCTACTGGGATGCTCCTGGCCGCAACTCCTGGCACCGAGTGTCCATTCCTCGGCATGAGGAAGAAGTGGTCGATGGTGCAAAGTGTGCAGCACATGGGAGTGGACGCACCCGGCCTCTGACCCCAACATGGCTGCCTCAGGTGAGAAAAGTGCACAGACCGAGGACGGGAGGGGGGTGGGATGTATGATGTGTGTATTATGTATGTATGATGTGTATTATGTATGTATGATGTGTATTATGTATGTATGATGTGTATTATGTATATATGATGTGTGTAATATGTATGTATGGTGTGTGTATTATGTATGTATGATGTATTTATGTATGATGTGTGTGTATATATAATGGATTTGTGTATGTATTATGTATGGTGTGCGTATGTATGTATTATATATGTATGATGTTTGTATTTATGCATTATGTATGTATAATATATATATATATATATATATAATGCATAAATACATACATATATAATACATACATATGCACACCATACATAATACATACACAAATCCATTATATATACACACACATCATACATAAATACATCATACATACACACATCATACATATAGAACATACAGTACATACATACCATATATATGTTATGTATGTATGATGTATTTATGTATGATATCTATGTATATATAATGGATTTGTGTATGTATTATGTATGGTGTGCATATGTATGTATGATGTATGCATGTATTATATATGTATGATGTTTGTATGCATATAGTATGTATTTATGCATTATGTATGTATGTGTGTGTGTGTGTGTGTATATATATATATATATATATATATATATATATATATATATATATATATATATATATATATATATATTATGTGTGTAGGTTATGCATGTATGATGTGTGTATGTATGTATGACGTATGTATATATGTATTATGAATCAGAACAAAAGAAAAAATAAAGTTTCCTCCAGCTCTTCCAAGGATAATGGTGCTTGTAGTATTAAACCATCAAACCTTTAATCTGTATACATTAAAAATAGAAAAAGGTGTACATCATAAAAGAGAAGTGAAACTCCAGTGCGTTTTGGGCTACATATAGCCATGATTAAGAGCTACATTTTGCTCAAAACGTGTTGGAGTTTCGCTTCTCTTTTATGATTGATGTCACCTTTTTCTATTTTTAATGCATACAGATTAAAGGTTTGATGTTTTAATACTACAGGCACCTTGAAAGAGGCAACTTTCTTTTTTCCTTTGTTCTGATACACGGGACACGCCTGTTCTCTGCAGTCCGTGCTCTTCTACCAGCAAAAATACTAAAAACGACTACAGCACCGACCCGGGAGCTGAAATAAACATTTTTTTATTTTTTTTTTATGTATTATGTATGTATTTTATATTATGTATGTATTATGTACGCAATCCCCCACACAGCACCCATAGCACCCCTCAAACACACAGCACCCCCCACACTCACACACAGCACCCCCCCACACTCACACACTGCACCCCCTCCACACACACACAGCACCCCCCCCCACACTCACACACAGCACCCCCCCCACACACTCACACACAGCACCCCCCCCCCCACACTCACACACAGCACTTCACACACACACACAGCACCCCCAGTGCAACATAATGGGAGTTGTAGTTTTGGTCACCATATATTGTATCAGGGCATGCTGGGAATTGTAGTTGGTAACTGCAAATCCCAGCATTGCATTCCTTGAAGGAATGCAATGCTGGGAGGTGCAGTTACCAACTACAATTCCCAGCATGCCCTGATACAATCTATGATGACCACAACTACAACTCCACACATCTTGCACTATATAGGAGTACAATTTAGATTATGTTGCAACATGCTGGGAGTCTGCAGACCCAAAACTACAACCTGCATGCTGCTCCAAGCTTGCTGGGTGCCGCATCACTTTTTCAACCAATCTGGTGCAAAAAAAAATTCTATTTGGAATATTCCCCCCTCTGTGCCCCCATCTTATAGTAAAAGCGTTCTTCTGTTTGCCAAGTAAAGAAAAACATTTCAACTTACTATTTTTTTTTTCAAATCCACATCAAATGCCTCCCTATAAACACCAGCAACATACACACAAGTGGGAGGTCTAGTCAGGGCTGGTGCATGGATTTTTGACACTCTAGGCAAAACCTAATTTTGACAATCCTTTGGCTCCGCCCATTGAACCCCTTGGCAAATATAAGATCAGGGGTAGAATTAGTCCCGTAAGCCTCATGGTAAATTCTAGACTTGTCCTCCTCCCTACAATTATAACTATACTGCACCTAATGTGGAGAACTATACTGCACCTAATGTGGGGGAACTGTACTGCACCTAATGTGGGAGAACTATATTGCACCTAATGTGGGGGAACTGTACTGCACCTAATGTGGGGAACTATACTGCACCTAATGTGGGGGAACTATACTACACCTAATGTGGGGGAACTGTACTGCACCTAATGTGGGGGAACTATATTGCACCTGTGGGGGAACTGTACTGCACCTAATGTGGAGGAACTGTACTACTAACCTAATGTGGGGGAACTATACTGCCAACTCATGTGGGGGAACTATACTGCCAACCTAATGTGGGATCTAGAGAGAGGGAGGAAGGCGCCTCATGTGCGGGATCAGTAGATCTTGCAGGTGGGGGTAGGGGACGGTAATTCCCAAGCCGCTTACCAAAGTTGGTTGTGCGCCCACACACAACAAGGTTAAGAGTAGAAGAGATATAGAAGAAGGTCCACTGCAGCCCTCCTGGGTAAGAGTAAAATCAAAACCGAATGACCAGGGAGTCAGGAGTTTGTCTGGCCAGACAAACTCCTGACTCCCTGGTCATTCGGTTTTGATTTTAACCTAATGTGGGGGAACTGTACTACTAACCTAGTGTGGGGGAACTATACTGCACCTAATGTGGGGGAACTATACTGACAACCTAATGTGGGGGAACTGTACTACTAACCTAATGTGGGGGAACTATACTGCGCCTAATGTGGGGGAACTATACTGCCAACCTAATGTGGGGGAAATATATTTCCATCCTAATGTGGGAGATTTATACTGCCAACCTAATGTGGGGGAACTATACAAAAATATAAAATTGTACTATTTTGATCCCTATAGCACTTTTATTTTTTTGTATATGGGGATGTGAGGGTCATTTTTAGCGCTGTGATTTGTAGTTTTTATCGGTACCATTTTTTTTTTTTTTGCTTTTTAGATATTTTTTATGGTATTTGAAGTGACTAATAGTGCTAATCTGATTAGTGCACTATTATGACTTTTGGGACCCCACTTCTGATTTTGCCCAGGGCCATGCTAAGCCTAAAGCCGGCCCTGGATACAATCCTCCTTCACTATGCAAGCAAGAGTGTGTGTGTGTATATGTATGTGATATATATTTATATATATATATATATATATATATATATATATATATATATATATATATATACATACATATATACATACATAAACACACACACACACGCATGCGCGGAGTGAGTTTGTGCTTTAGGGTGCACACCCTAATGCAATAGGCTGTGCACGCCTATGTTGCTGAACATTGTTCTCAATGATATATAAACAGTCTGGTTCCTGTAATGATGTATAAAATGCTCATGTCAGGTACATACATGCCTATACAGCAGACTTACTTGATGCAGTACATTTTGGATAGATTATTGTTTTTGATTTACATTCGGCTTCCAGGTTATTTTCTGGTATTGTGCCTTCAATACATTGAAATGTAATTGTTTGTCCATTGTCCACTATAGTGCTTACATTGTAATGAATATTCTGAGTAATCATTGTTGGTTGATTTAATACACAAAAACCTGCAAAAGAAACATAATAAATTTAGACTTTAAATGGGCACTGTCACCAACTTTTTTTTTGATATGTTGTACTACAACGTATCTCTAATATAGTTTCATAATTTTTTTTAAATTTAAATGTTTTAACTTACATTTGAAAACCGGCCACTAGGGGTCTCCCTCCTAGTGGCCGGCTGCAGCCTGGCGTGACGTCACGCCTGAATTCAGACCGATGTCGGCCTGGCAATCGGTCCGAATTCAGTCAGGCTGCACTCGCTCCCTGCCTGTCAATCAGACTGGTGGGAGCGAGTGCTGAGAACAGATGTGCGCATTGGCTCCCCTGCTCCCTGGCCTGGCACGCCGGCCCCACCTCTTGGCATCCCTTCGCTGCTGCCGGTATCCACCTCACACCGGACTGTCCTGCACTTTGGTATGGGGGAGAGCGGGTTGAGCCGTGGGGTTCGGGTAGCGGGGTTCGTGGGTGGGGGGGGATTTGGGTTTCGGGTTGTGCCATGGCCATGTAGAGTTTCACCACTACAACTCCCAGCATGCCCTGACAGCAAATAGATGTCAGGGCAAGCTGGGAGTTGTAGTGGTGAAACAGCTGGAGGCACCCTGTGTAGAAGAACTAAGGGCGGAAGTGTTGGCCCCAGCAGGCATCAGTTCCTGCTGGGGAAGTCTGCCTGGTAGTGAGCACACTACCAGGCAGACAAAAAGGCCTTTTTAATATAGTAAAAAAAATAATGTGGATGGTGGGAGCTACTTTTTAAAGATATCAGCCTAGAATAATGGTCAGGAGAACAAGCAGAGGAGTGCAGTCTGCATTCTGCAACATCAATTGATGGAACAAGATCTGAATGGCATCCAGCAGCTTATAAACTTTAGCAGACAAGTAGTACAACATTTTTATTTTAACCCCTTTAGGATTGAGGGTTTTTCTGTTTTTGCACTTTCGTTTTTTCCTCCTTACCTTTAAAAAAATCTAAATTCTTACAATTATGCACCTAAAAATCCACGTAGTGACTTATTTTGTGCGCCGCCAATTCTACTTTGTAATGACATCAGTAATTTTACCCAAAAATCTACGGAGAAATGGAAACAAAATAATTGTGCTACAAAATTGAAGAAAAAACATAATTTTATAATTTTGGGGGCTTCCGTTTCTACGCAGAACATTTTCCGGTAAAATTGACAACTTCACTTTATTCTGTAGGTCCATACGATTAAAATGATACCCTACTTATATAGGTTTGTGTGGTGTCCCGGTACCGTATTGCATACCGTACCTAGTGTGGTAGTCCACAAAGTCAGAATTACTACATTCAGGTAGTGTCCCCCAGGTGGGACAGCCCCTAGTCGCCTCCTTATTTTCTAATGCTATAATGTTACTGTGTATATATTTAATAGTGTGTATATTTAATATAGTGTATATTAGGCTACTTACCTAGCTAGTGTCGCAGGACCTTCGGTCATGTGACTATGTTGTGGGTCACATGGTTACCCACAACTCTCTGTACAGTAGATTGACAGTTGTATGGACCAGTGAGCTTTAGTCCAGCCCCTGCCCATATAAGGGATCTGTAGCCAATTATCGCTCTCTTGGGTTGCTGCTCTCGTGGATGCCGGACTAGCAGGACGGATCTGCACAACTTTCAAAGACAAGCTAGGCCTAAAACCTGCCGGCCTCAGCCTAAACTAAACCGTGAGTAAACATCAAAATCTCCGCTAAAGCTAGCGTGATTACTGGACCGAATCTAATCCCCTAAATCCAGTGGATCACCGCAACAATTACCTTCTTAAGCTCAATAGACTCACAAGGTCCCAACCACTTGTCAAGCTCCAATAGACTCTGTTGTATGGACTGTTCCTGTTCATTATTGCCTAAAATCTTCAGTAAAAGTTCTGACAAGTTTCTGCAAATCTCCGGTTGTGCACAATCAATTATTTCCTATCTCCCTACCGCTCTTGGGACGGGTGGCGGTAGGACAAGCTTACAGAGAATAGCCCACATCCTGGCGTCACAAATAGAAAGGGTTAAGCAAGCACCCTTAGTAACCGCACAGCTACACTCCCATATTCCCTACTCCCCCAGGCTATCACATGGCTTTTTGGCGTCCTACGAACAGAATGCGTGTGTGTGCCCCCAGCTGTTGCCACCAGTTAAAGTGTACTCCCCCTATGTAAAAGACTTTACCAATGTGTTACGAAGCACCATCTAAGTGTACGGAATTTTGTGTATGGTTGCGCGTGCAGAGAGCACACGCAAAAATTAAGGGGGGAGGCGAAAATGTATTTGCTGCAGAAATGTGTAAAGTGAGAAGTGAATGTATGCTACGATCCTCTGGGCAATAATGGGTAATAATCCAAGTAAGGAGTTTGACACGTACACCAGCGAGAAGTCATTTCGGACATTTATGACATTGTAACTAACTAACACAAACCGGATACAATTTTGGTGCTGATATCCCATATATTCAAAGAGACAGTTGACTCCTTTCTTGGATTATTAAATATTATTGGATTTTAACATTTTTTTCCAAGTAACATATTTTATATTTTATGTTATTATTGTGATATTGTATTGTGGTTATTTTAAATGTACATTTTATATTCCAATCAATTATACTGATTTTTAAAAAGTTATATATATTCCTTACTTTACACAAAAAAATCAAAAATTGCGTATTGTTGGTCACTTTGTATACTCTAAAATGATAAAAAATTCCCATCAAAACAAAAATGGTACAGATGAAAACTTCAGATATGGCACATAAAATGAGCCCCCATACTGCACCGTATATGGAAAAAAAAAATAAAGTTATAGGGATCATAAGAGGACATTTTAAACTTACTAATTTTTGTGGATAAAGTTATAATTTTTTTAACGGAAGTAAAACAAAATCACACCTATATAAGTTGGGTATCATTTTAACCGTATGGACCAACAGAATAAAGATAAGGTGTCATTTTTACCCAAATGTGTGCTGCATAGAAACGGAGGCCCCCAAAAGTGACAAAATGGCTTTTTTTTTCAATTTAGCACAAATATTTTTTTTCTGGTTTCGCCATAGGTTCTGTGGTAAAGTTACTCATGTAATTACAAAGTAAAATTGGTGGCGCAAAAACAAGCCCTCATATGAGTCTGTAGGTGGAAAATTGAAAGCAATCTGATTTTTAGAAGGGGAGGAGGAAAAAACGAAAGTGCAAAAATGACAAAACCTGTGGTACTTAACCTCTTAAGGACTAAGAGTTTTTTGTTTTTTTCCTCCTTAGATTTTAAAAACCATAACCCTTTCAATTTTGCACCTAAAAATCCAGATGATGGCTTTTTTTTGCACCACCAATTCTACTTTGTAATGGCATCAGTCATTTTACCCAAAAATCTACGGCAAAATGGAAATAGAAAATCATTGGCCCTCATTTACTAAGAGTGGAGTGTAGGTTTCTTTGTGGGTTTTAATTCCGTACAATTTATTTTCCATGGTATTTACCAAGGTTTCCCTACATTTTCCACTTTCTCTACACTTTGCTTTTTTTACACATGCTCTGATCTGTAGGGTTTTCCTCAGCTCAAACCCACCACATTTTATGTGGAAACCTTAGTAAATATGTTGGGTTTTTGTGAAAATGTCGGGAACACGCCCCTTTTTGGAGACCACACCCCTTTTCCCGGTGGCCTTGCCCGGTTTTCTTAGCAAAATGGAGAGTTAGTCGGGTTTTTTTCAATTCTGGCGCAAATTTCTAGCACAATGGGACAGAATCTGGCGCACAATCCGACAAAACATGTCGGGTTTGCAATAGTAAATGAGGACCATTGTGTGAAAAAATTGAAGAAAAAAAGCAATTTTGTAAATTTTGGGAGCTTCCGTTTCTACGAAGTACATATTTCAGTAAAAATTACATCTTATCTTTATCCTGTAGGTCCATATGATTAAAATGATACCCTACTTATACAGGTTTGATTTTGTTGTACTTCTCGGAAAAAACATAACTACATTCAGGAAATTAATACTTTTAAAATTGTTATCTTCTGACCCCTATAACTTTTTTGTTTTTCCATGAAAGGGAAAGTATGAGGGCTAATTTTTTGCACCTTGATCTGAAGTTTTTATCAGTATCATTTTTATTTCGATTGGACTTTTTGATCGCTTTTTATTCATATTTTATGGTATAAAAAGTGACCAAAAATACGCTATTTTGGACTTTGGAATTTTTTTGCGCATGTGCCATTGACCATGTGGTTTAATTAACGATATATTTTTATATTTCAGACATTTATGCAAGCGGTGATACCACATATGTTTGTTTTTATTTTTATTTACACACTTTTTTTAAATGAGAAAAGGGGGGTTGATTCTGATTTTCATTAGGGAAAGGGTTAAATCACATTTATTAACTTTTTTTCATGCAGTGTTATAGCGCCTTCTAGGCGCTATAATGCTGCATACACTGATTACAGGCACTGTTCTATGCATTGCCATGGGAATGCATTGATCAGTGTTTTCTGCACTTGATTGCTCAAGCCTGGATTTCAGGCTTGGAGCAATCAAACGCCGATTGGACAGCCGGGAAGAGGGTAAGACATCTCCCACTGTCCTCTCAGCTGTTTTCACAGCGGCGCTCCAGAACAGGTCCACTGAGCTAGCTGGCAGCATATTCTCCCGTTTTAGATGCCACAATCAACTTTGATCGCTGCGTCTAAAGGGTTAATACCAGACCGATCAGCAATGTCTGTGACACTCACCGGAGGAGACTGGAGGTGGATCCGCTGGACCCGCGTGGCAGGTGTAGAGAGTCGCCCCAGGGAGCGGAGTCTAAGACGCCGCTGGTCTTCGCCAGAGCCCGCCGCAAAGCAGGTTGGACTTGTTGCGGCAGGCGACGTCCAGGTCGCTACCGCTGGCACGACTCGACCACGCGGGCTGCCGAGGTGATACTTGGCACAAGGAGATGGCACCGAGGTAGTAGGCAGGCAACCGGCCAGGCGGATGGAGGGAGCAGTAGGATAGCCTGGGAGTAAGTCAGGGGGCACAGGTAAGTAGTCAGGAACGTAAGGTAGGTCAAGGGCAGGTGGCAAGGTAAGTAGTCAAGGTGTAGAAATAGGTCAAGGGCAGGCAGCACAGATTCATAGTCAGGGACGTAGCAAAGGTCAGATAGCACGGTTAGTCAGAACAGTATAATGAGTATGCTTTCTCTAGGGCAATAGCACAAAGATCCGGCACACTTAAATAGGGTTGGGCATAAACAGGTGATGAACAGAAAATGATTACTGTCCCTTTAAATCATACTGAGTGGTGTGGGCGCGCCCTAGGGGAGAGACGCGTGCGCGCCAGCACTGCTGGAGGAAGCACGTTAGGCGCGCAGAGAGGAGCCCAGGGACGCTGCACCCATGCGAGAGGAACGAGGTGGCACCCCAGCGGTGAGGACTCGGGAAGAGGAGCCAGAAGTAGAAGGTAAGTGGCGGGGAGGAGAGCGCTGAGACCCAGGGACACGAAAGAAGCCGCAGGGGAGAAGCCGCAGGTGGCCCCGTGAGGGACAGCGGGATGCGGCGCTGCCCATAACACTTTGGCCCCCTCCTCTTCTTCAGTTGTAGGAAACTCCGGATTAACTTCTTATCCAAGATATTCTCTTCTGGTTCCCAAGACCTTTCTTCCGGACCAAAACCCTTCCAGTCTACTAGAAAGAACCGTCTTCCTCTGGAGAGTTTGGAAGCAAGAATTTGTTGCACCTCAAAAATGTCGGAGACACCAGAAATCAGAGATGGAGTGCTCAACTTGGAGGAGAATCGATTCAGGACCAACGGCTTGAGGAGAGAGACGTGGAAGGTGTTAGGAATACGGAGGGAGCGAGGCAGGAGCAACTTGTAGGCCACCGGGTTGATTTGGCATAGAACCTTGAATGGACCCAGGAAACGAGGTCCTAGCTTGTAACTGGGCTGTTTAAGACAGACATATTTGGCGGACAGCCACACCTTGTCACCGGGATGGAAAACTGGCTGAGGCTTCTTTTTCTTGTCCACCTGAAGTTTCATGCGGGAAGAGGCATGGGACAATGAGAGTTGGGTATCCCTCCAAATAGCCTGGAAATCACGTACCAAGGAGTCAACTGCAGGGACCTCGGAGGAAGCAGGCAGAGGGAGAGGAGGGCGGGGATGTTGACTATAAACAATGAAGAACGGGGAGCTTCCAGTGGAACCAGACACATGATGATTGTAGGAAAATTCGGCCCAGGTTAGGAGGGAGGACCAATCATCCTGTCGTGCAGAGACGAAGTGGCGAAGGTAAGTACCAAGGATCTGATTCACCCGTTCCGCTTGACCGTTGGTTTGAGGATGGTATGCGGAGGAGAAATCCAGCTTAACCTTGAGGCGACTACACAGAGCGCGCCAGAACTTGGAGACAAATTGCACCCCCCTGTCGGACACAATATGGAGAGGGAGACCATGGAGCCATGTGATGAAAGAATAATCCCGCCAATTGAGCATCAGATGGAAGACTGGAAAGAGGGATGAAGTGGGCCATTTTAGAGAATCTGTCCACTACGACCCAGATTACTGTGCAAACGGAGGATGGTGGTAGGTCCATGATAAAATCCATACCTATATGATCCCACAGAGATTCTGGAATGGGAAGAGGTTGCAGTAAGCCAGTGGGTTTCAGGCGAGTAGTTTTATTCCGGGCACAGGTGACACAAGCACGGACAAAATCGGAGACGTCACGGACCAGGCTGGGCCACCAGTAGTGACGGGAAATGAGAGAGATGGACTTTTGGACTCCAAGATGTCCTGCTAGGAAGGAAGAGTGACCTCAGTGCAAGATCTTGGTTCTGAGGCAAGGAGGTGCGAAGGTCTTCCCGGAGGATACCTGAAGAAGTGAGGCCGATGATGCTGAAATGAGGCAATCAGGAGGGATGATATGTTGAGGCTGTGAGTCTAGTCCCGAAACATCAGAGACCCTGGAGAGAGCATTTGCTCTGAGGTTCTTGTGGGCTGGACGGAAGCGGATCTGGAAGTTAAAACGAGAGAAGAACAGGGACCACCTGGCTTGTCGAGTGTTCACTCGTTGTGCGGATTGCAGGTAGAGAAGGTTTTTGTGATCTGTGTAAATAGTAATTGGGAGGACTGTCCCCTCCAGCCAATGTCGCCACTCCTCCAAAGCTAACTTAATAGCCAAGAGCTCCCGATCCCCGATGGTATAATTCTTCTCAGCAGGAGAAAACGTCTTCGAGAAGAAACCGCAAGTGGCAATCTTGCCTTTGGAGGATTGCTGCATTAGGACTGCTCCAGCTCCAACGGAGGAGGCATCTACCTCTAGAGAGAAAGATTTATCTGGATCAGGCCGGGTCAAGACCCGAGCAGAAGCAAAGGCTGTCTTGAGTCGGGAGAAGGCTTCTACGGCAGGAGGAGGCCAAGACTTGGAGTCCACTCCCTTTTTAGTCAGAGCCACTAGAGGTGCTACAAGAGTAGAATAATGAGAGATGAACTGCCGGTAATAGTTGGCAAATCCTAGGAAGCGTTGAATTGCTTTTAGACCAGATGGTTGGGGCCAGTTCAGAACGGCAGACAGCTTATTAGGGTCCATACTAAGACCTTGGCCAGAGATGACATAACCGAGAAATGGAAGGCTGGTTTGTTCAGAGACACTTCTCGAGCTTGGCATACAGATGGTTACTTCTCAGCCGACGAAGAACTTGGCGTACCTGAGTCCAGTGAACCTCCAGGTTGGGGGAGTAGAGGAGAATGTAATCGAGATAGACGACACAGGAGTATAGGAGGTCCCGGAATATGTCATTGACGAATTCCTGAAACACCGCTGGTGCGTTGCACAGCCCGAAAGGCATCACAAGGTATTCATAGTGTCCATCTCTAGCATTAAACGCTGTCTTCCATTGGTCACCCCTCCTGATCCTAATCAAGTTATAGGCGCCTGGAAGATCCAACTTGGAGAAGATCTTGGCTCCGCGTAAGCGATCAAAAAGCTCGGAGATGAGAGGTAGAGGATAACGATTCTTAATCGTGATCTTATTCAACCCACGATAGTCTATACAGGGGTGAAGCGAGCCGTCCTTCTTACCCACAAAGAAGAATCTGGCTCCTGCAGGAGAGGAGGACTTTCGGATAAAACCCCTCTGTAGGTTCTCCCGGATATAATCCGACATAGCCTTGGTCTCGGGCATGGAGAGAGGGTACATCCTGCCCCGAGGAGGGGAGGTGCCTGGTGGAAGATCAATTGGACAGTCATAGGGACGATGAGGAGGGAGAAACTCCGCTTGCTGTTCGCAAAACACATGTGCGAACTCTTGATAAGGGGCAGGAAGGCCAGGTAGGAAAGGACTGGGAGATGGAATTCTGTGTTGAACCGACTTCATGCAACGGGACTGGCAGTCTGGACCCCAATGAAAGACCTCTCCGGAATGTCAATCCAGAAGTGGGGCGTGACGCTGCAACCAAGAAAGTCCCAGAAGAGCAAGAGAAGTGCAGCGAGGTAAGACATAGAAGATGACCCTTTCCTTATGAAGGGCCCCAACTTGCATCTCGAGAGGTGCCGTCACTTCAAGCACAGCGGAATTAAGACATTCCCCGTTGATGGAGGAAATGTACATAGGCTTAGGGAGCCAAGAGACAGGCAAGCGGTACCTTGAAACCAGGTGGGCGGCCAAAAAATTGCCGGCAGATCCAGAGTCCACAAGAGCAGGAACAGTAAAGGTACCCCCGGAAGGGGAGGTGAGCTGTACTGGAATGTTTAGGCGAGGAGAGGAGTTCTTCTCACCTAGGGTCGCCTCTCCAACGTCCCCTAGGTGCGGGCATTTCCCTGGCGTGGAGGACAGAGGGGACACCGACTCAAGTAGTGCTCCGAGCTGCCACAATAGAGGCAAAGGTTCTCCTCCCTGCGGCGGGCTCTCTCCAGTGGAGTAAGACGAGCCCGGTCCACTTGCATGGGCTCATCTACAGCAGGAGGAAAAGGGGCCTCCGGAGGATGTTGAAAGACCGGAGCCAGCCTAGGGAAGCGACGGGTCCTCGGCTGCTGGCGTTCCTGACGGAGTTCTTCTGGTCTCTCTGCGAAGCGGACGTCAATACCGGTAGCCAAATGGATTAAATCCGAGAGAGAAGAAGGGGAGTCGGGGGTCGCCAGGGCATCCTTGACCCTACTAGACAAACCCCTCTTGAAGGTGGCACACAGGGCAGCCTCATTCCAGTCCAATTCTGATGCCAGGGTGCGAAATTGGATGGCGTAATTTCCTACAGAAGAGTCCCCCTGACGAAGGTTCAGCAGAGCAGACTCGGCAGAAGAGGCTCGGGCAGGTTCTTCAAAGACACCCCGGAATTCAGTGAAGAAGGACTGCAGGTCCGAAGTAATGGGGTCTCCCTTATCCCAAAGAGGAGTAGCCCAAGCCAAGGCTTTTCCCGAAAGAAGGCTGAGAACAAATGCCACCTTGGCCCATTCTGATCGGAACTGATCGGCCATCAGTTCAATGTGCAAGGAGCACTGGGATATAAAGCCCCTGCATGCCCTGGAATCTCCCTCAAACTTGTTGGGTAGAGAGAGACGCAACTTCAGGCCGAGAGCGGAGGCCGAGGGTACAGGTCCAGGAGCAGGATCGGGGACAGGTAGACGTGGTTGCGGCTGCTGAAGCTGCTGCTGCTGTATGGAGAGGAGCTGCTCCATCATGGCGGATAACTGATCCAGCTGTTGTGCTTGTTGTGCCAATTGCTGGGACTGCTGAGCCACTACTGTGGAGAGATCCGCAATTCTGGGAAGAGGCACCTTGGCGGGATCCATGGCCGGATCTTACTGTGACGCTCACCGGAGGAGACTGGAGGTGGATCCGCTGGACCCGCGTGGCAGGTGTAGAGAGTCGCCCCAGGGAGCGGAATCTAAGACGCCGCTGGTCTTCGCCAGAGCCCGCCACAAAAGCAGGTTGGACTTGTTGCGGCAGGCGACGTCCAGGTCGCTACCGCTGGCACGACTCGACCACGCGGGCTGCCGAGGTGATACTTGGCACTAGGAGATGGCACCGAGGTAGTAGGCAGGCAACCGGCCAGGCAGATGGAGGGAGCAGGAGGATAGCCTGGGAGTAAGTCAAGTGGCACAGGTAAGTAGTCAGGAACGTAAGGTAGGTCAAGGGCAGGCGGCAAGGTAAGTAGTCAAGGCGTAGCAATAGGTCAAGGGCAGGCAGCACAGATTCGTAGTCAGGGACGTAGCAAAGGTCAGATAGCACGGTTAGTCAGAACAGTATAATGAGTACGCTTTCTCTAGGGCAACAGCACAAAGATCCGGCAGGGAACAAAGGAAAATACACACTTAAATAGGGTTGGGCATAAACGGGTGATGAATAGAAAATTATTACTGTCCCTTTAAATCACCACGCGCGCCCTAGGGGAGAGACGCGCGCACACCAGCACTGCTGGAGGAAGCACAGGAGGCGCACAGAGAGGAGCCCACGGACGCGGCACCCGTGCGAGAGGAACGAGGTGGCAACCCAGCGGTGAGGACTCGGGAAGAGGAGCCAGAAGTAGAAGGTAAGTGGCGGGGAGGAGAGCGCTGAGACCCGGGTACACGAGAGCGGGGAAGAAGCCGCAGGCGGCCCGTGAGGGACAGCGGGACGCGTCGCGGCCCGTAACAAGGTCCAGTATTAGCCACGGGTCCTGGTTGCTGATACTAAGCAACCACAGATTGGGAGCCAGCCACGGACGTAAATGTATGTCTGTGGTCGTTAAAGGGGTACTCCACTGCAAAACATATTATGCCCTATCAAAAGCATAGGGGATAAGATGTTTGATGACGGGGCCCCGCCGCTGGGGACCTCCGAAATCTCCGGGCCAGCAGCAGTGGCATCCGGAAGACGGGAGTATGGAGCTCCCGTGTTCGTGACGTCACGCCATGCCCCCTCCATTCGTGCCTAAGGGAGAGGGAGTGATGGCTAGTACGTTGCCATCACGCCTCCTCCCATAGACCTGAATAGAGGGAGTGCGACGGCTGTGGTTACCAGTCATCCTGCACGAAGTGGAGTTTGCTCCGTGCAAGGATGACCGGGGTGCGCGCAGGCAGGATCACGCGATCTAACATCTTTTCCCCCATACTTTTGATAGGGGTTAAGATGTTTTGCACCGGAGTACCCCTTAAAGGGGATAATAGTGGTCATTGCACTAAAGAGCTGCAATGGCTGTTCCCCTGTCCAATTAAATCTTAGATTGAGGTCTCAAACAGCCTCATATATGGAACAAAGTTAAAGGTAATAGAGGTCAGAATACAGCAATTTCAAGCATTTTTATTTGGATAAAGCAGTACAATTATAGAAACTCTATGCAACCATGGATATTGCTTTAATCGTATTAAACCACAAAATGAAGATAACATATTTTACCATAAAGTGCATTGTGTAAAAGCAAAAAAAAACCCTAAGTTGCAAAAGTGCAGTATTTCTATGAATCCCCCTTCCTAAATAATATATATATATATATATATATATATATATATATATATATATATATATTGCACCATACAGTGTATGATAAAAATAAAATATTACAAAGTATGATTGGTCTTGAAGCAAACGAGCCCTCATATGGTAAAATAAGAGTTATGTCTCTTAAAGGGCGAGGATAAAAAGCCAAACGCTAAAAAGTAAAACTGTCTGTGTCCACAAAGGGTTAATGCACACACACAGTAAAAGAACCAAGTCTTTGGCAGCAGGCAGTTACCATACCTGGTCAAGACCAGTATATGGAGGGTTAATTTCAATTTATTTTCCTATAGATTCCTCTAGGGATAATCCAAAAAGACCATACTTTCCCATATAATTTATTCCCACAAACTTTATTAATATTGAAAATAATGAAAATAACTACACTCTGTTTAAAATCAATAGTACTGTAATGCCCTTGTCCCTTTTGTTTTGCTTGACTAGTTAGAGAACACGTAACATCAGTTTGTTTTTTGTATATTGTGTTCTGTCTGAGTACCGTGTATACTCGAGTATAAGGCGACCCGAGTATAAGCCGAGGCCCCTAATTCAACCCAAAATCCCAGGAAAAGTTATTGACTCGAGTATAGGCCTAGGGTGGGAAATACATCATCCCCCCCTGTCATCATCCAGACCCCCGTCATTAACATCCTCATCATCATCCCCTTGTCATCATCCCACACCCCCCTTCATCATCCCCTTGTCATCATCCCCACCCCCCTTCATCATCCCCTTGTCATCATCCCACACCCCCCTTCATCATCCCCTTGTCATCGTCTCCACCCCCCTTCATCATCCCCTTGTCATCATCCCACACCCCCCCTTCATCATCCCCTTGTCATCATCCCCACCCCCCTTCATCATCCCCTTGTCATCATCCCCCACCCCCCCTTCATCATCCCCTTGTCATCATCCCCACCCCCCTTCATCATCCCCTTGTCATCATCCCACACCCCCCCTTCATCATCCTCTTGTCATCATCCGCCCTCAGTGGACTCCAACCTGCGGACCTCCAGAGGTTTCAAAACTACAACTCCCAGCAAGCCCGGGCAGCCATCGGCTGTCCGGGCTTGCTGGGAGTTGTAGTTTTGAAACCTCTGGAGGTCCGCAGGTTGAAGACCACTGCGGCCTTCGACATCATCCAGCCCCCTCTCACCCCCTTTAGTTCTGTACAGTACTCGCCTCCACTCGGCGCTGGTCCGGTGCTGCAGGACTGTCCGGTGAGGAGGTCGCCCGGTGGGATAGTGGTTCCGGGCTGCTATCTTCACCGGGGGCGCCTCTTCTCCGCGCTTCGGGCCCAGAATAGAGGCGTTGCCTTGACGATGACGCAGAAGTACGTTGGTAATGAACGTACCTCTGCGTCGTCTTCAAGACAACGTGACTATTCTGGGGCCGGGCCCGAAGCGCTTAGAAGAGGCCTCCCCGGTGAAGATAGCAGCCCGGAACCACTATCCCACCGGGCGACCTCCTCACCGGACAGTCCTGCAGCACCGGACCAGCGCCGAGTGGAGGCGAGTACTGTACAGAACTAAAGGGGGTGAGAGGGGGCTGGATGATGTCGAAGGCCGCAGTGGTCTTCAACCTGCGGACCTCCAGAGGTTTCAAAACTACAACTCCCAGCAAGCCCGGACAGCCGATGGCTGCCCGGGCTTCGTGGGAGTTGTAGTTTTGAAACCTCTGGAGGTCCGCAGGTTGAAGACCACTGCGGGTAGAGAGTTCACTCGAGTATAAGCCGAGGGGGGTGTTTTCAGCACGAAAAATCGTGCTGAAAAACTCGGCTTATACTCACGTATATACGGTATGTATGCCTGCAGGTCATACTCATTAACTGTAGTGGGCTCAGCACTATGTAGTTTAAAATCTCCTACTCTGCCCAGACATGGTGTCTACGCTCAGATGCCCGCCACCTCTTAATAAAGCTACTCTGGCAGCAGGCAGTTGTCACACCACTAGAGGCAGTATTCCTCAGAGGCAGTAGTAATAAATAGGATCACTTACCTGCTTTGAAGCATTTTGGATATTCCAGTTTTCCTTGTTCACAAGTAATTTTCAGCTGAGTGCCAGTAGGAGCCTCATATCCATTAAGGCACTGAAAGCCTATTTTGTCACCATGTTCACTGTAAAGCTTTGGATCCTTAATCCACTTTAGCTTTATATTATTGTCTTTCATATCTTTTTCCTTTGAAGTACATGGCTCTGAAACATAAATTAACATTTTCACCCTATTATGTTTTTTTTTGTTTGTATATTTAGCAGAATTTCAATTAATCAGATCCTAGTCAATAATACCATTTTAATATATGCACTGACAGTACATTCTCCCCCTTTCTGTTCCACCGTTGTATCACTGTAAAATAATTAAAGGAAAACTGTGGCGTAAATTTTTTAAGTCCCCCAGTGCCCGGGCTGCAAAAACATAAAAAGCAAACTTTAACTCACCTTCCTATGTCCCCCCCCCCCCTCGTTGCAGAGATATCGGCATTCCGTTCCTCCGGTGCTGCTGGCCTCTGCTGGCCCTTTATGGTCTCGAAACCTCAGTGCAGGCAGAAAATTGCCGGCCGCCGTCATGTCTCGCCTCGACAGATGTTTTTCTGAGCGCACTGTCATGTAAGGAGCCTGGGCAGCAGGGAGGAGGCAAGGCCCGGGCTCCTTACAGGACAGTGGGCTCAGCCTATCACCGGCCGAGGCGGAACACCGCTGCAGCTGGTAAAACGCTGCCTGCACTGTGACGTTTTGAGCCTAAGAAGCCAGAGGCCAGCAGCTGTTGTTAGTGGATAAAGCAAACTTGGAATTCCCTGAGGGAAAGTTCAGATTTCTGGGTGGGGGTCAAAAGTGAAGTATTTAACCTGTTGGGGATGGAGGGCGTATGGGTACACCCTCGTGTCCCGGTACTTAAGGACGGAGGGCGTACCTGTACGCCCTCAGTATTTCCGATCACCGCTGCTCGCTGGGCGGTGATCGGACTGGGATCACTGCTGATATCTATCAGCAGGCATCCCGTGACATCGCCTTGAGGGGTCCTGAGACCCCCCATAACGGCGATCGCCAAGATTCGCTAGTCAATTCGGACCAGCAAATCATGGCTTTTCCAGGCTGATCGAGTCACTGGTGACCCGATTGCCCAGAACATAAGAATGATCAGTACTGTCAGGTGCCACCTCCTCCTATCCCCTGCCAGGACTGACTGACCAATGGCAGGAGGGCGCGGGGGGGATAAAGTTTAGATCCCCCACTCTGCCCACTGATTGAAGTCTTGGCAGAGCGGGTGCTGGAAAGTGGCATGGGGGCCTTACCCGGCAGGCAGGCAGCGGCAGGCAGAGTTTCACTGTGGCCTCCTAGAAGTTACAAAACTACAATTCTCAGCATGCCCAGACAGCCTTTGGATGTCTGGGCATGCTGGGAGTTGTAGTTTAGCAACATCTGGAGGGCAAAAAATTGGAAACCACTATGCAGGGGTTTCCCAACTGTGGTTTCCAGATGTTGCAAAACTACAACTCTCAGCATGCCCAGACAGTCCAAGCATGCTGGAAGTTGTAGTTCTGTAACATCTGGCACTTCAGATGTTGCAGAGATACAACTCCCAGCATGCCTGGAAAGTCTTGGCATGCTGGGAGTTGTAGTTTTGCAACATCTGGAGGGGCACAGTTTGGAAACCACTATACAGTGGTTTCCAAACTGTAGACCTCCAGATGATGCAAAAACTACAATTCCCAGCATGCCCGGACAGTCAGGCATGCTGGGCGTTGTAGTTCTGCAACATCTGGCCCTTCAGATGTTACCGAACTACAACTCCCAGCGTGCCTGGACAGTCTGGCAATGCTTTGAGTTGTAGTTTTGAAACATCTGGAGGTCCACAGTTGGGAGACCACTACAAACTGTTTTCCTCCAGTTGTTGCATAACTACAACTCCCAGCATGCCCTTTAGCTGTAATTACATGCTGGGAGTAGTAGTTTTGCAACAGCTGTAGGCACACTGGTTGGGAAACACGTAATTAGAGTCTGTTTCTGAACACTCCCAGCATGCACTGACAGACAACACTACAACTCCCAGCATGCACTGAAAGACTATGCATGCTGGGAGTTGTAATTTTGCCACATCTGGAGGCATACTGGTTGGAAGGCACTGAGTTAGTCTGTTACCTAATTTGGTGTTTCCCCAACAGTGTGCCTCCAGCTGTAGAAAAACTAGAACTCCCAGCATGGACGATCTCTCAGTTAACCTCGCTGTAAACTCCTGCCCGTGTGAATGTACCCTAAAAACACAACACTTACAGTACATGAAATAAAGAGTAAAATACTACATATTCACACCCTAACACTGCCCCCCCAGTAAAAATGAAAACCTTGTTCGGCACTGTTTCCTAAACAGAGCCTCCAGCTGTTGCAAAACAACAACCATTGACTGTCTAGGCATGCTAGGAGTTTTGCAACAGCTGAAGGCACCCTATTTGGGAAACACTGCCGTAGGTTATTTTTGGTATCGGAGGCAAGTGTAATTCTTGCATCCGTGTCCGCCCCCATGCAAATGTCTAATTTAGGCCTCAAATGCGCATGGCGCTCTCTCACTTCGGAGCCCTGTCTTATTTCAAGGCAACAGTTTAGTGCCACATATGGGGTATTTCCGTACTCGGGAGAAAATTGTGTTACACATTTTGAGGGGCTTTTTCTCCTTTTACCACTTATGAAAAAGAAAAGTTGGGGACTACACCAGCATGTTAATGTAAAAATAATTATTTTTTACACTAACATACTGGTGTTGCCCCCCATACTTTTCATTTTCACAAGTGGTAAAAGGAGAAAAAGACCCCCACAATTTGTAACGCAATTTTTCCTGAGTATGGAAATACACCATATGTGGATGTAAAATGCTCTGCGGGCGCACAACAGGGCTCAAGAGTGACAGTGCACTATATACATTTGAGGCCTAAATTGGTGATTTGCACAGGGGTGGATGATAGTTACAGTGGTTCTGACATTAACACAAAAAGGAAAACACTCACATGTGACCCCATTTTGGGAACAACACCCCTCAAGGAAAGTAACAAAGGGTATAGTCAGCCTTAACACCCCACAGGTGTTTGATGAATTTTCATTAAAGTTGGATGTGAGAATGAAAAATTAGATTTTTTTTACTAAAATAAATGCTTGTGTTACCCCAAATTTTTCATTTTCACAAGGGGTAATAGATGAAAAAGTCCACCAAAATTTGTAACACCATTTCTTCTGAGTAAGAACATACCCCATATGTGGATGTAAAGTGCTCTGCTGGCGCACTACAGGGCTCAGAAGAGAAGGAACAACATTTTTTGGGGAGAGAGAATTTGGCTAGAGTTGAAGCCAATGTGCATTTACAAGCCCCCAAGCTGCCAGAACAGTGGACCCCCCCATGTAACCCCATTTTGGAAACTACACCCCTCAAAGAATGTAATAAGGGATGCAGTGAGCATTTACACCCCACAGGTGTCTGAAAGATTTTTTGAACAGTCGTCCATAAAAATTAATTTTGCATTTGCACAGCCCACTGTTCCAAAGAGCTGTCAAACGCCAGTGGGGTGTAAATGCTCACTGCATTCCTTATTACATTCCATGAGGTGTGCAGTTTACGAAGTCACCTGTGTGGGGGGGGGGGGGGGAGTCCACTGTTCTGGCACCATGGGGGCTTTGTAAACACACATGGCCCCCAACTTCCATTCCAACCAAATTCTCTCTCCAAAAGCCCAATGGCGCTCCTTCTCTTCTGAGACCTGTAGTGCACCAGCAGGGCACTTTACAACTATATATGGGGTATTTCCTTACTTGGGAGAAATTGGGCTTCAAATTTTGTGGGCCTTTTTCTCCTATTACCCCATGTGAAAATGAAAAATTTGGGGTAACACCAGCATTTTAGTGTTAAAATCAAATTTTTCATTTTTACGGCCAACTGTTCAAAAAACCTGTGAGGTATAAGTACTCACTTTAACCCTTGTTATGTTCCTTGAGGGGAGTAGTTTCCAAAATGGTGCCACATGTGGGGGTTTCTGCTGCTCTGGAACAATGGGAGCTTTGTAAACACACATGGCCCCCGACTTCATTTCAAGCCAAATTCTCTCTCCAAAAGCCCAATGTCGCTCCTTCCCTTCTGAGCCCTCTAGTGCGCCAGCAGAGCAATTTTCAACCAAATATGGGGTATTTCCTTACTTGGGAGAAATGAATTTTTACATTTTGGTCGGCATTTTCTCCTATTACCCCATGTGAAAATGACAAATTTGGGGTGACACCAATATTTTAGTGTTAAAAATAAAATTTTTCATTTTCACGTCCAACTTTAATGAAAAGTCATCAATCACCTGTGAGGTGTTAAGGCTCAATTTACCCCTTGTGGGTTTCTTTTGCTGTTCTGGCACCCTGGGGACTTCCTAAATGAAACTTGCCCCCAGAAAAAGTGCAATATTCGTTCTCCAAAAATTCCAAAGTTGCTCCTGTTGTGCGCTCCCAGAGCACTTTACATGCACACTCGAGAGAGAAATTGGGTTACAATTTTTTTTTTTTGGGGGGGGGGTTCTCATTTTACCCCATGTAAAAATAAAAAAATGGGGCCACAAGAACATGTTAGTGTAAAAATTGGAGATTTTGAGTTTTCTACTCCACATTGCTGCCATTTCTGTGAAACACCTAAAGGGTTAACAAACTTTCTGAATGTCATTTTGAATACTTTCAGGGGTGCTGTTTTCATAATGGGGTCCATTATGGGAGATTTATTACAGAAAGGCCCCTCAAATACACTTCAAACTGAACTGGGCCCTGAAAATTTCAGATTTAGAATTTTTCATGAAAATTTTGAAAATTGCTGCTTTACTTTGAAGCCCTCGAATATCTTCAAAAAGAACAAACATGTCAACTTTATGATGCCAACATAAAGTAGACATATTGTATATGTGACTCAATATATCATTTATTTGGTATGACCATTTTCCTTACAAGCAGAGAGTTTCAAAGTTAGAAAAATGCGGAATTTTCTAATCTTTCATGAAATTTGGAAATTTTCACCAAGAAATGATGCAAGTATTGACAAAACCACTAACATAAAGCACAATATGTCGCAAATAAACAATCTCAGAATCAAATTCATAAGTAAAAGCAACTCAGAGTTATTAATGCTTAAAGTGACAGATTTGAAAAAAAATGCTCCCGTCCTTAGGGTCAAAATGGGCTCCTTTATTTGAATGGGACAGTTTACATTCATCCATTGTAGCAATTAGGATGCTGTACGGTCAGAGACATTGCATGGGACCTGGACAGGGGAACGCATCTTGCGGCATTCCCCCGTTTGGCTAGCACAATTTAAGAAATTCAGATGCTAAACAACTGATGCCACCTGACACACTTTGTCATCAGTTGTGACATCAGCTGCGGCGAGTTTAAAACTGGGTCGGATGCCAGATATAGGTGGACCTAGCCTTAGACTTTACTCACAGGTTAAGCCTTAAGTCACATGCATGAGTAATCCACTGGGTTTACATCACCAATAGGCATTGTTACAGGTTTCTTAACCTGTTAAGGACAAAGGGCGTACCTGTACTCCCTAAACCCTGCAACATTGATTGCGAGGGTTCAGTGAGCTAACATGGCGGTGGAGGGTCCCCTTACCTGCCTCCAATCTAACTGATGTAGCCTGGCTTAACCAGGCCAGATCAATGAATAGCTGATTACACAGTATAATGCTATGCTGCATGTGTAAAAGTCCAAACTATTAAATATAATGTTTAAGATCCTGCACTGTAAACTGCATAAACATAAAAAAAATATTAAACACCCAAAAAAATTATTTTTAATCACATCATATATCAGAATTTTTTTTTTAAAGCGTTAAAGTCCCATCAAAGCAAACTACAAATCACAGTGCAAATAATGAGCCCTCATTAATCTCTGTATACGGAAAAATTCAAAAGTTATAGGGTTAGAAAAAAAAGTTATAGGGTTATGCATATGAATTTTGTTATAAAAAAAGTTAGCATTTTTTTAAATACCGTATATACTCGAGTATAGGCCGAGTTTTTCAGCACGATTTTTCGTGCTGAAAACACCCCCCTCGGCTTATACTCGAGTGAACTCCCCCACCCGCAGTGGTCTTCAACCTGCGGACCTCCAGAGGTTTCAAAACTACAACTCCCAGCAAGCCCGGGCAGCCATCGGCTGTCCGGGCTTGCTGGGAGTTGTAGTTTTGAAACCTCCGGAGGTCCGCAGGTTGAAGACCACTGCGGCCTTCAACATCATCCAGCCCCCTCTCACCCCCTTTAGTTCTGAGTACTCACCTCCGCTCGGCGCTGGTCCGGTCCTGCAGGGCTGTCCAGTTTCCTCTTCTAAGCGCTTCGGGCCCGGCCTCAGAATAGTCACGTTGCCTTGACAACGACGCAGATACGTCGTTGTCAAGGCAACGGCTCTATTCCGGGCCGGAAGCGCGGAGAAGAGGCGCCCCCGGTGAAGATAGCAGCCCGGACCACCTCCTCACCGGACCACCTCCTTACCGGACAGCCCTGCAGGACCGGACCAGCGCCGAGCGGAGGTGAGTAATCAGAACTAAAGGGGGTGAGAGGGGGGCTGGATGATGTTGAAGGCCGCAGTGGTCTTCAACCTGCGGACCTCCGGAGGTTTCAAAACTACAACTCCCAGCAAGCCCGGACAGCCGATGGCTGCCCGGGCTTGCTGGGAGTTGTAGTTTTGAAACCTCTGGAGGTCCGCATGTTGAAGGCCGCAGTGGTCTTCAACCTGCGGACCTCCGGAGGTTTCAAAACTACAACTCCCAGCAAGCCCGGACAGCCGATGGCTGCCCGGGCTTGCTGGGAGTTGTAGTTTTGAAACCTCTGGAGGTCCGCAGGTTGAAGGCCGCAGTGGTCTTCAACCTGCGGACCTCCGGAGGTTTCAAAACTACAACTCCCAGCAAGCCCGGACAGCCGATGGCTGCCCGGGCTTGCTGGGAGTTGTAGTTTTGAAACCTCTGGAGGTCCGCAGGTTGAAGACCACTGAGGGCGAATGATGAGAAGAGGATGATGAAGGGGGGGGGGGTGTGGGGATGATGAAGGGGGGTGGGGATGATGAAGGGGGGGGTGTGGGATGATTACAAGGGGATGATGAAGGGGGGATGTGTGGGATGATAAGGGGATGTGTGGGATGATGACAAGGGGATGATGACAAGGGGATGATGAAGGGGGGATGTGTGGGATGATGACAAGGGGATGATGAAGGGGGGATGTGTGGGATAAGGGGATGTGTGGGATGATGACAAGGGGATGATGAGGATGTTAATGACGGGTCTGGATGATGACAGGGGGGGATGAGGTATTTCCCACCCTAGGCTTATACTCGAGTCAATAACTTTTCCTGGGATTTTGGGTTGAAATTAGGGGTCTCGGCTTATACTCGGGTCGGCTTATACTCGAGTATATACGGTAGTACAATAATAAAAAAAATAAACTGTATAAATTGGGTATCGTTATAATCGCATTGACCTATACAATAAAGATAATGATCATTTTTACCAAAGAGTGCACTGCTTAACCCCTTAACGACATAGGATGTAAATGTACATCCTGGTGCCCTGGTACTTAACCCACCAGGACATACACTTACTTCTAATACATGAGACGAGCACCAGAACAGTGCTTGCATCATGCACGGCAGGCCCCGGCTGCTATTAGCTGCTAGGGACCTGCCTGTAGTGGCGGATGGAGGTGGATGGAGGTCCACTTACCTGCCTCCGTCAGTCTCCTGGGGTCTTCTGCTGTGGTCTGACATCGAACAGACCAGAGCAGAAAACTGCCGATATTACTGATCAGTGCTGTGCCTATGCCACTGAACAGTATTAGCAATCAAATGGTTACTATAAATATTCCCCTATGGGGACATAAAAAGTGTTAAAAAATAAATAAATAAATAAAGTAAACAAAAAGTTTATGAAATGTGAAAAATCCCCTCCCTTAATAAAAAATTTAAACCTTTTTCTTTTTTCCCCATTTTACCTAAAAAAAAAAGTGTAAAAAAATGTATTAATAAACATATTTGATATTGCCACGTGGGTAAATGTCCAAACTATCAAATTATAATGTTAATGATCCCGTATGGTGAACTGCTGCTTTTTTGTCACATTATATAAAAAAAAAATTAATTAAATGGGTAATCCTGTGGAAAACTTTTTTTTTTAAATCAACTGGTGCCAGAAAGTTAAACAGATTTGTAAATGACTTCTATTAAAAAAAATCCTTCCAGTACTTATTAGTGTCTGTATACTACATAGAAAATTATTTTCTTTTTGGATTTCTTTTCTGTCTGTCCACAGTGCTCTCTGCTGACACCTCTGTCCATGTCAGGAACTGTCCAGAGCTGGAAAAAATCCCCATAGCAAACATATGCTGCTCTGGACAGTTCCAAATTTTTTTTAATAGAAGTAATTTACAAATCTGTTTAACTTTTTTTGGCACCAGTTCATTTAAAAAAAAAATTTTTTCCACCAGATTACCCCTTTAATGAAAAACTAATATTATATCACATATACACAATCATGGTACCAATAAAAACTACAGATCACAGTGAAAAAAATGAGCCCTCAAAATTTTAAACATTTATTTTTTTGTAAAAAAAAAGTGTTTTTTTTTTTAAAAGCAGTACAATAATAGAAAAGTATATCATTTTGGGTATCATTTTAATCGTACTGACTCACAGAACATGACGGGGGGGCAGTCATCATTTTAGGTGTAAGTGAAGCATTTTTCTACACCTTTTTTTTGTGTGCTGGTAATGTGTTGTAACACCAAATTTATTAAATAATCCCAGAGCATTTGATAAATTTTGTGCAGGTACACATTTTCTGAAATTTCAATCTTCATATACACCAAAAATTTAAGCTAAGACTGGGCAGGTGTAGGATTTTGGTGGTTTTGCACCTTTTTGGTGGTTTTGCGCCTTTTCACAAAACAGCCTAGTACATAAAACCCGTCCATATCATGCGTATTGCCAAAATCAGTGGATTGCAACTCAAAATCAGTAGAAATGTGTAAACCAAAATAGTGCCATATATAGACAGAAAAAAAGGGTAAACTTAATGATAAATGTCAGCCGTCATTTTTACCGTAAAGTGTACAGCGTACCCCTCCAAAATGTGCAAAATTGCTGTTTTCATTTCATTTTCCCCACACAAATAATATTTATTTTGTTTTGCCATACATTTTATGGTAAAATAAAAGGTGTCATTATAAAGTACAATTGGTCATGCAAAAAATAAGCCCTCATATGGGTCTGTTGATGGAAATATTAAAGAGTTATGATTTTTAGAATGCAAGGAGGAAAAAACGAAAATGCAAAAATAACATTTCCTGTGTCCTTTAGGCCAAAATGGGGTTAAAAACAAACCTCCCAAAAGTTGCAAAATAGAAGTTTTCTTATAGATTTCCACCTGCAAATATACATTTTTTTGCTTCATGGTACAGCTAATGGTAAAATGAAAGATGTCATTACAAAGCACAATTGGTCACTCAAAACATGCCCTCATATGGGTTTGTAGGTGAAAAATGGATTTTAAAAGGAGAGGAGAAAAACATGAAAAGGCAAAAATGAAAATTGGTCATGTCCTTAACTCCTTAACGACGAAGGACGTATATTTACGTCCTCCTCTGCCCCCCGCGGGGTCATCGCATCATATCGGTTCGGTCCCGGCGGCCATCAACAGCCTGGACCTGCGGCTAAAACAGGACATCACCGATCGCGGTGATGCCCTGTATTAACCCTTCAGGCGCGGCCATCAAAGCTGTCTGAAGCGAAAGTGAAACTATCTCAGCTGCTCAGTCGTGCTGTTCGGGACCGCCACGGTGAAATCGTGGTGTCCCAAACAGCTTACAGGACACCGCGAGGGACCCCACCTGCCTCCTCGGTGTCCGATCGGTGAATGACTGCTCCGTGCCTGAGATCCAGGCAGGAGCAGTCAAGCGCCAATAACACTGATCACAGGCGTGTTAATACACGCCAGTGATCTGTGTAAAAGATCAGTGTGTGCAGTGTTATAGGTCCTTATGGGAGCTATAACATTGCAAAAAAAAAGTTTAAAAAAAGTGTTAATAAAGATCACTTAACCCCTTCCCTAATAAAAGTTCGAATCTCCCCCCCCCCTTTTCCCATAAAAAAATTAAACAAGGTAAATAAAAATTAAAATAAACATATGTGGTATCGCCACGTGCATAAATGTCCAAACTATAAAAATATATCGTTAATTAAACCACACGATCAATGGTGTACGCGCAAAAAAATTCCAAAGTACAGAAAAGCGTATTTTTGGTCACTTTTTATACCATTAAAAAATTAATAACAAGTGATAAAAAAAGTCATATCAAAACAAAAATGGTACTGATAAAAACTTTAGATCACGGAGCAAAAAATGAGCCCTCATAGTGCCCTGTATGTGGAAAAATAAAAAAGTTATAGGGGTCAGAAGAGGACATTTTTAAACGTATACATTTTCCTGCATGTAGTTATGATTTTTCCAGAAGTACGACAAAATCCAACCTATATAAGTAGGGGATCATTTTAACCGTATGGACCTACAGAATAATGATAAGGTGTCTTTTTTACCAAAATATGCACAGCGTAGAAACAGAAGCCCCAAAAGTTACAAAATGGCGTTTTTTTCTTAGATTTTGTCGCACAATGATTTTTTTTTTTCATTTCTCTGTGGATTTTTGGGTTAAAATGACTGTCACTGCAAAGTAGAATTTGTGACACAAAAAATAAGCCATAATATGGATTTTTAGGTGAAAAATTGAAGGGCTTATGATTTGTAAAAGGTAAGGAGGAAAAAACGAAAATGCAAAAACTGAAAAACCCTGCGTCCTTAAGGGGATAAGGGGTTAAGCGACAAACTTCACTTTTGCATGGTTACTGAACCTGCGCAGCTTGAGAATCCTCAGCGCTAGACTTTTGTGTTGTTTTTGTTGCTCGGTAGTCCAAATGCCACATGGATCTTCATCTCTCATCTCCAACTGGTACCACTTAGGCATTAGACACCACTCTGACATTCTTGGGGTTGGTACTTGTATCTCACAATGTGAAAGGGCTGAATAGTCCATTTAAATTCTTATGGATGTGGAGGTAAGTGAGGCACCTAAAGGGGAGACATATTCTGTCCACAGGACAGGAAACACATCTTTACACCAGAAATCCCCCAAAGTTGTCCCACAAAGATTTCCCTACTATTATCACATCTTCTTACCCATCTAAGAAAAGGAGTGTTTTAGTACCCTTTAGAGCATTGATTCCCAACCAGAGGTGGGGTGCCGTTCGGCACTGCCTGGGGTACCGCGGGATTTTGCTGTGAATTTTTCTTTTTTTTTTCTTTTAAATTTCCCGCCCCGGCCTGAACACCTGTGACTCACGGCACCGCAGGGGGAAAAGGAAGCCTGTGTGCACTTTGCTTGTGCATGCCCACTGCGCACACAGCATCCCCCTCCCCCTGCGGCCCTGTGAGTCACGGCACGCTGTGTAGAAACCATTATTTTATATGCATGCTTATTCAATAACTTTGAGACACTGCAACCTATTGGCTGCAAACTCCTAATGGTATTAGGGCCAGGCCTAATGAAACTGGAAGCAGGCCGAAAATGGTGCCCTACTACATCGGAGAGGGGAAGATGCCGTGGAACTCGCTGTGGAAGCTGTGCTGGATTCCCATGATGGCTTGCTTAAGGTCCTTTACCCTTTCCACCCCTCTGTTACCCCTTCTTATCCCTGTCCACCCCTGTCACCCATGTCTACCCCCCATCACCCATGTCTCCCCCCGTCACCCATGCCCACCCCCATCGTCATCCATGTCCACCCTCCTGTCATCCATATCCACCTTGTCCACCCCTGTCCATCCCTGTCACCCATGTTAACACACCCCATCCACCCCTCTGTCACCCCTCTTTTATCCCCCTTGTCATCCTGTCCACCCCCCTGTCACCTCTGTTCACCCCCCCATCTCCCATGTCCACCCCCTGTCTCCCGTGTCAACCCTCCTGTCATCCATGTCTACCTTGGCCACCCCTCTGTCACCCCTGTCCATCCCCGTCACCCATGTTCACCCACCCCTATCCACTCCTCTGGCTAACCCGCCAGTCTACTCCTCTGTCACCCATGTCCAGCCCCTATTTACCCCTCTTTCCCTTTGTAACCCCTGTCCACCCCTCTTTTACTCCCTTGTCACCCGTTACCCCTGTTCACCCCCCTGTCTCTCATGTACACACTGCTGTCACCCATGTTCCCCCCCGTCCACCCCCCAGTCTACCCTCCAATCTACCCCTTGCCACCCATGTTCACCCCCCCCATTCACCCCTCTGTTCCTTTGTTCATCTCTGTCACCCCTTTTTTATCAACCTTGTCATCCTTGTCCACCCCCTGTCACCTAGGTTCACCCTCCCCCGTCTCTCATGGCCACCCACCTGTCATCCATATCCACCTTAGCCACCCCCTATCCACCCCTCTGTCACCCTGTCCATCCCCTTGTCACCCATGTTCACCCCCTGTCCACCCTTCTGACTACCCCCAGTCTACACCCCTGTCACCCATGTCCACCCCCTATTTACCCCTCTGTCCCTTTGTCATCCCAGTCCACCCCTCTCTGTCACTCTTGTCCACCTCTCTGACCCGTCTCCCATGTCCATCCCCCTGTCACTCATGTTCACTCTCCATTGTCCACACCTCTGACCACATCCTTGTCACCCATGTCCACCCCTATTCACCCCTCTGTCCTTTTGTCACCCGTGTGCACCCTTTGTTACCAACTTGTCACGCCTGTCCAGCCCTCTGCCCCTCTGTCACTAATGTACACTCTTTTAAACCCCTCTGTCACCCATGTAATCCCCTCTACACCCCTCTGCCACCCAAGTACACCCCTCTGTTACCTACGTACACTCCTCTGTCACCTACGTACACTCCTCTGTCACCCATGTACACTCCTCTGCACTCCTAACAACCCTTTGTCATCCATGTACACCACCCCTCTATCAGACATTTAAACCCTTCTGTCACCCCTATGCCCCCCTGTCACTCATGTACACTCTTCTACACCCCTCTGTCACCCTTGTACACCCATCTATCCGTCTGGATCCGTCTGGATACCAGATTCCCCGAGGACTTAACTACATAAAATTATCTAATGTACATTTTCTAAATGCAACATTGTTACTGCTGTGATTTCTATGTTTATTTTTTCTGAATATTATTTTGTTCTTACCTCTCTACCTGAGTTTTCACACAGCTGGGTATTCTCACATCAAGATGATTAATGACTGCCCCCACCCTCCAGGTAGGTGGATCTTTTACTTTGAGTATCAATAGAAGTAAAGAATACAGTCCACTAGGTATATAAATACTACTGAATGTACAAGATATGACCAGTGTATAAAAATGTATTTAATAAACAATAAACATGGACAGGTATGCCGACAATGCATAACATAACAACATTAAAATGTTATAATAGTAAAGACCTCATATCATTAGCCACCGTATAGCTGAATATAGCCCAAAATATTGCAATTAGTGCAAATATTAGATGAATGTCTCAAGATATATATGATGGTAAGTAATCGTTGTCATAAATAAGTCCCCTGTGATCCTGCAGAGTGGCACAGACTGGAAGCTGGCCAAAGGTGAAAGGGTGGTGGGGTGAGTGACGGGAATCGGCGTCCTCGTGGAGTAAAGCAGAAGTATGCGCGCACTTGAACAGTGGTCCAAGAACGGAGGGGTTGCAGCTGTTGAGAATGTGCAAATGGAGAGGTAGTCTGTATGTGAGGTAGTATAGTCTATTAGCAAGGTGGTATGGGGTCTTGTGGATGCCAAACGCGTTTCAGGGAGTCCTCTTCTTCAGTGGCGATATGTAGAGCGCCCCACGTCTAGTCAGATTTATACAGGTTTATATAGGTCTGGATAAATCTGATCTGGATAAATCTGATCTGGAGGATACATTGATTCACTGGTTGTTTTGTTACAAAATATTATAGCCGTGGTTTGCTATAAAGTTTCTAATGCTTAAACGTAACTTAAATCTTAGACTGGTCATATCTAAATAAATGAAATACAATATACATAGGATAAACACAGGAGAAATAGAACATATAGAGGAGAACAGAGACAATAATGATGGTATATTGATGGGAATTTTAGTACGTAAAATGAGTAAAATTATCGATGCAGTAATATAGGACTGAGAATAGAAAAATATATGAATGGGAATAAATGTATATGAGAATAGAAAAAAGGAGAATAAAATGCAAATGAAAAACAAATAAAAATAGCAAATAAAAACAGAGATAAATAGAAACACAATAGAAAAAAAAATATATATATATATATAATTTAAATTAACATTTTTATAAAAATAATAAATATTTTAAATTTGTTTAAATAAAAATGAAATAAAAAAATTTATAAAAAAATAAATAAAAATTTAAATAAAAATGAAATAAAGATACCGTATATACTCGAGTATAAGCCGAGTTTTTCAACACAATTTTTCATGCTGAAAACACCCCCCTCGGCTTATACTCGAGTGAACTCTCCGCCCTCAGTGGTCTTCAACCTGCGGACCTCCAAATATTTTAAAACTACAACTCCCAGCATGCCCGGACAGCCATTGGCCCACCTGGTGAAGATGGACAGCCCGGAACGACTATCCCTCCCCACCAGACGGTCCTGCAGCACAGATGGCCCAGACCAGCTCACCCGATCGTCCGGCCGAGCGGAGTTGAGTACAAAACTAAAGGGGGGAGGGGGTCTGGATGACGACGAAGGCCCGGGCAGTGGTCTTCAACCTGTGGACCTCCAGATGTTTCAAAACTACAACTCCCAGAATGCCCTGACAGCCGATGGCTGTCCGGGCATGCTGGGAGTTGTAGTTTTGAAACATCCGGAGGTCCACAGGTTGAAGGCCACTGTTAAATCAGACATTGAAAAGCGGTGATGATGAAGGGGGTGGTGTGGGATGATGACAGGGTAATGATGAAGGGGGATGATGACAGGGTAATGATGAAGGGGGATGATGAAGGGGGGATGATGGAGGGGGGATGATGAAGGGGGCATGATGAAGGGGGGATGATGAAGGGGGGGTGATGACAGGGTAATGATGAAGGGGGGGATGATGACAGCTGATGATGATGACAGGGTGTTGATGAAGGGGGGATGATGATGATGAGGGTGTTAATGACGGGGGACTGGATGATGACAGGGGGATGATGTATTTCCCACCCTAGGCTTATAGTCGAGTCAATAACTTTTCTTGGGTTTTTGGGGTGAAATTAGGGGCCTCGGCTTATATTCGGGTCGGCTTATACTCGAGTATATACGGTAAATGAAAATCATAAGAAGGTAAAATACAGTACATTAGTGTACAGTAATGATAGCAATGCAAAGGAAGAGCTTCCACTGCATTTGTTATTACTGTATACTAATGTACTGTATTTTACCTTATTATGATTTTAATTTATCTTTATTTCCTTTTTATTTTTATAATTTTTTTTTATTCTGTATACTGTATTTTACCTTATTATGATTTTAATTTATCTTTATTTCCTTTTTATTTTTATTATTTTTTTTAAACATATTTATTTTTATTATTATTTGAATTAAAATTTTATTTTTATATATTTTTTATATATATTTTCTATTGTGTTTCTATTTATCTCTATTTTTATTTGCTATTTTTATTTGTTTTTATTTGCATTTTATTCCCCTTTTTTTCTATTCTCATATACATTTATTCCCATTCATATATTTTTCTATTTTCAGTCCTATATTTCTGCATCGATAATATTTTTCATTTTACGTACTAACATTCCCATCAATATACCATCATTATTGTCTCTCTTCTCCTCTATATGTTCTATTTCTCCTCTGTTTATCCAATGTATATTGTATTTCATTTATTTAGATATGACCAGTCTAAGATTTAAGTTATATTTAATCATTAGAAACCACGGCTATAATATTTTGTAACAAAACAGCCAGTGAATCAATGTATCCTCCAGACCAGGCTTTTAAATTTCTATATCATTCAGATCAGATTTTTGATGTAACTCAGACACCTGCCAATCACTGCCTGCTACCTATATAAATTTGACTAGAAGTGGGGCGCTCTTCATATCGCCACTGAAGAAGGGGACTCCCCGAAATGCATTTGCATTCCACAAGACCCCATACCACCTTGCTAATAGACTATACTACCTCGCATACAGATTATCTCTCCATTTGCACATTCTCAACAGCTGCAACCCCTCCGTTCCTGGACCACTGTTCAAGCCCGCGCATACCTCTGCTCTACTCCACGAGGACGCCGCTTCCCCTTACTCACCCCACCACCCTTTCACCTTTGGCCAGCTGCCAGTCTGTGCCACTCCGCAGGACCACCATCTGAAGGCTTCAAGTACGCGGACACCTATGCCCACATCCCACCCACGCAGATCCACAATCAAGTCGGCCGCTGGTCCGTGCCAGTCTGCACTAACAGGACATTGCGCGACCTTCATACGCGGAGTATCTGCGGGTGGTGAGTGGTGCAGTGTACCGGTTCACATTCATATTCATAACATTGCATAACTCATAGTGGAACTTATAATATTACAGTGGATTACGGGTGGTGCAAGACAGACTACCTTGGTATATAATTCTTTAGTGTGAGTCTCTCAAACCCTTTTTCTTTTATTGGATCTTTTACTTTGAATACTACACTTACTACAGGTATAAAGAGAGGAACAGGTTCCCACATATAACTATCGCTATGATTAATTAATAAACCAAAACGTGTTGGCGTTTCATTTGGACTTTATGGGGTCACCTTTATGATTTTTGCAAATTTTTAAAGGATCTAAATAAAATTAACAATTTTTTATATGGAAGCTGGAAATTCTTTTAACACCCATCTATCACCCATGTACACTCCTCTATACCCCTCTGTCACTCTTGTACACTCCTCTGCCACTCATGCACACTCATCTACACCCCTCTGCCACCCATTTAAACACTCCACACTCCTCTGCAGGGCCAGTTTTAGGCTTAGCATGGCCCTAGGCAAAATCCAAAGAGTGGCCCCAAAAGTCATAATAGTGTACTAACTACATTTGTACATTTTTGGTCACTTCAAATACCATAAAAAATATCTAAAAAGCTATTGAAAAGTCCCATCAAAGCAAAAATGGTACTGATAAAAACTACAAAATCAAAGCGCAAAAGATGACCCTCATACATCCCCATATACAGAAAAATAAGAATTATAGGGATCAGAATAGTAATATTTTATATTTTTGTATAGTTCCCCCACATTAGGTTGGCAATATAGTTCCCCCACATTAGATTGGCTGTATAGTCCCCCCACATTAGGTTGGCTGAATAGTTCCCCCCACTTTAGGTTGGAAGTATAGTTCCCCAACATTAGGTTGGCAGTATAGTTCCCCCACATTAGGTTGCCAGTATAGCTTACCAAGATTAGGTTGGCAGTATAGTTCCCCCACATTAGATAGGCAGTATAGTTCCCCCCACATTAGGTTGTAGTTGTCCCACATTAGGTTGGCAGTATGGTTCCCCCCACATTAGGTTGGCAGTATAGTTCCCCCACATTAGATAGGCAGTATAGTTCCCCCCACATTAGGTTGTAGTTGCCCCACATTAGGTTGGCAGTATGGTTCCCCCCACATTAGGTGCAGTATAGTTCCCCCCACATTAGGTTGGCAGTATAGTTCCCCCCACATTAGGTTGTAGTTGCCCCACATTAGGTTTCGGGACACAGGGATGTCCATACTGTGACGGGGACCCCCTGCGGGCTGCTCAGTGGTGGCCGTGGATCCCTCTTGGGCTTGATTAGGGTGTGCCCAGGCACACCCGGCACACCCCGTGCGCACACCTATGCTGAACAGCTGGCAGGGGGCCCCCTGGGGGATGGGGGCCCTAGGCAATTGCCTGGTTTGCCCCGCCCTAACGCCAGCCCTGCTCCTCTGTCCCCCATGTACACTCTTCTACACCCCTCTGTTATCCGTGTACACTATTCTACACCCCTCTGTCACCCATTTACACCCATCTATCACCCATGTATACTCTTCTACACCCCTCTGTCACCCATGTAAAAAAAAAAGTGCTGATAAATAGATATTGTGCATTGCGTTTTTTTTTCTTTTTTTTTCTTTTTTCCCGAGTGGTGCCCCAAGCCAAAAAAGGTTGGGAAACACTGCTTTAGAGCATCTTTGTCCCTTCAGGTCCACAAGCAAACAATAGATCCCCACAGCCGATTCATTATTCTTGTGTGCACATCAATAAAGCAGACTATAAATTAGTCAATCTCTATGCTCCTAATTCCCATCAGTGGCCTTTTTTTTATTTTTAAAAAGGTGCTAAAACTGGCCCAAAAGGATAGTAAAGGGGAACTTATAATATGCGGGGACTCACTTTGCAACCCTGCCCTTGACTCTTCCTCCACAGCATCTCCCAGATTATTTCAATTAGGCGAATTTATGTGGCAACATGGGGGGTATATGACAAATATCGGGCACAACATAAGACACAACTGGTCTACATGTTCTTCTCTTCTAGGCATCAGTCCTACTCTAGAATATCCAGAGTAACTAACAGGTGGGGGATGGGCAGCACTTGCAATAACAGCCTCACTGAACACTATAGAAAGGATCCCGGTGAAGATTGGTGTGAAATGCCAGACACTAGTAGAACATAGCAATTCCACAAAACAATAGGCAGAAGAAAATAAATGTGTCTGTACTTACCCCATTGTTGCAAGAAAACAATGTGGTGAGTGCAGACACATTCCTACTCTAGAATAGATTACTTTTTTGTAAGCAAAACTCTAATGGGACGGTCTCCTCAAGTGTGGGGGATATTCTTTGGTTTGATCTGTGCTAATTTCCCTTACTGAGAAAGGTCACGTTCCTAACGATTTTGTCTGGAGGGCCAACGTATACATCTTATCACATGATAAACATACCCAAAACATCGAGCAAGCTGTTTGCTTATAAATGAACACAATACACAACCAGACACAGACCCGTATATTCTTCGGAACACACCCATAAGGCTAAGTTTCTACTTGTTTTTTATTTTTTCTTAAATGCCAAGAAAAACGCCAATTCTGCCACTTTTAGTTTTTTTGGCCAAAAAACGCTGCGGCCAGATGCTAGCTGTAAATCAATGAGAAATCACAAAATTCTTTTTCCACTTGGCATTTTTCACATTGGCGTTTTTTTTTATCCTTTTGGCGTTTTTTTGGCATTTTTTAGCTCCTTGGCGGTTTTCCAAAGTCGCAGTATATTGAGCCACTGGCGTCTTTTTCCCCTGAAATCGTGGTGTTTTTTGCGATCCAAAAAAATGATGGCGATACCATTTTTAATAAAATTTCGTACGGTATCATTAAAAAAATAATAATAAAAAAGATACAGTAGTGATGGGAAAAATAGTATTTAACGAAATTAATCTTTTTTATAAAAAAATGTTTATGAATTTTTAACCCCTACAGGACCCATGACGTACCGGTATGCCATGAGTCAGCTCCCGTCCTGTAACGCGGGTCCACGGCCGGGATGCGTGGCTCATAGTGTGCGGCACTGATCGCGGTGCCGTGCACTATTAACCCCTTAGACGGACGTTCAAAGATGAACGCCGCATCTAAAATGAAAATAAATTAATGCCGATTAGCTCTGGGAGCTGTTCGGGATCGCCGCGATGAAATCGTGGCATCTCGAACAGCTTACAGGACAGCTGGAGGATCCCTGCCTGCCTCCATGCTGTACGATCGCCGAATGACTGCTTAGTGCCTGAGATCCAGGCATGAACAGTCAAGTGGCAGAATCATTGATCAATGGTTTCCTATGAGGAACCATTGAACAATGTAAAAGATCAGTGTGTGCAGTGTTATAACATTGCAAAAAAAAAAGGTACAAAAATTAAAGTGAATAAAGATCATTTAACCCCTTCCCTAATAAAAGTTTGAATCACCCCCCTTTTCCCATTTAAAAAAAAAAAAAAAAAAAAATGTGCAAATGAAAATAAACATATGTGGTATCACCGCATGTGGAAATATCCTAATTATAAAAATATATCGTTAATTAAACCATTCGGTCAATGGCGTACGCGCAAAAAAAATCCAAAGTCCAAAATAGTGCATTTTTGGTAAAATTAATCAATAAGTCCTATCAATGCAAAAATGGTACCGCTAAAAACTTCAGATTATGATGCAAAAAGTGAGCCCTCATACCGACCCATAGGTGGAAAAATAAAAAAAGTTGTAGGGGTCAGAAGATGACAATTTTAAAAGTATAAATTTTCCTGCATGTAGTTATGATTTTTTCCAAAAGTACAACAAAATCAAACCTACATAAGTAGGGTATCATTTTAATCATTTGGACCTACCAAATAAAGTGAAAGTGTCATGTTTACCTAAAAATGTACTGTATAGAAACCGGAGCCCCCAAAATTTACAAAATTGTGTTTTTTTTTTTTTTTGTCTCACAGTGATTTTTTTTTTTCTGTTTCACCGTACATTTTTGGGTAAAATGACTGTCGTCATTAAAAAGTAGAATTGGTGGTGCAAAAAATAAGCCATCATATGGATGCTGGATTTGGATTTTAGGTGCAAAATTGAAAGAGTTGTGATTTTTCAAAGGTAAGGAGGAAAAAACGAAAATGCAAAAACAAAAAAATGCCGGGACCTTAAGGGATTAAACAGGGATCAATTTATGTGTGTGGGCAGGGTACTAAAATATAGCCGACAGTAATAAAAGTGTAGTGTGTGTGTTTGTGTGTGTGTGTGTGTTTTTCACTTTTTATTCTTTATTTTTTAGGTGGTACTACTACTCCCAGCATGAAACACAAATTGTTCCATGATGGGAGTAGTAGTACCTGTACTAATTGACAGATCACCCGGGTCTGTTGCGATCCTTCTGTATAATTTATAGATGCGGCCGGCCGCTCTTCTATGGTCCCCTGCACTGCCATATATATACACCTATTCATATTTCCCGCAGAGAGCTGTGATTGGCCAGATGGTTCCAGCCAATCACAACTCTCTGTGGAAAATATAAATAGGTGTATATATACGTCAGTGCAGGGGACCATAGAAGAGCGGTGGGCCGCATCTATTATACATTATACAATAGGATCACAGCGGGTGTCAGGAGTGACATTCGCTGTGATCTTTCATTAACTGCAGGTAGTACAGCTCCCAACATGGAGCAGAGAGTGCTCCATGTTGGGAGTAGTAGTACCTGCAGTTAAGGACAGATCACAGCAGGTATCACTCCTGACATCCGCTGTGATCGTCCTATCTATTGCAGAGATGCGGAGCGGCTCTATACAGCGCTCCGCATCTCTGCACTATACTCCAGGCAGTGATGTGAATAGAACATCACTCATTCATATTTCCCTCAGAGCTGTGATTGGCTGCAACCATCTGTCCAATCACAACTCTGGGTGGAAAATATAAATGAGTAATGTTCTGTTCATATGACTGGCCGGAGTACAGAGCAGAGGTGTGAGCGATGTATAGAGCCGCTCCGCATCTCTGCAATAGATAGAACGATCGCATCAGTTGTCAGGACTGACACCTGGGGTGATATGTCTATTAGTACAGGTACTACTACTCCCATCATGGAACAGTCTGTTCCATGCTGGGAGTAGTAGTACTACCTAAAAATGTAAAAAAAAAAATTGAGAGGAAAAAAAAGTGAAACACACACACACACACTTTATTAAAAATTGTTTAAAATTTTGTTATAAAAAATATAAATTTTGTTAAATACATTTTTTTTCCATCACTACTGCATCCTTTTTTTTCGGGATACAAAAAATAAATAAAACGCCAAAGGGGCCATAAATGCAATTTCCACACAAATGAAAAAACGCCATAAAAAAACGCAAGAAAAAACGCCAGACGCAGGAAATTGTACTGGTGTTTTTTCAGGCGTTTTTCCTTTTTTTTTAATCCAAAAAATGCAGGACAAAAAACCAAGTAGAAACTTAGCCTAAGGCTGTTATCGTTTTTATTTTTTTAAATTTTTAAATTTTTTATCCAGTTAGTTTCTGATACATCTTTCTATCTTTATTTAAAGGGGTACTTCGGTGAAAAACTTTTTTTTTTTTAAATCAACTGGTGCCAGAAAGTTAAACAGATTTGTAAATTACTTCTATTAAAAAATCTCAATTCTTCCTGTACTAATAAGTTGAATACTACAGTGAAAATTATTTTCCGTTTGAAACACAGAGCTGTCTGCTGACATCATGAGCACAGTGCTCTCTGCTGACATCTCTGTCCATTTAAGGAACTGTCCAGAGTAAAAGGAAATCCCCATAGCAAACATATGCTGTTCTGGACAGGTCCTAAAATGGACAAAGATTTTAGCAGAGAGCACTGTGCTCATGATGTCAGCAGAAAGCTCTGTGTTTCAAAAAGAAGAGAATTTCCGCTGTAGTATTCCGCAGCTAATAAGTACAGGAAGGATTAAGATTTTTTAATAGAAGTAATTTACAAATCTGTTTAACTTTCTGGCACCAGTTGATTTAAAAAAAAAAAAGGGTTTTCACCGGAGTACCCCTTTAACCCCTTAAGGACCCAGCCAATTTTCACTGTAAGATCCGGCCATTTTTTGAACATCTGACCACTTTCACTTTAAGCATTAATAAATCTGGGATGCTTTTACCTTTCATTCTGATTCCGAGAATGTTTTTCCGTGACTTATTCTACTTTAAGTTAGTGGTAAAATTTTGTCGATACTTGCATCGTTTCTTGGTGAAAAATTCCCAAATTTGATGAAAAAATTGAAAATGTTGCATTTTTTTTTAACTTTGAAGCTCTCTGCTTATAAGGAAAATGAATATTCCAAATAAATTATATATTGATTCACATGTACAACATTTTGCATCATAACGTTGACATGTTTTTACTTTTGGAAGAGATCAGAGTTCAGTAGCAATTTTCCAATTTTTCTCAACATTTTCAAAATCTAAATTTTTCAGGGACCAGTTCTGTTTTGAAGTGGATTGGAAGGGCCTTCATATTAGAAATGCCCCACAAATGACCCCATTATAAAAAACTGCACCCCTCAAAGTATTCAAAATGACATTCAAAAGGTTTGTTAACCCTTTAGGTGTTTCACAGGAATAGCAGCAAATTGAAGGAGAAAATTCAAAATCTTCATTTTTTACACTGGCATGTTCTTGTTGACCCAGTTTTTGAATTTTTACAAGGGGTAAAAGGAGAAAAACTTCCTAAAATGTGTAACCCAATTTCTCTCAAGTAAGGAAATACCTCATATGTGTATGTCAAGTGTACGGCGGGTGCACTAGAGGGGTCAGAAGGGAAGGAGCGACAATGGGATTTTGGAGAGTGAGTTTTTCTGAAATGGTTTTTGTGGGGCATGTGGCATTTTGGAAGCCCCTATGGTGCCAGAACAGCAAAAAAAAAAAAAAAAAAACACATGGCATACTATTTTGCAAACTAAACCCCTCAAGGCATGTAACAAGGGTTCCAGTGAGCCTTAACACCCCACAGGTGTTTCACAACTTTTTGTTAAAGTTGGATGTGTAAATGATTTATTAATTTTTTTCCACTAAAATGCTAGTTTTTCCCCAAATGTAAAATTTTTACAAGGGATAATTGGAAAAAATGCCCCCCCAAATTTGTAATCCCATCTCTTCTGAGTATGGAAATACCCCAAGTGTGGACGTCAAGTGCTCTGCTGGTGTTCTACAATGCTCAGAAGAGAAGGAGTCACATTTGACTTTTGAAAAGTGAATTTTGCTGAAATGGTTTTTGGATGGCATGTCGCATTTAGGAATCCCTATGGTGCCAGAACAGCAAAAAAAAAAAAAACACATGTCCTACTATTTTGGAAACTAAACCCCTCAAGGAACACAACAAGGGGTACAGTGAGCCTTAACACCTCACAGGTGTTTGACGACTTTTTGCTAAAGTCGGATGTGTAAATGAAAAAAAAAAATTTCACTAAAATGCTGGTTTTTCCCCCAAATTTTAAATTTTTACAAGGGGTAATAGGAGAAAATGACCCCAAAAATTTGTAACCCCATTTCTTCTGAGTATGGAAATACCCAATGTGTGGATGTCAAGTGATCTGCTGGCGCACTACAATGCTCAGAAGAGAAGGAGCGCCATTGAGCTTTTGAAGACAGAATTTGGTTGGAATAGAAGTCGGGGGCCATGTGCGTTTACAAAGCCCCCGCATGGTGCCAGAACAGTGGACCCCCCCCACGTGACCCCATTTTGGAAACTACACCCCTCACAGAGTTTAATAAGAGGTGCAGAGAGTATTTACACCCCACTGGCGTTTGACAGATCTTTGGAACAGTGGGCTGTGGAATTGAAAAATTACATTTTTCATTTTCACAGACCACTGTTCCAAAAATCTGTCAGACACCTGTGGGGGATAAATGCTCACTGTACCCCTTATTACATTACCTGAGGGGTCTAGTTTCCAAAATGGGGTCATATGTGTGTGTGGGGGGGGGTCCATTGTTCGGGCTCTATGGGGGCTTTGTAAACACACGTAGCCTCCAATTCCGGACAAATTTTCTCTTGGTGCTCCTTCTCTTCTGAGCATTGTAGTTCGCCTGCAGAGTACTTTACATCCACATATGGGTATGCTCTTACTCAGAAGAAATGGGGTTACAAATTTTGGTGGGCTTTTTTCCTATTTTTCCTTGTGAAAATGAAAAAAATTTGGGTAACACCAGCATTTTAGTGAAAAAAAATGTTTTAATCATTTTCCCATCCAACTTTAATGAAAATTTGTGCGGGGTGTTAAGGCGCACTATACCCCTTGTTACGTTCTGTGAGGGGTGTAGTTTGCAAAATGGGGTCACGTGTGGGTATTTTTTTTTGCGTTTATGGCAGAACTGCTGTAAAATCAGCCACCCCTGTGCAAATCACCAATTTAGTCTTCAAATATACCTAGTGCGCTCTCACTCCTGAGCCTTGTTGTGCACCCGCAGAGCATTTTACACCAATATATGGGGTATTTCCATACTCAGGGGAAATTGTGTTACAAATTTTGGGGGTCTTTTTTTCCTTTTAACACTTGTGAAAATAAAAAGTATGGGGCAACACCAGCATGTCAGTGTAAATTTTATTTTTTTACACTAACAGGCTGGTGTAGCCCCCAACTTTACCTTTTCATAAGGGGTAAAAGGAGAAAAAGACCCCCAAAATTTGTAACGCAATTTCTCCCGAGTACGGAAATATCCCATATGTGGCCCTAAACTGTTTCCTTGAAATACGACAGGGCTCTGAAGTGAAAAAGCGCCATGCACATTTGAGGACTAAATTAGGGATTGCATAGGGGTGGACATAGGGGTATTCTACGCCAGTGATTCCCAAACAGGGTGTCTCCAGCTGTTGCTAAACTCACAGCATGCCTGGACAGTCAGTGGCTGTCCAGAAATGCTGGGAGTTGTTGTTTTGCAACAGCTGGAGGCTCCGTTTTGGAAACACTGCTGTAAAATACCTTTTTCATTTTTATTGGGGGGGGGGGGGGGGGACAGTATAAGGGGGTGTTTATGTAGTGTTTTACCCTTTATTATGTGTAAGTGTAGTTTAGTGTAGTGTTTTTAGGGTACAGTCACACTGACGCAGGTTTACAGTGAGCTTCCCGCTAGAAATTTGCGCTGCGGCGAAAAATTTGCCGCAGCTCATACTTGAAGCAGGAAACTTACTGTAAACCTGCCCGTGTGAATGTACCCTGTACGTTCACATAGGGGGAAAACCTCCAGCTGTTTCTAAACTACAACTCCCAGCATGTACTGACAGACCGTGCATGCTGGGAGTTGTAGTTTTGCAACAGCTGGAGGCACACTGGTTGGGAAACCTTCAGTTAGGTTCTGTTACCTAACTCAGTATTTTCCAACCAGTGTGCCTATAGCTGTTGCAAAACTACAACTCCCAGCATGTACTGATCGCCGAAGGGCATGCTGGGAGATCTAGTTATGCAACAGCTAGAGGTACACAATTACAACTCCCAGCATGCCGAGACAGCTGTTTCGGCATGCTGGGAATTGCAGTTTTGCCACATCTGGAAGGCTACAGATAGAGACTACTGCACTGTGATCTCCAAACTGTGGACCTCCAGATGTTGCAAAACTACAAATCCCAGCATGCACAGATAGCAAACTGTTGTGTGGGCATGCTAGGAGTTGTAGTTTTGCAAGATCTAGAGTGCTACAGTATAGAGATCACTGTGCAGTGGTCTCTAAACTGTAGACCTCCAGCTGTTGCAAAACTGCAAATCCCAGCATACCCAAACAGCTGCCTGGGCATGCTGGGAGTTGTAGTTTTGCAACAGCTGGAGTGCTACAGTCTCAGACTGTAGCCCTCTAGATGTTGCTAGGCAACTTACCTGCTTCCGTCTGATCCAGAGAGCCGTCCTCTTCTGCCGCACGACATTGCCGCCCGCGCCGATCACCGCAGCCGATCCCGTCCTGCAGCTTCCACCGACGGGTAAGTGGATCTTTGGCGTTCAAAGTGGATGGGCAGAACGGGGAAAACAAAAGTAAACCCCCCCGCCCCCGATCTGCTCTTGGTGGTCGCGTCTAGACCACCAATAGCAGGGATAGGAGGGGTGGCACCTCTGCTACCTCACTCCTATCGCTACAGGGGGATCGTGGGTGTCTTAGACATTCGCGATCCTCCTTATATTCCGGGTCACCGGGTCACCATAGACCCGTATGACCCGGAATCGGCGCAAATTGCAAGTGTGAATTCACTTGCGATTTGCGCCAATCGCCGACATGGGGTGGGTCTGATGACCCCCCTGGGCATTTGCACGGGGTGCCTGCTGATCGATATCAGCAGTCACCCCAGTCCGGTCCCCGCCCGGCGCACGGCGTGGACCGAAATTCCCAGGTACAGAAGACGTATCCATATGCCCTAGGTCCTGCACGGGTTAAGGTGTCAGGACCCTGTGTCCAAGGTTCATGATCTTCCCAATCTTCTTTTATGCCAACACGACGCAATGATGCGTAAGACAAAGATGCACTTCCACACTCATGACAATAAAGCAGGTTCCTTGTTGGGGAGACGAGTTATATAACAGACCCAAAAAAACTAGAATCCCATACATTAAAGGAAAACTGTCAGCCTGTTCACCGACACTAAACCTTATACATTGGTTTATAGTGTGGGTGAACAGGAGTCCAATGAGGGGTCACTTAAATATGTTTAGTAGGTCCTGAGATATGTCCCTCAGAATCCACTGTTGAATTCAGTGAATTGCGCAGTGGAGGCAAGGCTTCGTGACTCCACTTCACTAGGATGGGGAGCCAGACAATGAATATGTAAACTGAGCCGATTAAGTTCCGCCCCCTGCGAAGCCTCATCCCCACTGCTTGATTCACTGAATTCAACAGTGGTTTCTGGGGGACATATCTCAGGACCTACTAAACATATTTAAGGAAGTGGCCCCTCATTGGCAGGGCTGCCATCAGAAATTTTGGGGCCCCTTACACAGCTTGAAGCTGCTGGCTCCTTCCTGTCACTCCATATTGAATGTTGTGTGTTTCTTAATGGCACACACAGTGCTGCCGGGCAGGAGCAGTGATGAAAGAAGCGCCGTGTGCACTGCACTTTTTCTTTTGAAAGCAGCAATAGGGTGGGGGGGGGGGGAGGGGTGATGGGCCAGCCTGGCAGGGGGAGAGATTTCTTTCTGGGGATGGAGCTGCACCTCTATATAGAGGGATGCAGCCTATGCCTGGCGCCAGGGGCGGATGCGGACAGCAGAGGGTCCCTGTGCAAAGCATGTGCCTGGGCCCCCACTCCCCCTCCCCCCCCCAAAAAAAAAGTACTATGCCATAAAATTGCACTGCAACTCACATTAATCTGCATTAGGTAGGCACCAGTTCCCCCACATTAGGTAGCATAGTTTCCCCACATTAGGTAGCATAGTTTCCCCACATTAGGTACCATAGTTTCCCCACATTAGGTAGCGTAGCATAGTTTCCCCACATTAGGTAGCGTAACATAAATTCCCCACATTAGGTAGCGTAGCATAAATTCCCCACATTAGGTAGTGTAGCATAAATTCCCCACATTAGGTAGTGTAGCATAAATTCCCCACATTAGGTAATGTAGCATAAATTCCCCACATTAGGTAGTGTAGCATAAATTCCCCACATTAGGTAGCGTAGCATAAATTCCCCACATTAGGTGTAGTGTAGCATAAATTCCCCACATTAGGTAGTGTATATAAATCTCCCACATTAGGTAGCATAGCATAAATTTCCCACATCAGGTAGCGTAGCATAAATTCCCCACATTAGGTAGTTTATATAGATCCCCCACATTAGGTAGCATAGCATAAATTCCCCACATCAGGTAGTGTAGAATAAATTCCCCACCTTAGGTGTAGCACAGCATAAATTCCCCACATTAGGAAGTAGTCCCCCCCAAAACACACCTTCACTCACTCACTCGACCTGCGTTACTTACATCACACACACTCACTCACTCACACGGCCTGCGCTACACTCACTCACACGGCCTGCGCTACTTACATCTGCCTGGGGGACTTGCTGGCGGAGTTGCGCGCTATAAATGACGTCATTGCACGCACCGCGCAAAACGTTTGCGTCCCGGCGCAGCGCATGCAATGACGTCACTCACTGCGTGCACCTCCGCGAGGACGTCCCCCAGGCAGACGTAAGTACCAGTTTAGTGACGGGGAAAGTCTGGTTGCTCCGTCATATGTCCCCAGGTAGGGCCAGCCCAGCGTGTGAGGGGGATCGCCACCTTTTCAAAGGATTATGACTGATTGACTGACTGTATGTTGTCAGTCAGTCAGCGAGCAGTGTACTGTGGCGGGCAACCAGCGGTCAGTGAGTGACAGACACAGTCACTCGCTGACAAGCCAAAAAAAAAAAAAAGACAGGGTCGGCCGGGCCTCCCTCAAGCTCCAGGCCCCTTACAGGTGTATGGGTTGTACCCCCTGATGGTGGCCCTGCTCGTTGGACTCGGTGAACGAGCTGACAGTTTTCCTTTAACCCCTTCCCCCTATAGGACATATGCATACGTCCCAGGACCTGACACGTTCTGCAGTGCAGGAGATTGGCGGCGGGACCTAGCTGTCAATCACAGCCGGAGTCCCGCTGCAGATGCCGGAGCCGCGATCGCGCCGGTCCCGACATCATTAATCCCGTAGATGCTGTGATCAATCCTGATCACGGCATCTATGGTGTTGACAGGGGGAGCGCTCTCCCCCTGTTCCCCAACAGCGGCGCTGCAATACGATTGCGGGTAGCCGTTGGTTGCTATGGCAGCAGGAGGTCAGATAATGACTTCCTGTCGGCCTGCTACAGAAGGCTGTGAGATCCAGCAACAGGCTGGATCGAGCAGGCTGTACTGTGTGCAGCTGATCAGGTCATACTGTGCTGCAGTACAAATTTATTGCAGCATAGTATAGCCTGTAAAAAGTGTAAAACATTTAATAAAAAGTTCTTCAATAAAAGTATGAAGTGTAAAAAAAAAAAGAAAAAAAATGCCCCTTTCCCAAATTAAAGCCCTGTATTATCACCAAAAAAGATAAAAAACACACACAATAATTGGTATTGCCACGTCCGTAATGACGTGTACTATAAAACTATAATGTAAGATATCCCGCACAGTGAACGCCGTAAAAAAACATATTTTGGTACAAATAGCAATAAAAAAGATCAAAAGGAAGCACATAGCACAAAAATGATATCAATAAAAAGTACAACTCATCCCACAAAAAATATGCCCTTACTCAATGACGTCGGACGAAATATTAAAAAGTTACGGCTGTTGGAAAATGAATGGCAGAAAAATTATTTTGCTCAGAAAAGGAAAAAGAACATAGAAAGCTATATAATAGGGGTATCGCCATAATCGTACTAACCCACAGAATAAATATGACATCACACACCATAAAAATAAAATAAACAAAAAATTAAATAAACATCATAAAAATAAAATAAAAAAATGCCAGAAATTTTCCAGTTTTCCACAATATTTGCAAAAATGCACCACTTATATACAGTACAATATGTCACGAAACAATTATCTCAGAATTGCTCAGCTTAGAAAAAGCATTCTAAAGTTATTACCATTTAAAGAGATACATGTCAAAAAAATAAAAAAATAAAAAGAGCCTGGTCATTGAGGTAAAAAATGGGTCCGTCCTTAAGGGGTTAAGCATCCATTCACTAGTATAATTCAACGAACACAGAGAGGTATAACCAACACATTCAAAGACTACTATCACAGCTTATACAACCTAAGGGATGACTCCAATACTCCCCAACCTGTTGAGCCTGCTATAACCGATTTCCTTGTGGAGGTTTATCTACCGAAACTCACAGAACATTTATAATCCCTAAATTTACCAATCTCGAACGAAGAAGTCACAGAAGCTATTAATTTCTCTCAGGACGAAAAATCTCTCCCCCTTACTGCTTCCATAACTCCATACAGTTTCTCCCAAGCATACAATTCGGGTGGTTTCCCAGGGAAGATGCTCAATGCCCTCATAGTGACCTACCCGGGGGGGTTGCAAGATGCGCGGCGGGGAGTGGGATATGCCGCCATCACAGATACAGTGTCCACCTATACAGTATGTCTCCAGTTGTTTCCCCACTACAACTCCCAGCATGCCCTGGCAGCCAATAGATGTCAGGGCAAGCTGGGAGTTGTGGTGGGGAAACAGCTGGAGGCACCCTGTATAGTTGAACTAAGGGCGGAAGTGTGCCCCCCCAACAGGCATCAGTGACATCGTGACTGCTGGGGAAGTCTGCCTGGTAGTGAGCACACTACCAGGCAGACAAAAGGCATTTTTAATATGTAAAAAAAATAATAATAATTAAGGCAGGGAGGGGGATAGATGGGCAATAGGCAGGGACAGAAAAAGAAAAAAGGGATGGTGGGAGCTACCTTTTAAATGTGGACGTAAAGCTGTATGCAAAAATTTTAGCCTCCAGGATCCAACAAGTTCTTCTTTTGTTGATACATAAGGATAAAGTGGGCTTCGCTCCCTGAAATATTTTCTACTCTGGAGAGATTCTCAGGTATCTCCTATTATAATTTTTAGAGATGAGTGAACCGAAGCTGACGGACGCGAAATTGCTAGGAATTTCATGAAATATTCGATTTGCAACTAATGTGAATACCGTCGCAATTCTATCGCGCAAATCACTTCATTAAACTCCATTTTACAGCGTTCCAGGCTTAAGGAGACCTAAAATGGCGGATCCACATGTCAGTACATGGGGCAGGGGATTATGGGAGGGCGGGAAAGTATGGCGGGAAGGGAGGTAGGCAGGATGACCCTAAATCACATGCGAGCTGCAGCCTATCAGCATTCATTGACCCCAAGTGCAATTCTGTGCATTTTTTCCAACAAGAAATCATCTGCTGCTTATAATTGTGTGTGGACGGTGTAAAAACCAGTGCACACCATTCTTAACACACAGTGACAGAGTGCAATTTAGGGTTTAATCCCCGTTTTTTTTTTTTTGTGTGGTGCTGCACTGTTGTGTCCTGCTGCTGTGCAAAAATATTTTTTTCAGCGGACTGTAGTGCATTTGTCTGCCCTCATACGTGCATACCACATACCTACATCAAAGCAGTCTACTATTTTGAATCTGTAACAAGTCTAGATACAGGGAAAGTCCTGGCAATAGTAATCACCGGCTGGTGTTCTACAAAAATACAGAGTGTTTTGGCGTATTGTTGTGCATTTTTCTGCCCTCCTCAGTGCATACCACATAGGTACATGTAATTAGAGTACCATTTTGTACCTGTTAATCTCTCAAGGGGCTACATACTGTGAAAGTCCAAGCAACAGTACTCCCCGGCTAGTGTTTTACAAAAATACTTAGTTTTTAGGCTCATTGTAGCACATTTTTCTGCCCTCATAATTGCATACCACATACCTACATCAAAGCAGTCTACTATTTTGTATCTGTAAATCTGTAACAAGCCTAGATACTGGGAAAGTCCTGGCAAAAGTAATCGCTGGCTGGTGTTTTACGAAAATATATTACCCAAGTGTACTGTAGCACATTTTTTCCCCTCATGCATGCATACCACATACGTACATCTAAGTAGTGTACCATTTTGTACCTGTTAATCAAGGGCCTACATACTGTGAAAGGACAGCCAAAAGTAATCACCTGCTGCTGTTTTAGACAAATACTGTTTAAAGAGTAGTGAAGCATATTGTAATACCCTCTTATACGCACTAAGTATGTCAGGCAGAGAAGTGCCAGGATGTTCACAGAGGAGTACTTCATACTTCAGGCAGAGGTCACAGCAGACTAGGGGCGAGTAGCAGCAGGAGTCGCAGCGAGAGGCCTGAGCTCCCGTTATCAGCTAGCGGTCGTGTCTCGACCAGCAACCTGCCGTCGTCGATTGGTTAACACGTTCATCCACTTCATCACAAGTAACATCTGACACCCCCAGTCAAAAGTTGGTGGGTTCCTCAGACACAACCCTCAGTTGGTATGGCCCTGTCCTCCCATTGCCACTGTCCTATGCTGTTCCCTTCCCTAAAGAAGTATCTAATGCTGTGGGTTCAGCTCCACTATTCACTGAGGATGATCTAATAGAGGACAGTCAGCAGCTACTGCCCAGCCCAGAAGGGGAGGAGACATGTGCCGCTTGCTCCGCTAGGCGGCCAAGTAGTGAAGAGGAGAGTGACGTAGGAGGCGGTGTTGCCAGGGATCAGGGTCCTGAATCAGACACTGTTGAGGAACCTGAGAAGGACATCAGTGACGTGCAGACACTTCTTGATGATGATGAAGCCGATCACAATTGGGAGCCGGGTGCAGAAGGAGCTTCATCATCATCAGGAGAAGAGAGTTGCAGCAAGGCGGTAGCACGGTTGGCAGTCAGCGTGGTGGCAGAAGTGGAAATTCTGGAGCTAAACGTGCTCGGGGGAGACCACCTGCTTCGCGGCAGCCTACCTTTCCGGGAGGTAGTGTAACAGGGGTTCCTAAAGACGGTGCCAGTAGCAGTCAATTAGTGCAGACTGCAGGTGGGAAAATCAGCTACCCGCCTGTGTGGCAGTTTTTCATCAGGCATCTGGAGGAGGTTCACATAGCTACATGCAAGATATGTCGGCAGCAGGTGAAGCATGGCCAGGGTCCCAATGTCGGAACCACGGTCCTTCGTCAACACATGCTTTGCCACCATAAAGCGGCCTGGGGGAAACGTGGCTCCGATGTAGTGGTCCAGCCTGCTGAATCACCAAGTGGCCAGCCGCTCCCTCCTTCAGCCAGCCAAGGCTCCACCACCTCAGGTGAATTGAGCTGTGTGTCAAACCCTCCTTCTGTCGATCCAGATGTTCCTTCTTCTGCCACTTTTAGTAAGCCATTCCGCCAACAATCCATCGGCATAGCCATGTCGAAGAGACAACAGTATGCGCCCACTCATCCAACGGCGCAGAAGTTGAATGTGCTCCTGTCTAAGTTGCTGGTGCTGCAGTCCCTCCCTTTTCAAGTGGTGGACTCTGCACCTTTCAGAGAATTGATGGCTTGTGCCGAGCCGAGGTGGAGAGTCCCAAGCAGTAATTTCTTTGCGAAGAAGGCAGTACCAGCCCTGCATAATTTTGTACAAGAGAAGGTGGGACACTCCTTGAGCCTGTCGGCGTGTTCAAAAGTGCACGGCAGCGCCGACGTGTGGAGCTGTAGCTACGGGCAGGGACAATACATGTCTTTTATGGCCCACTGGGTAGATGTGGTTCCTGCACAGCCACAACAGCAACTTGGACCGGCCACACCGCTTCCTCCTCCACGCTCTCGCTCTCAGGCAATTGGTCCTGTGACAGTGTGCGACTCCGCCTCCTCATCCTCCACCATGTCCTCGGCCTCCCCTGTATGTACAAATCTCAGTTGTGTAGGGCACGGCGGTGTCACGCTGTTCTTCACATGGTTTGCCTTGGCGAACGGAGTCAGACAGGGGAGGAACTGATAAAATTAATTTGTCAAGAAATCGGAGTATAGCTTACACCACGAAATCTAGAAATGGGAACCATGGTGACCGACAACGGGAAGAACATCGTGTTCGCGCTGCGACAAGGAAGTGTGAAACATGCGCCCTGCATGGCACACGTGTTCAATCTGGTTGTCAAGCACTTCCTGAAGTCTTCACTCCATTTGCAAGAAATCCTAACAATGAGAAGGAAACTGTGCATGCACTTCAGCCACTCTTACACAGCAAAGCACACCTCCTTGAGCTCCAGCTAGAGATGAGTGAATCGAAGTTGACGAACCCAAATTCGTTACGAATTTCATGAAAAATTCGATTTGCAACGAATACGAATATCACCGCGATTCTATCGCACGAATCACTTCATTAAACTACATTTTACAGCGTTCCAGGCTATTGGAGAGCTAAGATGGCGGATCCACATGTGAGTACATGGGGCAGGGGATTATGGGAGGGCGGGAAACAGCGGTGGGAATGAAGGTAGGCGGGCTGACCCTGAACCACATGTGAGATGCAGCCTATCAGTGTTCACTGACCCCTGTGAGGTCACAGCCCCTATATAATCGGTGGCCATCTTGCCTCTCTACATTTCATCTATGCACTCAGATGGAGAGGACGGGACTGCGTGTGTGTGAATAGCTCATACCACAGCGTTACACTGCAACTGCTAGTCACATCAGCATTAGGGAAAGGCAGGAGTGCGGAGTACTTTGCTGTTACACTGAGAAGGATTATTGATAGCTAAACCTCCTATTCACGTTATTCAGCATTGCAGCAGAGAGGGGCAGATAGCTGTCAGCTGCCTCATACAGATCTCCAAGCTGCCTGAACTTTCTGAAGCATCTTATCTCCTCATTTTTCAGCCCAACTGAGTTTATTTTTTAGGGTTTAATGTGGTGCTGCGCTTTTGTGGTCCTGCTGCTGTTCAGAAATAAGTCATATTAAAGTGGACTTTAGTGCCTTTTTACCATTTTTCCCCTGTTACTCTGTCTCTGTGCTAAATTCAGTGTTATACCACACGTTATACACATGCCGGTGTATTAAAGAAAAAAAAGTTTTTCCTGAGTACAAATACGCTTTTTCAGTGGCATTATCATTGCAAAGCGCCTACATACAAGCAAAAAGTGTACCATATACTACCTTTTTTTCTGTCTCTGTGCTAAATTCAGTGTAATAACACACGTTATACACCTGCCGGTGTATTAAAGAAAAAAAAGGTTTTCCTGCGTAAAAATATGCTTAACAGTGGCCTTATCATTGCAAAGGGCCTACATTCAAGCAAATAGGGTACCATATACTACTTTTTTTCTGTCTCTGTGCTAAATTCAGTGTTATACCACACGTTATACACCTGCCGGTGTATTAAAGAAAAAAACGTTTTTCCTGAGTACAAATACGCTTAACAGTGGCCTTATCATTGCAAAGGGCCTATATTCAAGCAAACAGCGTACCACATACCACCTTTTTTCTGTCTCTGTGCTAAATTCAGTGTTATACCACACATTATACACCTGCCGGTGTATTAAAGAAAAAAAAGGTTTCCCTGCGTAAAAATACGCTTAACAGTGGCCTTGTCATTGCAAAGGGCCTAAATTCCAGCAAATAGCGTACCATATACTACCTTTTTTTCTGTCTCTGTGCTAAATTCAGTGTTATACCACACGTTATACACCTGCTGATGTATTAAAGAAAAAAATGTTTTTCCTGAGTACAAATACGCTTAATAGTGGCCTTATCATTGCAAAGGGCCTAAATAAAATCAAATAGCGTACCCTATACCACCTTTTGTTCTGTCTCTGTGCTAAATTCAGTGTTATACCACACGTTATACACCTGCCGGTGTATTAAAGAAAAAAAAAGGTTTTCCTGCGTAAAAATACGCTTCACAGTGGCCTTATCATTGCTAAGGGCCTAAATGCAAGCAAATAGCGTACCACATACCACCTTTTTTTCTCTCTCTCTGCTAAATTAAGTGTTATACCACACGTTATACACCTGCAGGTGTATTAAAGAAAAAAGTTTTTCCTGAGTACAAATACGCTTAACAGTGTCCTTGTCATTGCAAAGGGCCTAAATTCAAACAAATAGCGTACCATATACCACCTTTTTTTCTGTCTCTGTGCTAAATTACCGGTAAGTGTTATACAACACGTTATACACCTGCCGGTGTATTAAAGAAAAAAAAGGTTTATCTGCGTAAAAATACGCTTAACAGTGGCCTTGTCATTGCAAAGGGCCTAAATTCAAGCAAATAGCGTGCCATATACTACCTTTTTTTCTGTCTCTGTGCTAACTTCAGTGTTTTACCACACGTTATACACCTGCCGATGTATTAAAGAAAAAAATGTTTTTCCTGAGAACAAATACGCTTAACAGTGGCCTTATCATTGCAAAGGGCCTAAATTCAAGCAAATAGCGTACCATATACTAACTTTTTTTTCTCTCTCTGTGCTAAATTAAGTGTTATACCACACGTTATACCCCTGCCGGTGTATTAAAGAAAAAAAAGGCTTTCCTGCATAAAAATATGCTTAACAGTGGCCTTATCATTGCAAAGGGCCTAAATTCAAGAAAACAGCGTACCATATACCACCTTTTTTTCTCTCTCTGTGCTAAATTAAGTATTATACCACACGTTATACACCTGCCGATGTATTAAAGAAAAAAAAAGGTTTTCCTGAGTACAAATACGCTTAACGGTGGCCTTGTCATTGCAAAGGGCCTAAATTCAAGCAAATAGCGTACCATATACTACCTTTTTTTCTGTCTCTGTGCTAAATTCAGTGTTATACCACACATTATACACCTGCCGGTGTACTAAAGAAAAAAAAGGTTTTCCTGCATAGAAATACGCTTAACAGTGGCCTTATCATTGCAAAGGGCCTAAATTCAAGCAAATAGCGTACCATATACCACCTTTTTTTCTGTCTCTGTGCTAAATTACCGGTAAGTGTTATACAACACGTTATACACCTGCCGGTGTATTAAAGAAAAAAAAGGTTTTCCTGCGTAAAAATACGCTTCACAGTGGCCTTATCATTGCTAAGGGCCTAAATTCAAGCAAATAGCGTACCATATACCACCTTTTTTTCTCTCTCTCTGCTAAATAAGTGTTATATCACACGTTATACACCTGCAGGTGTATTAAAGAAAAAAGTTTTTCCTGAGTACAAATACGCTTAACATTGGCCTTGTCATTGCAAAGGGCCTAAATTCAAGCAAATAGCGTACCATATACCACCTTTTTTTCTGTCTCTGTGATAAATTACCGGTAAGTGTTATATAACACGTTATACACCTGCCTGTGTATTAAAGAAAAAAAAGGTTTTCCTGCGTAAAAATACGCTTCACAGTGGCCTTATCATTGCTAAGGGCCTAAATTCAAGCAAATAGCGTACCATATACCACCTTTTTTTCTCTCTCTGCGCTAAATTAAGTGTTATACCACACATTATACACCTGCAGGTGTATTAAAGAAAAAAGTTTTTCCTGAGTACAAATAAGCTTTTTCAGTGGCCTTATCATTGCAAAGGGCCTACATACAAGCAAATAGCGTACCATATACCACCTTTTTTTCTGTCTCTGTGCTAAATTCAGTGTTATACAACACGTTATACACCTGCCGGTGTATTAAAGAAAAAAAAGGTTTTCCTGAGTACAAATACGCTTAACAGTGGCCTTATCATTGCAAAGGGCCTACATACAAGCAAATAGCGTACCATATACCACCTTTTTTCTGTCTCTGTGCTAAATTCAGTGTTATACCACACGTTATACACCTGCCGGTGTATTAAAGAAAAAAAAGGTTTTCCTGCGTAAAAATACGCTTAACAGTGGCCTTGTCATTGCAAAGGGCCTAAATTCAAGCAAATAGCGTACCATATACTACCTTTTTTTCTGTCTCTGTGCTAAATTCAGTGTTATACCACATGTTATACACCTGCCGATGTATTAAAGAAAAAAATGTTTTTCCTGAGTACAAATACGCTTAATAGTGGCCTTATCATTGCAAAGGGCCTAAATAAAATCAAATAGCGTACCCTATACCACCTTTTTTTCTGTCTCTGTGCTAAATTCAGTGTTATACCACACGTTATACACCTGCTGATGTATTAAAGAAAAAAATGTTTTTCCTGAGTACAAATACGCTTAATAGTGGCCTTATCATTGCAAAGGGCCTAAATAAAATCAAATAGCGTACCCTATACCACCTTTTTTTCTGTCTCTGTGCTAAATTCAGTGTTATACCACACGTTATACACCTGCCGGTGTATTAAAGAAAAAAAAAGGTTTTCCTGCGTAAAAATACGCTTCACAGTGGCCTTATCATTGCTAAGGGCCTAAATGCAAGCAAATAGCGTACCACATACCACCTTTTTTTCTCTCTCTCTGCTAAATTAAGTGTTATACCACACGTTATACACCTGCAGGTGTATTAAAGAAAAAAGTTTTTCCTGAGTACAAATACGCTTAACAGTGTCCTTGTCATTGCAAAGGGCCTAAATTCAAACAAATAGCGTACCATATACCACCTTTTTTTCTGTCTCTGTGCTAAATTACCGGTAAGTGTTATACAACACGTTATACACCTGCCGGTGTATTAAAGAAAAAAAAGGTTTATCTGCGTAAAAATACGCTTAACAGTGGCCTTGTCATTGCAAAGGGCCTAAATTCAAGCAAATAGCGTGCCATATACTACCTTTTTTTCTGTCTCTGTGCTAACTTCAGTGTTTTACCACACGTTATACACCTGCCGATGTATTAAAGAAAAAAATGTTTTTCCTGAGAACAAATACGCTTAACAGTGGCCTTATCATTGCAAAGGGCCTAAATTCAAGCAAATAGCGTACCATATACTAACTTTTTTTTCTCTCTCTGTGCTAAATTAAGTGTTATACCACACGTTATACCCCTGCCGGTGTATTAAAGAAAAAAAAGGCTTTCCTGCATAAAAATATGCTTAACAGTGGCCTTATCATTGCAAAGGGCCTAAATTCAAGCAAATAGCGTACCATATACCACCTTTTTTTCTCTCTCTGTGCTAAATTAAGTATTATACCACACGTTATACACCTGCAGGTGTATTAAAGAAAAAAGTTTTTCCTGAGTACAAATAAGCTTTTTCAGTGGCCTTATCATTGCAAAGGGCCTACATACAAGCAAATAGCATACCATATACCACCTTTTTTTCTGTCTCTGTGCTAAATTCAGAGTTATACCACACGTTATACACCTGCCGGTGTATTAAAGAAAAAAAGGTTTTCCTGCGTAAAAATACGCTTAACAGTGTCCTTGTCATTGCAAAGGGCCTAAATTCAAGCAAATAGCGTACCATATACTACCTTTTTTTCTGTCTCTGTGCTAAATTGAGTGTTATACCACATGTTATACACCTGCCGATGTATTAAAGAAAAAAATGTTTTTCCTGAGTACAAATACGCTTAATAGTGGCCTTATCATTGCAAAGGGCCTAAATAAAATCAAATAGCGTACCCTATACCACCCTTTTTTCTGTCTCTGTGCTAAATTCAGTGTTATACCACACATTATACACCTGCCGGTGTATTAAAGAAAAAAAAGTTTTTCCTGAGTACAAATACGCTTAACAGTGGCCTTGTCATTGCAAAGGGCCTAAATTCAAGCAAATAGCGTACCATATACCACCTTTTTTTCTGTCTCTGTGCTAAATTACCGGTAAGTGTTATACAACACGTTATACACCTGCGGTGTATTAAAGAAAAAAAAGGTTTTCCTGCATAAAAATACGCTTCACAGTGGCCTTATCATTGCTAAGGGCCTGAATTCAAGCAAATAGCGTACCATATACCACCTTTTTTTCTCTCTCCGTGCTAAATTATTTGTTATACCACACGTTATACACCTGCAGGTGTATTAAAGAAAATAGTTTTTCCTGAGTACAAATAAGCTTTTCAGTGGCCTTATCATTGCAAAGGGCCTACATACAAGCAAATAGCGTACCATATACCACCTTTTTTTCTGTCTCCGTGCTAAATTAAGTGTTATACCACACGTTATACACCTGCCAGTGTATTAACCCCTTAAGGACTCAGGGTTTTTCCGTTTTTACACTTTCGTTTTTTCCTCCTTACCTTTTAAAAATCATGACCCTTTCAATTTTCCACCTAAAAATAGATATTATGGCTTATTTTTTGCGTCACCAATACTACTTTGCAGTGACATCAGTCATTTTACCCAAAAATTCACAACGAAACGGAAAAAAAAATCATTGTGCGACAAAATCGAAGAAAAACGCCATTTTGTAAATTTTCGGGGCTTCCGTTTCTACGCAGTGCATATTTCGGTAAAAATGACACCTTATCTTTATTATATAGGTCAATGTGGTTTAAATGATACCCTACTTATATAGGTTTGTTTTTGTCGTACTTCTGGAAAAGATCATAACTACATGCATGAAAATTTATACATTTAAAAATGTCCTCTTCTGACCCCTATAACTTTTTTATTTTTCCACGTACACGGCGGTATGAGGGCTCATTTTTTGCGCCGTGATGTTAAGTTTTTATCGGTATGATTTTTGTTTTGATCAGACTTTTTGGTCACTTTTTATTCATTTTTTAATGGTATAAAAAGTGACCAAAACAAGCTTTTTTGGACTTTTAAATTTTTTTGCGCGTACGCCATTGACTGTGCGGTTTAATTAACAATATATTTTTATAGTTTAGACATTTACGCATGTGGCGATACCACATATGTTTATTTTTATTTTTATTTACACTGTTTTATTTTTTTTTTTATGGGAAAGGGGGGGTGATTCAAACTTTTATTAGGGAAGGGGTTAAATGACCTTTATTAACACTTTTTTTTTACTTTTTTTTTGCAGTGTTATAGGTCCCATAGGGACCTATAACACTGCACACACTGATCTCCTATGCTGATCACTGGCGTGTATTAACATGCCTGTGATCAGCGTTATCGGCGCTTGACTGCTCCTGCCTGGATCTCAGGCACGGAGCAGTCATTCGTCGATCGGACACCGAGGAGGCAGGTAAGGGCCCTCCCGGTGTCCTGCAAGCTGTTCGGGACACCGCAATTTCACCGCGGCGGTCCCGAACAGCCCAACTGACTAGCCAGGATACTTTCACTTTCACTTCAGAAGCGGCGGTCAGCTTTGACTGCCGCTTCTAAAGGGTTAATACCGCACATCGCAGCGATCGGCGATGTGTGGTATTAGCCGCGGGTCCCAGCCGTTGATGAGCGCCGGGAAAAAAAGTTTTTCCTGCGTACAAATACGCTTAACAGTGCGCTCATCATTGCAAAGGGCATACATACAACCAAGTAGTGTACTATTTAGTACCTGTATTTCTGTCTCGGTGCTAAATTCCACACATAAGTATACACTGGCTGGTGTATACAACAAAAAAAGAGTTTTTTTCTGCGTATAAATAGGCTTAGCAGTGCGCTCATCATTGCGAAGGGCACACATACAACAAAGGAGTGTTCTATTTAGTAACTGTTATTCTGTATAAGGCCTATATACTTTGAAAGGACAGTCGTAAGTAATCGCCTGCTGCTAATCTATACCCTCATAAACACACTAAGTATGTCAGGCAGGGAAGTGCCAGGACGTGCACAGAGAAGGGGCAGAGGCCTACATATGTCAGGCAGAGTTGGCAGCAGACTTGGGGGCGAGTGGCAGCAGGAGTCGCAGCAATAGGCCTGAGCTCCCGTTAACACCCAGCGGTCGTGTCGTCGACCCATCTCTCCTCGACAAATGGTTTGCACACTCATCCCCATCATCACAAATGACATCTGACAACCCCAGTCAAGAGTCGGTGGGTTCCTCAGACACAACCCTCAGTTGGCATGGCCCGGGAGCAGTCCCTGTAATCCCATTGCCTTTGTCCTATGCTGTTCCCTCTCCCAAAGAAGTATCTCATGCTTTGGGTTCAGCTCTAGTGTTGCTCGCGAATATTCGCATTACGAATTTTATTCGCGAATATCGCATATTCGCGAATTCGCGAATATTCGCGAATATAGCACTATATATTCGTAATGACGAATATTCGTTTTTTATTTTTTTTGTTTGTTTTTCACAGTAGACATCACAGTGATCACCCCTCTCTGCTTCTAGCTTGTGTGGTGTAAAGAAGGCTCAAATACTACATATGTTAATTTTCGCATATGCGAATTTTCGCTTATGGTTATTTTTGCTATGCTAATTTTTGCATATGCGAAAATAAAACGCGAATATTACGAATATGTGAAATTAGCGAATATATGATGAATATTCATCCATATATTCGCGAAATATCGCGAATTCGAATATGACCTATGCCGCTCAACACTATTCATCTCCACTATTTAGCGAGGACGATGCAATAGAGGACAGTCAGCATCTAATTAGCAGCCAAGAATGTGAGGAGACATGCGTCCCTTGCTCCGCAAGGCGGGCAAGTATTGATGCGGAGAGTGACGTGGGAGGCGGTGTTTCACTTGTTCAGGGTCCTGAGGCAGACACTGTTGTGGAACACGAGGAGGACATCAGTGACGTGCCAACATCTTTTGATGATGATCGGAAGAGAATTGCTCTTTGTCTAAGAGGCAGCAAGGCGGTAGCACGGTTGGCAATCAGCGTGGTGGTGGCAGTAGTGGAAATTCAGGAGCCAAAGGGAGCATTGTGTCAAACCCTCCTTCTTGCGATCCTGCTTCTTCCGCTCGTAGTCAGCCATTCTGCCAACAATCCATCGGCGAAGCCATGTCCAAGAGACAACAGTAAAGAAGTTGAATGGTGCAGAAGTTGAATGTGCTCCTGTCCAAGTTGCTGGTGTTGCAGTCCCTCCCTTTCCAACTGGTGGACTCTGCAGCTTTCAGGGAATTGATGGCTTGTGCCGAGCCGAGGTGGAGAGTTCCAAGCCGTCATTTCTTTGCGAAGAAGGCAGTACCAGCCCTGCATAAGTTTGTACAAGAGAAGGTGGGCCAGTCCTTGAGCTTGTCGGTGTGTTTAAAAGTGCACGGCAGCGCCGACGTGTGGAGCTGTAACTACGGGCAGGGACAATACATGTCTTTTACGGCCCACTGGGTAAATGTTGATCCTGCACAGCCACAACAGCAACTTGGACAGGTCACACCGCTTCCTCCTCCACGCTCTGGCTCCCAGGCAGTTGGTCCTTTTACAGTAAGCGCCTCCTCCTCCTCCGTGTCCTCGGCCTCCACTGCACGTCCAAATCTCGGTGGCCCTTCATCGTACCACGTGTGTAGGGCACAGCGGTGTCAAGCCGTCCTTCACATGGTTTGCCTTGGCGAACAGAGTCACACAAGGGAGGAACTGCTAAAGTTCATTAGGGAAGAAATCCGAGTATGGCTTACTCCATGAAATCTGGAAATGGGAACCATGGTGACCGACAATGGGAAGAACATTGTGGCCGCGCTGCGACAAGGAAGTGTGAACCATTCGCCCTGCATGGCACACGTGTTGAATCTGGTTGTCAAGAAGTTCATAAAGTCTTCACCCCATTTGCAAGACGTCCTGACAATGGCAAGGAAACTGTGCATGCACTTCAGCCACTCGTACACCGCCAAGCACACTTTGCTTGAGCTGCAGCGTCAGAACGGTATCCCACAACATAGTCTCATTTGTGACGTTGCCACACATTGGAATTCAACCCTCCATATGTTGGACAGACTATACTAACAAAGAAAAGCCATGACAGATTTTTTGATGATACAAGCAGATAGGAGTACTCCCATGTGTAACTTCAATGTGAACGAGTGGCAGCTCATACGTGACACCTGCCGTTTGCTGAGGCCCTTTGAGGAAGCCACATTTTTTGTTAGTCGCTCGAATTACGCTATGAACGACGTAATTCCACTCCTACATTTACTCCAAAAAATGATTGAAAACATGGCTGGTCACGGCAATGGAGATGTTGCGCCTACATCAGAAGGCTACATGAGTCCTGTGAGGGATGAACTGGAGGAGGATGATGAGGGGCAGAGCAGAGCACAGTTTACGGTGGATGAGATGGCTGGTGTTTCTGGTCATTGGACAGGAGAGGAGGAGCAGGAGCAGCCAGAGGAGCTGGAGGGTTATTACGAGGGAGGCGAGACAGAGGACTCGGACACACCGTGGCAGTATGCAGTGCAGATGTAGGCAGGTAGTCCCAGCGTGTCACTGTCACAAATGGCACGATGCATGCTTAGTTGCTTGCGTAGTGACCCCCGAATTGTCAAAATTCGTCAGCGCGATGACTTCTGGATCCCCACCTTATTAGACCCTCGCTACCGGCCCAGAATGGGGGCCTTTTTTACACCCACTGAGAGGGAGGACAAACTGATCTACTTCAGGGAGCTTCTACGTAGTCAGTTGGCCAATGCCTATCGGCCACATGGTCCATCCACTCGCAGGTCTGACTCGGGGGGCCCTCTGCGTTCACCTTCCACTGCCACGGCTGATGGGGAGGGGAGGGGTGGCAGGAGCAATGCCGGCTCAATCAGTAGCAGCCTGAGTCTACAGTCGCTGATGAGTAGCTTCCTTCAGCCGCATAGTGAAGCTACTCATCAGCAGTAGGTGGACATGGAGCAGGACCAGAACCAGCAGGTGGTGGCTTACCTCGACATGACCCTGTCAACAACCGTTGAAGATTCGCTGGACTTCTGGGCAGCCAAACTTGATTTATGTCCGCAACTAGTTTGCCCTGGAAAAGCTGTCCTGCCCTACCAGTAGTGTGCCATCAGAACGGGTGTTTAGTGCGGCCGGGGCCATAGTCACCCCAAGGCAAACTCGTCTGTCCACTAAAAATGTGGAGAGACTGACGTTTGTCAAGATGAATCAGGGATGGATCAGCCAGGATTTCCAGCCACCAATGACAGATGGGTCTGAGTAGATTGACCATGCTCCTACAACAAAATTTTCTCTATTGTGGTTGGTTATGAAACCCTCTGGGGCAGACCTGGGCATTGTACGGCCCGCTTAGGAGCATACTTGTCCCCCAGATTAGGCATCATAGATGTCCACCAGATTAGGAGCATAGTTGTCCCCCAGATTAGGAGCATAGTGGTCCCCCAGACAAGGAGCATAGTTGTCCCCCAGATTAGGCAGCATAGGTGTCACCCAGATAAGGCAGCATAGATATCCCCCAGATTAGGCAGCATAGATGTCCCCCAGATTAGGCAGCATAGATGTCCCCCAGATTAGGCAGCATAGTTGTCCCCCAATCAGCGCGGGCCGGTCAGAGCCAATCAAAGGGCCGTATGGGCCCTTTGATTGGCTCTGACCGGCCCGCGCTGATTGGGGGACAACTATGCTGCCTAATCTGGGGGACATCTATGCTGCCTAATCTGGGGGACATCTATGCTGCCTAATCTGGGGGATATCTATGCTGCCTTATCTGGGTGACACCTATGCTGCCTAATCTGGGGGACAACTATGCTCCTTGTCTGGGGGACCACTATGCTCCTAATCTGGGGGACAACTATGCTCCTAATCTGGTGGACATCTATGATGCCTAATCTGGGGGACAAGTATGCTCCTAATCTGGGGGACATCTATGCTGCCTACTCTGGGGGACAAGTATGCTCCTAATGTGGGGGACATCTATGCTGCATAATCTGGGGGACATCTATGCTGCCTAATCTGGGGGACATCTATGCTGCCTAATCTGGGGGACAACTATGCTCCTAATCTGGGGGACATCTATGCTGCCTAATCTGGGGGACATCTATGCTGCCTAATCTGGGTGACATCTATGCTGCCTAATCTGGGGGACAACTATGCTCCTAATCTGGGGGACATCTATGCTGCCAAATCTGGGGGACATCTATACTGCCTAATCTGGGGGACAACTATGCTCCTAATCTGGGGGACATCTATGCTGCCTAATCTGGGGGACAACTATGCTCCTAATCTGGGGGACATCTATGCTGCCTAATCTGGGTGACATCTATGCTGCCTAATCTGGGGGACAACTATGCTCCTAATCTGGGGGACATCTATACTGCCTACTCTGGGGGACAAGTATGCTCCTAATCTGGGGGACATCTATGCTGCCTAATCTGGGGGACATCTTTGCTGCCTAATCTGGGGGACATCTATGCTTCCTAATCTGGGGGACAAGTATGCTCCTAAACTGGGTGACATATATGCTGCCTAATCTGGGGACATCTATGCTGCCTAATCTGGGTGACATCTATGCGGCCTAATCTGGGGGACAAGTATGCTCCTAATGTGGGGGACATCTATACTGCCTACTCTGGGGGACAAGTATGCTCCTAATCTGGGGGACATCTATGCTGCCTAATCTGGGGGACATCTATGCTGCCTAATCTGGGGGACATCTATGCTGCCTAATCTGGGTGACTTCTATGCTGCCTACTCTGGGGGACAAGTATGCTCCTAATCTGGGGGACATCTATGCTTCCTAATCTGGGGGACAAGTATGCTCCTAATCTGGGTGACATATATGCTGCCTACTCTGGGGGACAAGTATGCTCCTAATCTGGGGGACATCTATGCTGCCTAATCTGGGGGACATCTATGCTGCCTAATCTGGGGGACATCTATGCTGCCTAATCTGGGGGACATCTATGCTGCCTAATCTGGGTGACATCTATGCTGCCTAATCTGGGGGACAACTATGCTCCTAATCTGGGGGACATCTATGCTGCCAAATCTGGGGGACATCTATACTGCCTAATCTGGGGGACAACTATGCTCCTAATCTGGGGGACATCTATGCTGCCTAATCTGGGGGACAACTATGCTCCTAATCTGGGGGACATCTATGCTGCCTAATCTGGGTGACATCTATGCTGCCTAATCTGGGGGACAACTATGCTCCTAATCTGGGGGACATCTATACTGCCTACTCTGGGGGACAAGTATGCTCCTAATCTGGGGGACATCTATGCTGCCTAATCTGGGGGACATCTTTGCTGCCTAATCTGGGGGACATCTATGCTTCCTAATCTGGGGGACAAGTATGCTCCTAAACTGGGTGACATATATGCTGCCTAATCTGGGGACATCTATGCTGCCTAATCTGGGTGACATCTATGCGGCCTAATCTGGGGGACAAGTATGCTCCTAATGTGGGGGACATCTATACTGCCTACTCTGGGGGACAAGTATGCTCCTAATCTGGGGGACATCTATGCTGCCTAATCTGGGGGACATCTATGCTGCCTAATCTGGGGGACATCTATGCTGCCTAATCTGGGTGACTTCTATGCTGCCTACTCTGGGGGACAAGTATGCTCCTAATCTGGGGGACATCTATGCTTCCTAATCTGGGGGACAAGTATGCTCCTAATCTGGGTGACATATATGCTGCCTACTCTGGGGGACAAGTATGCTCCTAATCTGGGGGACATCTATGCTGCCTAATCTGGGGGACATCTATGCTGCCTAATCTGGGGGACATCTATGCTGCCTAATCTGGGGGACATCTATGCTGCCTAATCTGGGGGACAAGTATGGTCCTAATCTGGGGGGCATCTATGCTGCCTAATCTGGGGGACAACTATGCTCCTAATATGGGAAAACTGATGCTTCTGGCATTGAGCCTATAATTTTTTGAAGTTTAGCAGAAGTGAAATACATGCTTAATGCAAATGTAAACATTGATCTTTAAATGTAAGGGGTTATGAAAACCTCTTGGGTACTGCAAATGCATGCTCCAGACTCATTCTGTGTCTTTCAGGAACTATTTGCCTCCCTGGTGCCTCTGGCCTTGGGCCTTACATTTTTGGATGTTTAGCAGTAGCTAAATATATGCTTAATGCAAATTTCAACAATGATCGTTAAATTCTCGGTGCTCTGCCAGGGCCTTCTCCTACCCCGCCTGGACCGATGCGAGGACCTCACTAACCAACTCACTAACTAATCCAATCGCTTATAGCGACGGGCGGTATGTACAAAGGGCAGGGACTTAATAAACGCCAGCTTATGACCCTCACTTACTGGTAATTCCTCGTTTTAAGGTTAAATAATTGCAATCACAGATCCCTATCACAAACTGGTCTCAGCGTTCAACACTCTCCTGTCCTTGAAAGATAGAGACACGCTAATCCGTTCAGTGGAGCGCTAGTGCGGCCCAGGACATCTGAGGCCATAACACACCTGTTATTGCTCGATCTCGCAATTGATCGGGCAAGGTAAGGGGTTATTAAAGCCTCTTGGGTACTGCTGAGGCCTACTCCTGACTGCTCCTGGTGCAATGTATGAGGTAATTAAACACTCTTAGGTAGTGTTATTGTTACATTTACTGATAATTTTATCAGTAATAAAATAGAATTTTGCAGAATGCTAACCGTTACACAACAGAACGCTTGTTGTGTGTGATTTTTTAATGAAAAAAATATATATATATAAATATGGAGAGAGATTAATTCTGCTTAATCATTTTTGGCAATTAGAATCCTTTTGTGATCTGATCTTTTGGAGACAGATGCGCTTACACGCATGTAATAATTTTTTTTAACCAAATTTCAAACATTGTGTGGTTTATTATTTTTGAGAAGAATGTCTTTTGGTGGTCCACCATCCTGCATTATAGAGTCTTCTGAACTGCTGTATATTCGCTTGTTTTTTTTAAAAAAAAAAGGGTATTTTGTCAGACAATTTCTATAAAATTTTGTGGTTTTTTGGGGTGGATTGTGAAGCCCGGGTGACGGGTGTGTAGTGTGTACGCATCATTCAACTCCAGTCTGTGTCCGTTAGGCAATATATGGGTTATTGATGCAGCAGAGGTGGGGCCTTGGTCTTGGAATTTCAATTATTTAAAAAAATTTAACATATTGTGTGGTTTATTATATTAGAGAAGAATGTCTTTGGGTGGTCCACCGTCCTGCATTATAGAGTCTTCTGAATTGCTGTATATGCACTTGTTTTAACAAAAAGGTATTTTGTCAGACAATTTAAAAAAAAAAAATTGTGTTTTTTTGGGATGGATTGTGAAGCCCGGGTGATGGGTGTGTAGTGTGTACTCGTGCATCAGTCAACTCCAGTCTGTGTCCGTTAGGCAATATATGGGTTACTGATGCAGCAGAGGTTGGGCCTTGGTCTTTGAATTTCAATTATTAAAAAAAATTGAACATATTGTGTGGTTTATTATAGAAGAATGTCTTTGGGTGGTCCACCGTCCTGCATTATAGAGTCTTCTGAACTGCTGTATATGCGCTTGTTTTAACAAAAAGGTATTTTGTCAGACAATTTAAAATAAAAATTGTGTTTTTTAGGGGTGGATTGTGAAGCCCGGGTGACGGGTGTGTAGTGTGTACTCGTGCATCAGTCAACTCCAGTCTGTGTCCGTTAGGCAATATATGGGTTACTGATGCAGCAGAGGTGGGGCCTTGGTCTTGGAATTTCAATTATTTAAAAAAAATTGAACATATTGTGTGGTTTATTATATTAGAGAAGAATGTCTTTGGGTGGTCCACCGTCCTGCATTAGAGAGTCTTCTGAACTGCTGTATATGCGCTTGTTTTAACAAAAAGGTATTTTCTCAGACAATTTCAAATCCATTTTGGGGTGGATTGTGAAGCCCGGGTGTGTACTCGTGCATCAGCCAACTCCAGGCTGTGTCTTTCAGGCAATCTATGGGTTACTGATGCAGCTGAGGTGGGGCCTGGGTCTAGGAATTTCAATTTAAAAAAAAAAAAATCAACAATTGTGTGGTTCATTATTTTTGAGAAGAAAGTCTTTGGGTGGTCCTGCCTTATAGAGTCTTCTGAAATGTTGGATATGCGCTTGTGCTTACACAAAGTTGTAATATTAAAAAAAAAAGATTTATCCAATTTTGTTGACTTTGGGGCGGATTGTGAAGCTCTGTGTGTACTGGTGCATCAGCCAACTCCAGGCTGTGTCCTTCAGGCAATATATGGGTTCCTGATGCCGCAGAGGTGGGGCCTGGGTCTGGGAATTTAACATTTTTGGATTGCGGGTGCTACAAAAAAAGATGGACACACCCTAATCCGTTCAGTGCAGCGCGCCTGCGGCCCCGGACATCTGAGGGCATAACACACCTGTTATTGCTCGATCTCAGGAGAAGGGGGATTCATCATCGGGAGAAGAGAGTTAGAGGTTGCCCTTGAGTCAACAAGGCGGTAGCACGGTTGGCAGTCAGCGTGGTGTGGCAGTAGTGGAAATTCTGGAGCCAAACGTGCCCGGGGGAGACCACCTGCTTCGCGGCAGCTTACCTTTCCGGGAGTTAGTGGGTTACCAGCATCGGTCGATGAAAGATGGAGACACGCTAATCCGTTCAGTGGAGCGGGCCTGCGGCCCCGGAAATCAGAGGGCATAACACACCTGGTATTGCTCGATCTCGCAATTGATCGTGCAAAGGTAGGGGGTTATTAAAGCCTCTTGGGTACTGCTGAGGCCTACTCTTGACTGCTCCTGGTGCAATGTATGGGGTAATTAAACACTCTTGGGTAGTGTTTTTTTTTTTTTTTTCCAGAATGCTAATCGTTACACAACGGATCGCTTGTTGCGTGTGATTTTTTTATGAAAATGTAAAAAAAAAAAAAAAATACGGACAGGTATTAACTCTGCTTCATCATTTTGGGCGAAAAAAGTCCTTTGGTGATCTGATCTTTTGGAGACAGATGCGCTTACACACATATAGGAATTAGCTTTTGTAAAAAAATTTCAAACATTGTGTGATTTATTATTTTTGAGAAGAATGTCTTTAGGTGGTCCACCGTCCTGCATTATAGAGTCTTGTGAACTGTTGGATATGCGCTTGTTCTTACACAAAGGTATTTCTTTAAAAAAAAATCTAAAATGATGTTGTTTTTTGGAGTGGATTGTGAACCTCGGGTGTGTACTGGTGCATCAGCCAACTCCAGGCTGTGTCCTTCAGGCAATATATGGGTTACTGATGCCGCAGAGGTGGGGCCTGGGTCTGTAAATTTCAAATTTTTGGACAGCGGGTGCTACCTAGGAGAAATCTTTGTCAAAATTTCATATATTGTGTTGTGTTTTGGGGGGGGGGGGGATTGTGAAGATCTGGTGTGTACTCTTGCATCAGCCAACTCCAGGCTGTGTCATGCAGGCAATAAATGGGTTACTGATGCGGCAGGGGTGGGGCCTGGTTCTGGAAATGTCAAATTTTTGGATAGCGGGTGATACCAATGACAAATCTTTGACAAAAAATTCTCATTGTGTTGATTTTGGAGGGGGGGATTGTGAAGCCCTGGTGTGTACTAGTGTTGCTCGCGAATATTCGCAATTCGAATTTTATTCGCGAATATCGCATATTCGCGAATTCGCGAATATTCACGAATATAGCGCTATATATTCGTAATTACGAATATTCGTTTTTTTTTTTTTTTTTTTTCACAGTACACATCACAGTGATCATCCCTCTCTGCTTCCAGCTTATGTGGTGTAAGAAGGCTCTAATACTACTGTGTGAGACTGGTGTGCGAATTTTCGCATATGCGCATTTTCGCTTATGCTAATCTTTTATATGCAAATTTTCGTATATGGTAATTTTCGCATACGCGAATATTCGCATATGCGAAAATAAAATGAAAATATTATGAATATGCGAATATTTGCGAATATGACGAATATTCGTCCATATATTCGCGAATATTCGCGAATTCGAATATGGCCTATGCCGCTCAACACTAGTGTGTACTGGTGCATCAGCCAACTCCAGGCTGTGTCCTTCAGGCAATATATGGGTTACTGATGCCCCAGAGGTGGGGCCTGGGTCTGTTAATTTCAAATTTTTGGTCAGCGAGTGCTACCAATGAGAAATCTTTGTCAAAAATTTTATATATTGTGTTGTTTTTTTGGGGGGGATTGTGAAGCCCTGGTGTGTAGTGTACTAGTGCATGAGCCAACTCCACGCTGTGCCATTCATTCAGCCATTTAATGGTCTCCCCTTGCTGCCAGCATGTCCACGCTATGTCATTCAGTCACTAAATGGTCTCCTGACACTGATTCCACCACTAGGCTCTGTCATTGTGCTGCTGTGCGGCAGTGATTCTAAGAGCGATGCCGGTAATCTGCATGTTATTCTGAATAACAGTATTATTTCACTACCCCAGCACACTCCATATGCATTTTAGGACACAGCAATGTTCTATACCCCTATAGAGGCTGTATGTAGGCTAGAAATAGCCTTTTTTTAATATCGATTTGCCGCAAACAAATTCGGATTGAAACAAACTTTTTCGGAAAATTTGGCGAATCGGCCGAATCGAATTTTTGAAAAGTTTGCTCATCTCCAGCTGCAGCGTCAGAACGGTACCCACAAAATAGTCTTATTTGCGACGTTGCCACACATTGGAATTCCACCCTCCACGTTGTTGGGCAGACTATACGAACAAAGAAAAGCCATCACCGATTTTTTGATGATCCAAGCAGATAGGACTACTCCCCTGTGTAACTTCAATGTGAACCAGGGGCAGCTCATAAGTGACACCTGCCGTTTGCTGAGGTCCTTTGAGGAAGCCACATTATTTGTAAGTCGCCTGGATTATGGGATGAACAATGTAATTCCACTCCTACATTGCCTACAACAAATGATTGAAACAATGGCTGGTCACGGCAATGGAGACATTGCGCCTGCATCTCACGGCTACATGAGCCCTCTGGGGGCTGAACTGGGGGGCAGGATGAGGGGCAGAGTGGAGCACAGTTTAGGTTGGATGAGATGGGCGGTGTTTCTAGTCATCGGACAGGAGAGGAGGAGCAAGATCAGCTAGAGGAGCTAGAGGGTTATTATGAGGAAGGCGAGACAGAGGACCCATACACACCGTGGCAGTATGCAGTGGAGATGGAGGCAGGGAGTCCCTCTGAGTCACTGGCGCAAATGGCATGATGCATGCTCAGTTGCTGGCGTAGTAACCCCCGAATTGTCAAAATTCGTCAGCGTGATGACTTCTGGCTCTCCACCTCATTGGACCCTCGCTACCGTCATAGAATGAGGGCCTTTTTTACATCCACTGAGAGGGAGGAAAAACTGAACAACTACAGAGAGATCCTATTTAGTCAGTTGGCCGATGCCTATCGGCGACATGGTCCATCCACTCGCAGGTCTGACTCGGGGGGCCCTTTGCGCTCACGTTCCACTGCCATGGCTGTGGGGAGGGGAAGGGTGGCAGGAGCAGTAGCAGCTCCATTATCAACAGCAGCCTGAGTCTACAGTCGGTGATGAGTACCTTTCTTCACCCGCATAGTGAAGCAACTCATCTGCAGCAGGTAGACATGGAGCAGTACCTGAACCAGCAGGTGGTGTTGTACCTTTACATGGCCATGCCAACAAACCTTGAAGATCCGCTGGACTTCTGGGCAGCCAAACTTGATTTATGGCCGCAACTAGCAGAATTTGCCCTGGAAAAGCTGTCCTGCCCGACCAGTAGTGTGGCATCGGAGCGGGTGTTTAGTGCGGCCGGGGCCATAGTCACCCCAAGGCGAACTCGTCTGTCCACAAAAAATGTGGAGAGACTGACCTTTGTGAATATGAATCAGGCATGGATCAGCCAGGATTTTCACCCACCAATGCCAGGTGCCTCAGAGTAGATTGACCATGCTGCTACACCAACACTTCACAATTATTGTTATGAAACCCTCTTGGGTTATCAATTAGGGTTATGAAACCCTCTTGTGTATTGCGAATGCCTTCTCCTGACTGATCCTGTGTCTTTCATGAACTTCTTGCCTCACTGATGCTTCTGGCCTTCGGCCTTTAAAGGGGTACTCCGGTGCTTAAACATCTTATCCCCTATCCAAAGGATAGGGGATAAGATGCCTGATCGCGGGAGTCCCGCCGCTGGGAACCCCTGGGATCATGCACGCGGCACCCCGTTTGTAATCAGTGCCCGGAGCCCTGATTACCGGCGACCGCAGGGCCGGCGGCGTGTGACGTCACACCTCCACCCCCGTGTGACGTCATGCTCCGCCCCTCAATGCAAGCCTATGGGAGTGGGCATGATAGCTGTCACGCCCCCTCCCGTAGGCTTCCATTGAGGGGCGGAGCGTGCCGTCACACGGGGGCGGAGGTGTGACGTCACACGCCGCCCGCCCTGCAGTCGACCATAATCAGACCTGGATCGAACACACTCCGGGCACTGATTACAAACGGGGTGCCGCGTGCATGATTTCGTGGGTCCCCAGCGGCGGGACTCCCGCGATCAGGCATCTTATCCCCTATGCTTTGGATAGGGGATAAGATGTTTAAGCACCGGAGTACCTCTTTAATTTTTGGATGTTTAGCAGTAGCTAAATACATGCTTAATGCAAATTTCAACATTGATCTTTAAATGTAAGGAGTTATGAATCTCTCTTGGGTACTGAAAATGCCTGCTCCTGACTGATCTTGTTTCTTTCAGGAACTATTTGGCTCACTGATGCTTCTGGCCTTGGGCCTTTAATTTTTGGATGTTTAGCAGTAGCTACATACATGCTTAATGCAAATTTCAAAATTGATCTTTAAATGTAAGGGTTTATGAAACCCTATTGGGTACTGCGAATGCCTGCTCCTGACTGATCCTTTTACTTTCAGGAACTACTTGCCTCACTGATGCTTCTGGTCTTGGTCCTTTAATTTTTGGATATTTGCACTAGCTACATACATGCTTAATTGAAATTTCAAAATTGATCGTGCAATGTAATGAAAGCCTCTTGGGTACTGCTGACACCTGCTCCTGACTGTGTGTTTCAGGAACTACTTGGCTTATTGATGCTTCTGGGCTTGGGCCTTAACCTCTTAAGGACCGGGGATTTTTCCGTTTTTGCATTTTCGTTTTTTGCTCCTTGCCTTTAAAAAATCATAACTCTTTCAATTTTGCACCTAAAAATCCATATGATGGCTTATTTTTTGCGCCACCAATTCTACTTTGTAATGACGTCAGTTATTTTGCCCAAAAATCTACGATGAAACAGGAAAAAAAATCATTGTGCGACAAAATTGAAAAAAAAAAACGCTGTTTTGTAACTTTTGGGGGCTTCCGTTTCTACGTAGTAAATTTTTCGGTAAAAATTACACCTGATATTCATTCTGTAGGTCCATACGATTAAAATGATACTCTACTTATATAGGTTTGATTTTGTCGGACTTCTCGAAAAAATCATAACTACATGCAGGAAAATTAATACGTTTAAAATTGTCATCTTCTGACCCCTATAACTTTTTTATTTTTCCGTGTATGGGGCGGTATGAGGGCTCATTTTTTGCGCCATGATTGCGCATTGATAGGACTTATTGATCGCTTTTTCTTCATTTTTAAATGATATAAAAAGTGACCAAAAATGCACTATTTTGGACTTTGGAATTTTTTTGCGCGCACGCCATTGACCGAGCGGTTTAATTAATGATATATTTTTATAATTCAGACCTTTCCACACGCGGTGATACCATATATGTTTATTTTTATTTTTATTTACACTGTGTTTTTTTTTTATTGGAAAAGGGGGTTGATTCAAACTTTTAATAGGAGAGGAGTTAAATGATCTTTATTCACTTTTTTTTTTCCACTTTTTTTTTTGCAGTGTTATAGGTCCCATAGGGACCTATAACACTGCACACACTGATCTCCATCATTGATCACTGGTTTCTCATAAGAAACCAGTGATCAACGATTCTGCCGCATGACTGCTCATGCCTGGATCTCAGGCACTGAGCAGTCATTCGGCGATCGGACAGCGAGGAGGCAGGTAGGGGCCCTCCTGCTGTCCTGTCAGCTGTTCGGGATGCCGCGATTAGCCGCGGCTATCCCGAACAGCCCGACTGAGCTAGCCGGCCACTTTCACTTTTAGCCGCGCGGCTCAGCTCTGAGCGCGCGGCTAAAGGATTAATAGCGATCGGCGCTGCGCGCTATTAGAGGCGGGTCCCGGCTTCACTATGTCGCCGGGCCCGCCGTGATATGACACGGGGTTACTGTGTAACCCCGCTTTATATCAGGAGAGCAGGACCAAGGACGTACCGGTACGTCCTTGGTCCTTAAGGGGTTAAATTGTTGGATGTTTAGCACGAGCTAAATACATGCTTGATAGAAATGTAAGGGGTTATGAAACCCTCTTAGGTACTTCTGATGCCTGCTCCTGACTTCAAAAACTACAAAATGACCCAAAAAGGGGGCTAAGAGGCCAAAACAATATAATTAACCAAACCCCAAGGCCGCAGCCTGGGGTGCAAACACCTCAAATTTCTCCCCCCTAAAACATAACTTTTAATGGTATATATCTAAAAAAGAAACAAATCCAGATGGTGATGATTAAAAATACAATGTCACATGGGAAAATAATATAGTTATTGGGGCAACATGGCTCCAGTGTACAGGGCTCTGCAGAAGCCCAAACTTCCCTATTGTGACACTAATTAAAACACAAAATTGCCGCCTCTACATGTTTCGCCGTCACCACGGCGTTCTCAAGAGGCAATATGTGGCAACATCACTCCAAAATGGCGGCAGGGGGTATTTATAGACCATCCCCCCATCATCATCAGTCAGCGACATCTCTATCTAGCCTATTACAAATGTTCTAATATTGCTCCAATCATGATCCAATACATATGATTCACTTCCCAAATACTCCCATTTGTGAACCAATGGGTGAGCCTAGAAAGCTCCTTACCTCATCTTCCCTCATCGTTCCGGTGTATCATGTGATGGTACTACGTCAGCGGGATCTTCCGCATCATAACAGTGCGCCGCGCACGCGCAATCTGTTTTTCAATGTTACCTTGTCCTCTGACGGCCGCGAATGAGTCGGCGCATGCGCCCGCACTCAGACACTATCTCGCTTACTGGGGGCCTAGTGCGCATGCTCCTGCACTTAGATTTTAATCTACTATCTATAGTGCAACTGCGCTTATGTGGAGAGGGGGAGCAAGGTAAAACAACCTCTCATAAGAGTATGTATAAGAATAATACGTTAGTGATAATGTTCAATTATGTTATAATGACCGTGGTACATCATACCCAACAGCCATAATGAATAATGTCTTGCAGGATATGGGGAATACAGCACTGATATATTATATTCCACAGTAGGTTGGGAATATATAAATATCCAAGGTGCAAAAATCAATAAAAAAAAATAATACAACAATTATTTATAAATATAAAGTGAATACACAATCCAACTATGTGAAGGTGAGTATATTAGAGTGATAAAAAATAAAAAATATATATATATATGATAAGTGGTGATGAAAATAATAAATACATAAATAAATAAATGTGAAGACATAGGTGTAGAATGAGTGTAACCTCAATTTCACACCAATTTTTAATAGTGCAATAAGTGCTTTATTTGTGTCTTGCCACATATCAATAGATCCCATCCCTCAGTAGGAATATATATAATGCTGTCTGACTGAGATGATAAAGAATAATGAAGTATATCACAATTTATAAACTATAAATAACCATTAATTAAATAAATCGCCATTAAGACTGTGAATTTACCCAATCTGGATGTAACATAAAATAATTCCAAAATCAAAAATAAATCAAAAAATAAAAGCTACAGAAATGCTGAAAAAGAGAACCCTTCATTAAGGCCACTTGGCGCCTGACTATGTAGCCTCCATATCCATTTTGCCTCCTCACGTAAGAGAAACTTGTCAATATCTCCTTTCCGTAGTCCTAATTTCAGTTGACATAGACCCATAAACCTTAGATCCCTGACTCGACCTCCATGTAAGGCTAAATCAAGGTGACATTGAGAAACAGATTGCGCGTGCGCGGCGCACTGTTATGATGCGGAAGATCCCGCTGACGTAGTACCATCACATGATACACCGGAACGATGAGGGAAGATGAGGTAAGGAGCTTTCTAGGCTCACCCATTGGTTCACAAATGGGAGTATTTGGGAAGTGAATCATATGTATTGGATCATGATGGAGCAATATTAGAACATTTGTGATAGGCTAGATAGAGATGTCGCTGACTGATGATGATGGGGGGATGGTCTATAAATACCCCCTGCCGCCATTTTGGAGTGATATTGCCACATATTGCCTCTTGAGAACGCCGTGGTGACGGCGAAACATGTAGGGGCAGCAATTTTGTGTTTTAATTAGTGTCACAATAGGGAAGTTTGGGCTTCTGCAGAGCCCTGTACACTGGAGCCATGTTGCCCCAATAACTATATTATTTTCCCATGTGACATTGTATTTATAATCATCACCATCTGGATTTGTTACTTTTTAGATATATACTATTAAAAGTTATGTTTTAGGGGGGAGAAATTTGAGGTGTTTGCACCCCAGGCTGCGGCCTTGGGGTTTGGTTAATTATGCTCCTGACTTCTCCATTGTCTTTCATGAACTACTTGGGTTACTGATACTTCAGGGCTTGGGCCTTACATTTATGGATGTTTTGCACTAGCTTACATACATGCTTAATTGAGATTTCAACATCTTTCAATCTTAGGGGTTATTAAATCCTCTTATGTTCTGCTGATGCCTTTTCCTGACTGTGTCTTTCAGGAACTACTTGGCTTACTGATGCATCTGGGCTTGGGCCTTAAATTTTTAGATGGTACCTAACATGCATCTTCAATAGAGATTTCAACATTCACCTTTTACTTTTAGGGGTTGTGAGCCCCTCTTGTGTACTCATGCTGCTTCCTGCTCCACTGTCAGCCTGTTGGTCCTGTGACAGTGTTCGACTACACCTCCTCATCCTCATCCGTGTCCTCAGCCTCCACTGCCCGAACAAGTCTCAGACTCTCAGTGGCCCTTCAGCATACCATGTGTACAGGGCATGGTGGTGTCACGCTGTTCTTCACATGGTTTGACTTGGCGAAAAGTGTTGGAAACAATGGCTGGTCAGGGCAATGGAGACATTGTGCCTACATCTCACGGCCACATGAGCCCTGTGGGGGCTTGTTAGATTTTGCCCTTTGTACCCACATGTCGGCGTCTGGGACACAAAAATTTGGGAGTTAAAAGTTAAATTTCAGAATCATTAAATTCTTAAATTTAAATAAAAAAATCATACATTTCAATGGTCTCCTCATGCTTCAGCCAACTCCAGGCTGTGTCATTCAGGCAATATATGGTTTACTGATACCACTGCTGCGCCTGGGAATAAAAATGTTGTTATGGTAGGTAGCACTAGCTATCCAAATTCTTCATTTTAAATTTCAAAAATTCTTGTGTTTTTTGGGGGGGATTGTGAAGCCCTGGGGTCTCCTCATGCTTCAGTCAACTACAGGCTGTGTCATTCAGGCAATATATGGTTTACTGATACCGCTGCTGGGCCTGGGTCTGGGAATAAAAATTTTGTTATGGTAGGTAGCACTAGCTATTCAAAATCTTTGGTGTAAATTTCTGAATTCATCTTTTAATTTTAGGGATTGTGAAGGCCTAGTGTCTACTCATGCTGGTGCCAACTCCTGGCTGTGCCAACTCCTGGCTGTGCCATTCAGCCACTATATGGTCTCCTCATGCTGCCAACACCACCACGCTGTGTCATTCAGCACTTATGCTGTCTCCTCATGCTTCAGCCTCATCCAAACTGTGTCATTCAGCCACTATATGGTCTCCTCATGCTGCCAACACCTCTACCCTGTGTCATTCAGCCACTATATGGTCTCTTCATGCTTCAGCCTCATCTAAGCTGTGTCATTCAGCCACTATATGGTCTCCTCATGCTGCAAACACCTCCACGCTGTGTCATTCAGCCACTATGTGGTCTCCTCAAGCTGCCAACACCTCCACGCTGTGTCATTCAGCCACTATATGGTCTCCTCATGCTGCCAACACCTCCATTCTGTGTCATTCAGCCACTATATGGTCTCCTCATGCTTCAGCCTCATCCAAGCTGTGTCATTCAGCCACTATATGGTCTCCTCATGCTGCCACCACCTCCACGCTTTGTCATTCAGCCACTTTATGATGGTCTCTTCATGCTGCCATCATCTCCACCCTGTACACCCCAAAAATGAATCACTATGTTTAATGTTTCATAGCATAATTGCATAATGTAGGCCATTTTGGATATTAACCTAAGTAGGCCAATTCTGAAGTTTCATCTCCTATCTCTAATGCCAGTCTGGGAGTACAATGCTTCTTGTATCTTTAGCTTATTTATGGTGTTTAGATAAGAGACTGATAAGGGGTCCGGTTACACTCCCTAGACAACACTACTAAAATTCACCCAAGGAAAAAGGGGGTGAATGGAGAGAAAAGGGGTGAGATGAGTATAACTATGTCTCATCCGAATGAACATTAGTTTTTATATATATATATATATATATATATATATATATATATATATATATATATATATATATATATAAAGCAAAATGAACAGTGGCACACCAAGTGTCAAAAAAGAAAGGTGGTTTATTAAAAAAAAAAACGTGTTGGGCAATGTTTCAGCTGGCTCACCCAGCCATTTTCAAGCCAGCTGAAACGTTGCCCAACACATTTTTTTTTAATAAACCACCTTTCTTTTTTGACACTTGGTGTGCCACTGTTCATTTTGCTTTGTGTATTGGAGGGGTCCCCAAACTGGACCTGACACAGTAGCCACCCGTGCACCCCTTTTTTCTTCTGGAGTGCTGCTTTCCTGCCCTCTCTCTCTCTCTCTCTCTCTCTCTCTCTCTCTCTCTCTCTCTCTAGTAATTAGTAGGACATATGATATTGTCATATACTGTTAATATTGTAAAGGACATCAGTATATATCTATTATCATATACATGATTGCTAAGCATTGCTCAATGTTTAGATAAGGAAAGGTCTAAAGTGTAGTCTGTGAGGATGAATCTTTGTTAAGGGTTAGTTTGCCAGTTTTGTGAATGTTATTGTAAATAACAATCAATTACCAAGACAAGACAGACAGAGAGATTCACACATGTGTGGGAAAGAGACCTCTATGACTCTTATCTTTCCAATAAATTTAAATGTCTAATTTGAGACTGTATGTCTATGAGAATCCAGGTTTTGATTACTTATAGTCAAAAGTAATCCCTGAATTGTTAATTATGGCTCCATTTGTCAAATGTGGAATGTGGGTTTAAGACCAGATATTGACAGTTAACCCTTAATGGTAATGATGCTAATGGTAATGATGCTAATTGCTTATGCAATAGCACCCCCTAGAGAATGGGTAGTTGATATTACACCCACAGGAAAGGCATTATGGGTGATGTGCTCAATGCATTCTGGGTAGTATAGTGATGTCATAGTCATAACCATATGTACACGCCCAACCTACATTCATTGGGGAATTCCAATTTAGGAGGGTGTGTCTAACTAATTAAAAAGTCTCGTAAAACAGATGTTAGAGGCTGGAGGGAACTGTAGACTCTCTGAACTGTAGACTGTAGGCTGAAAAGGACAGACAGAGACAAAGAGGTCTTCCAAGGAAAGAAGTCCACAAGATGGAAGCCATGAAAGCTATATGAGATCCCTGCAAGCTGGACTGATCACACGGTACCGACCCAATGGCTATCCATGACGATGAGATGGACCGTTCAGTGTTCCTAAGAGCTGAAAGAAGGTTCTTACATAAACTTGGTAAGAGACACAAAAATGGTATTCCATTTAATTAAGACTAATTGGGATAATGTGGATGGGATTATATCATTTAGATTGGCGAATAAATTAATAAAATAAAATAATTAATTATCTCCATATTGAGATTATATTGTGAGACTTCATTCTACCTGCAGAAGAATCAAGACTTATAATCTATCAAAGCATTAAATAATTGCTTAGACATTGATAGAACTCCTACTCGCCAAACTGGGTGTTATAAGTATATTTCCCAAACAGGAAACTTGTTTCAAGTTCTTCCTCCTAAAATATAGAGCAAGATCATATATCTGCTAATTGTCTTAATAGTCTTACCAAGATCATGCATAGAAAAATAGTCCATAATGGGCGGAAGTATTCTTCCATGTTTATGTCCTTATGGATTTGCTAATTTTTGGAGTCATGTGATTTGTAGTGATTAGAAGGGGGCGGGGAGTGTATTTAGCATTCCATATCGATGGCTATGATTAGATATTGCCCAACTTGATATCATGAGGTTCCTCTGAATAGAGTAATATGTAACCTTTTTCTTATATGATATTTCTAACCTAGTAGCTTTTGTTTTATTTTAACAAGTTACTTACTACTCACATGTATTATTCTACTATATATAGTCAATTACCAATCTTGTACTGTTTACTAATATGTAATTGATATTCATTTGCATATATATATATCATTGTGTTTATTACTCTTTTATGTTTATAATCTTATAACCAATAAATCTGCATACTTTTATAATACCTGTGTATTATTATATATTGGAACACTACATCCTTAAGCGTTAATGTCATCCCGTCATAAAAATAACTTGTTGATATCTGAGGAAATAGTCGGACTGTGAATTGTATTGATTAGCTTTGTCTACAATTCACCAGGTCATAATTTTGATATTTTTTATAATTTTCATAATTGTAAATTTTTCATAATTAATAATTTTTATGACCATAATTTATAATTGAGTTATTACCGCACGACAGTCATTTTGCCACTATATGGTCTCCTCATGCTGCCGACACCTCCACGCTGTGTCATTCAGCCACTATATGGTCTCCTCATGCTGCCAAAACCTCTACGCTGTGTCATTCAGCCACTATATGGTCTTTTCATGCTGCCAACACCTCCACGCTGTGTCATTCATCCACTATATGGTCTCCTCATGCTGCCAAAACCTCCACGCTGTGTCATTCAGCCACTATATGGTCTCCTCATACTGATGCCACCTCCAGGCTCTGTCATTGTGCCGCTCTGCGGCAGTGATTCTAAAAGCGATGCCAGTAATCTGCATGTTATTCTGAATAACAGTATTATTTCACTACCCCAGCACACTCCATATGCGTGTTAGAACACAGCAAAGTGTTCTATACCCCTATTGAGGCTCTCTGTAGGCCCGAAATAGCCGTTTTTAATATAGTTTTGCCGCAAATAAATTCGGATTGAAGCAAATATTTTTGGAAAATTCGGCGAATCGGCCAAATCGAATTTTTTAAAAGTTTGCTCATCTTTATTTATAATGTGTAACCTGGAGTAGCAGCTTTACGTTTGTCATCTTTTGCAGAACATTTTGGGGTTGGGGGTTCATGGCCCCTTCCACATGTTGTGGTTTGCTCATTTGTGAGCTTTATAATTATTTTTAGATGTCTCTATCGTCTCATTTAATTCTATATTTGTGTCTGTGAATATAATAAAGATTTTTGCTTATTTAATACTTTCTTTTGGGTGTGCACATTATGCAGTGATTTCTTTCTTCTTTTGTGCTGTATCAAATTGGTTTTGCTGTTAGTATCACCCCTTACATATTAATTATTATAGGTTTAGCCCCCTTCCCTTGTTTTTCATACCCTCCTACTGTAGCTCAAGATTCTCCTGCTCCTCCTACTTTTAGTCAGCCATTCCACCAACAATCCCTTGGCGCAGCCATGTCCAAGAGACAACAGTATGCGCCCACTCGTCCAACGGCACAGAAGCTGAATGCACTACTGCCTAAGATGCTGGTGCTGCTGGTCCCTTTTCAAATGGTGGACTCTGCACCTTTCAGAGAACTGATGACTTGTGCCAAGACGAGGTGGAGAGTGCCAAGCCGTCATTTCTTTGCAAAGAAGGCAGTACCAGCTCTGCACAATTTTGTGGTCCAGTCCTTGAGCCTGTCAGTGTGTACCAAAGTGCACGGCAGTGCCGACTTCTGGAGCTGTAACTACTGTCAGGGACAATACATGTCCTTTATATCTCACTGGGTGAATGTGGTTCCTGCACAACTACAACCCCAACTTGGTCAGGTCACACTGCTTTCTCCTCCATGCTCTCAGTCTGTTGGTCCTGTGACAGTGTGCGACTCCCCCTCCTCATCCTCCATCGTGTCCTCAGCCTCCACTGCCCAGACAAGTCTCAGTGGCCCTTCAGCATCCCATGTGTGCAGGGCACGACGGTGTCACGCTGTTCTTCACATGGTTTGCCTTGGCGAAAAGAGTCACACAGGGGAGGAACTGTTAAAGTCATTCATAAAGAAATCGGAACATGGCTTACTCCATGAAAACTGGAAGTGGAAATCATGGTGACTGACAACGGGAAGAACATCTTGCATGCACTGCGACTGGGAAGGCTGAGCTATGTGCCCTGCATGGCACACATGTTCAATCTGGTTGAGAAGCAGTTCCTGAAGTGTTTCCCCCATTTGCAAGACATCCTAACAATGGGAAGGATACTTTGCATGCACTTCAGCCACTCGTACACCACAAAGCACACCCTACTTGAGCTGCAGCGTCAGAACGGTATCCCACAACATAGTCTGTTTTGTAAAAATAGAAAGTAGAGAAATGGCGAGGTTCTCAAGGACTGTGGGTTGGTTAATGTAGGTGAAATTAATCTATGTATAGTGTGTGAGAATTAGTACATAGTATTAAGACCTAAGAAGTGGTATAGATTTATATAGAAAAATAGTATTGGTGGAATAGAATGTTATACAGTATATACCAATTTGTATGTATAATGTGTGGTATAACTGTGGGATGTGGAGTATAACTGTATCAGTAACTGAATCAGTTACATGTGAAACAGGTGATGTGTAGAATGTTTAATGTAACTGTGGGATATGGAATGTAACTGTATCAGTAGTTGTATCTGTTGAGTATACAATCAGTGGTGTGTGTAATGTGTAAAGAAAAACGGATAGGTGGAGGGGTTATGTGTGGTAACAGTAATAGAGATAGTGTGAGGATGGTCAGGAGAAAATAGTATATGTAGATGTTTAGATAACAGTATAAGTGTCAGTGAGAATGTATCTAATGTCCTGAATGTTACTATGCTCAGGGGCGGACACAGACAGCAGAGGGCCCCTGTGCAAAGAATGTGCCTGGGCCCCCTCATGTACCTAGACCCCACCGAAGTGCCTCCACTTACCCCACGCGTGTAGTGTCGCCACTTGCCTTGTCCACCACAGGTGGATGGAACGGCTCCTGAGGTGGGCTCCGGGTAGCCCCTGTCCCTCTCAGTGTGCGGTCCAGGCCCGGTGAGTACTCCCCCAGGTCAGCCTGACCCGTATCTAGCTGGGAGGCAGAGGGCAGTGCTCACTTTACACTCGCACCCCATGACTTAGCACGACACCCCTTGGCACCCCCTGGTTCCTTGGCTCCTTAGTGATAGAAGTGACTTACAGGCAGGGCCAGACTGGGACCAAAAATAGGCCCAGGCATTTTAAAATAAACAGCCCATTTTTATGGTGGGGGTCTGACTCATGGGACCCCCACCAATCACCTTGGTTCAAGTGGCTCCCCAGATATTGGAAAGCTGCAACTCCCATCATGTCTGAAGTGACTACAGCTGATGGGACAGTCAGAAGACTACACAATGATATCAGTGACTACAGCTCTGATGGGACAGTTAGGAAAATACACAATGATATCACTGACCTGAGTGACGTCTTCTCTGTTGTCTTTACTTTTCTTCTTCATCTGGTCCAGACACCAGGATTTCTTCCATCTTCTCTGCAGAGTCTGACACCTGGACATCATTGGTTCCTTAATTTGTCAGTAGATCCTCATCCTCTGTATGATGACAATAATCATTATAACCTTGCCAAGTACTGTAGCCCCTGAATATAATAATGCCAACCACTGTACCCTCTGAATACTGCCAACCATTGTACCCCTGAATATAATACTGCCAACCACTGTACCCCTGAATAATACTGCCAAATACTGTACCCCTGAATATAATACTGCCAACCACTGTACCCCTGAATAATATACAGCCAACCACTGTACCCCTGAATATAATACTGCCAACCACTGTACCCCTGAATATAATACTGCCAAATGCTGTACCCCTGAATATAATACTGCCAACCACTGTACTCCATTAATATAATACTGCCAACCACTGTACTCCATGAATATAATACTGCCAAATACTGTACCAACCACTGAATCATCCCATACAACCCACGCACTCCATCCTCAGTCTCCTCATCACCCCATACACCTCACGCAACCCATCCTCAGTCTCCTCATCACCCCATACACCCCACACACCCCATCCTCTGTCTCCTCATCACCCCATGCACTCCATCCTCAGTCTCCTCATCACCCCATACACCCCACGCACTCCATCCTCATTCTCCTCATCACCCCGTATACCTTAAGCACCTCATCATTATTACACAGCTGACACCCCACCCGGTCCTTCTCATCGGGGCTGCCATCAGAAATTTTTGGGCCCCTTACACAGGTCAAGGCCTGGGTCCCCTTCAACCCCTCCCCGCCCCCAGGTAATTTTTAGATTGCATACACTTACCAATGCTGTGCCATAGCACAGAACTGATCAGTGTTATCGGTGCTATCTTACTACAGGCTGTTGAAGCTTTCTGTACTAATGGAGCACAGATCAGACGAGTCGGAGGCAGATAGGTACCCTCCGCTGAGCTGATCGGGACACCGCAATTTTGCTGTGGTCCTGATCAGCTCCTCTGGGCTATCTGGCAACCTATTTTCATACTTTTAGATGCTGCAATGAACTTTGATTGTGACATCTAATGTGGTTAATGCTGGACATCGCCCTGATTGGTGAACTCTGGCATTAGCCACATGTACCAGCTCTAACCAACCGGTTATGAAGCATAGAACTGGAGGGGGGACAGGATGTACATTTACACCCTGCAACCTTAAGGAAATACACATATACAGCCCCATATGCGTACACACCTCTATATGCTCATACACAGCACCAATACACACATACAGTCATGGCCGTAAATGTTGGCACCCCTGAAATTTTTCTAGAAAATGAAGTATTTCTCACAGAAAAGGATTGCAGTAACACATGTTTTGCTATACACATGTTTATTTCCTTTGTGTGTATTGGAACTTACCCCAAAAAAGGGAGGAAAAAAAGCAAATTGGACATAATGTCACACCAAACTCCAAAAATCGTCTGGACAAAATTATTGGCACCCTTTCAAAATTGTGGATACCTAAAATTGTTTCAAGAATGTGATGTTTCTTTAAACTCACCTGGGGCAAGTAACAGGTGTGGGCAATATCAAAATCACATCTGAAAGCAGATAAAAAGGAGAGAAGTTCACTTAGTCTTGGCATTGTGTGTCTGTATGTGCCACACTAAGCATGGACAACAGAAAGAGAAGAAGAGAACTGTCTGAGGACTTGAGAACCAAAATTGTGGAAAAATATCAACAATCTCAAGGTTACAAGTCCATCTCCAGATATCTTGATTTGCCTTTGTCCACAGTGGGCAACATTATCAAGAACTTTGCAACCCATGGCACTGTAGCTAATCTCCCTGGGCGTGGTCGGAAGAGAAAAATTAATTAAAGGTGTAAACGCAGGATAATCCGGTTGGTGGATAAGCAGCCCCAAACAAGTTCCAAAGATATTCAAGCTGTCCTGCAGGCTCAGAGAGCATCAGAGTCAGCGCGAACTATCAGTCGACATTTAAATGAAATGAAACGCTATGAAGGGGACCCAGGAGGACCCCACTGCTGACACTGAGACATAAAAAAGCAAAATGAACTTGAGTAACCAAAATCCTTCTGGGAAAACATCTTGTGGACAGATGAGACCAAGACAGAGCTTTTTGGTAAAGCACATCATTCTACTGTTTACCGAAAACGGAATGAGGCCTACAAAGAAAAGAACACAGTACCTACAGTGAAATATGGTGGGGGTCAATGATGTTTTGGGGTTGTTTTGTTGCCTCTGGCACTGGGGGCCTTGAATGTGTACAAGACATCATGAAATCTGAGGATCACCAACGGATTTTGGGTCACACTGTACAGCCCAGTGTCATAAAGCTGGGTTTGCGTCCGAGATCTTGGGTCTTCCAGCAGGACAATGACCCCAAACATACGTCAAAAAGCCCCCAGAAATGGATGGCAACAAAGCGCTGGAGAGTTCTGAATTGGCAGCAATGAGTCCAGATCTAAATCCCATTGATCACCTGTGGAGAGATCTTAAAATTGCTGTTGGGAAAAGGCTCCTTCCAATAAGAGACCTGGAGCAGTATGCAAAGGAAGAGTGGTCCAAGGTTTGCAAAGGATGAGTGGCTGAGAGGTGTAAGAAGCTTATTGATGGTTATAGGAAGCGACTGATTTTAGTTATTTTTTCCAAAGGGTGTGCAACCAAATATTAAGTTAAGGGTGCCAATAATTTTGTCCAGCCCATTTGTGGAGTTTGGTGTGACATTATGTCCAATTTGCTTTTTTTCCTCCCTTTTTTGGTTTAGTTCTAATACACACAAAGGGAATAAACGTGTATATCTGCATCTATTACCGGCCACCATCTTAGTAGCCATATTAATACTGGCCGCCTGTTCACACCGGCCATTTATGCACACTTGCCTGAGTGAACATCCAATTTTCAACATCAATGTGTTAGTCTTATATACAGTGGACCCTCAACATACGATGGTAATTTGTTCCAAACAACCCATCATTTGTCGAATCCATCCTATGTTGAGGGATCCGTGCAATGTAAAGTATAGGAAGCTGTACTCACCTGTCCCCGCCACTCCGGAACAGGTCCTCACCGCTCCCGATGCTGTCCAAGGGGCTCCCGATGCTGTCCCGCTGCTCCGGTGTCTTCTTCGCGATCCTCTGGCTTCTTCCGCATCTTCTGCAGGGTCCGGGCCTCGCTTTCTGGTGACGTTATTACGCTGCTGCGCCGGAGCGGCGTGCGTAGTGACGTAATAACGATGCCAGAAAGCGAGGCACGGACCCTGGAGAAGATGCAGAAGATGCCGGAGGATCGCAAAGTGGACCCGGAGCAGCGGGAATAGGTAGGCGAACCTGCCCGGGATGCTTAAACTGCTATCCGACAGCAGCTTAAGCATTTTACGCTGTCGGATAGCAGTTAATGCGATGGCCCCGACATATAAAAGCATCGTATGTCGATTTTATCATATGTCGGGGCCATCGCAGGTCGGGGGGTTACTGTACATTCTTATACAATCATGTGTTCCATGTCCATCGCAAGAATCCTTGTCAGTTATTTTATGTATTTGCATGTATTCAGAATTAGTAGTGTTAGTTTTGTAGTCACACTCATTATTAGTATATTATTGAGAGTTTTAGCGCACTCCAAAACATCAATGCATAAATCCTCTCTCTGGCAGACCACATTCTCAGTCTCTTACTGCATGCTATCAAATGAATGGCATTTAATCTATACAGTGCATACAACATAACTGTTCTTAGGACATCTTCATATCTGCAGGTACTATTAGTTACCCAATGCCCACATTCTAAGATTAGTCACATGAAGTAAACAAACAATCCTCCACATTAGTGTGAAACAAAAAAAATGTTATCCTGATTTTGCTTCCTAATTGGCTTTCCTTTTTCTTTTAGACTCTATACGTTTCCAGCTGTCCTGTCATCAGGAATTGATGTGACAGTATTTACAGTCAGAAATATGTGGCTTAGCGTGCAAATGACACAACTATTATGGCGGCCATAACCAATACACACACTACCCCTATATACACACACATGGCCATCATACACAGCTTCTATATGCACATACACTGCCACTGTATATACACATGCATCATAAATATATACACTGCCTCTATATACACACATAGCCATCATACACACATACACAGCTGCTATATGCACACACTGCCCCTTTATACACACATTGCCATCATACACATACACAGCTTCTATATGCATATACACTGCCACTATATAGATACACACTGCCATCATACACACATATACAGCCACTATACACAAACACTGCCACTATATAGACACACACAGCCATCATACACACATATACAGCCACTATATACACATACACTGCCACTGTATATACACACACATCCATCATAAATATATACACTGCCTCTATATACACACAGCCATCATACACACATACACAGCTTCTATATACACATACACTGCCACTATATAGACACACACTGCCCCTGTATACACACATGGCCATCATACACATGCACAGCTTCTATATGCATATACACTGCCACTATATAGACACACACTGCCATCATACACACATATACAACCACTATACACAAACACTGCCACTATATAGACACACACTGCCATCATACACACATATACAGCCACTATACGCATACACTGCCACTGTATAGACACAAACTGCCATCATACACACATATACAGCCACTATACACACATACACTGCCACTGTATATACATACACATCTATCATAAATATATACACTGCCTCTATATACACACATCCATCATACACACATACACAGTTCTATATGCATATACACTGCCACTATATAGACACCCACTGCCATCATACACACATATACAGCCACTATACACATACACTGCCACTGTATATACACGCAAGGCCATCATAAATAAATACACTGCCTCTATATACACACACACTGCCCCTGTATACACATATGGCCATCATACACATACACAGCTTCTATATACACATACACAGCTTCTATATACACATACACAGCTTCTATATACACATACACAGCTTCTATATACACATACACAGCTTCTAGATACACATACACAGCTTCTATATAAACATACACAGCTTCTATATACACATACACAGCTGCTATATACACACACTGCCCCTTTATACACACACAGCCATCATAAATACACACTCTGCCCCCATACACACATGCACTGCCCCCATATATATACACACACACACACACACACACACAGCCATCATACACTGCCCCCATACAAGTAAGTACCTGTGTGCAGTGTAGCCTGCTGCTCCGCTCCTCTATTGCAGGAACTGGGCAGGAAGAGGAGGGACACGTGAGCCGACGTCACTGGCCAGTTGCTACTAGCAGGCCCTGCTGCAGCCAACTGCAGCCCCTGACATTATAAAGTGACAGAGTGCTGCCCTCCAGACAGCGCTCCCTCTCGCTCCAACCCCCGCTGGCCAGTCTGGGCCACAGACAGGGCAGGGCTGGAACATAAGAAAAAAAGAATGTGATGTAGTCAGTCAGTGTATAGTGATGCCTCCCCCCCAGCCGTCAGTGAGTGACAGTCACTCACTGACTCGCAAGAAAGAGTGTTGGGGCCAGTCGGGCCTCCCTAAGGGTCCGGGCCCCTTACTGGGGTACCGGTTGTACCCTCCTGATGGCGGCCCTGCCCGTTTATCTCGCCCGGCCGGTTTAAAGGTAAATTACTGCTGTCAGCGGCAGGTACGGGACCTGTATCTGCAGCATTTACTATGAAGTACTGGCAGGGGGCCCTGCAGGTGCCCAGACTGAGACCCAGGCTGTGACCTGTGGGCCCCCTAACACGCTGGGCCCCTGTGCAGCCAAACCGGCTGAACAAGTGATATGTACGCCCCTGACTATGTTCTTGTCTGGTGAAAAACTGGTAAAAAATGTAGCTCAGTAATGTATCTGTATGACTGAATAATCAAAAGCTGTCCAAGGTACAATGGTGATTTATTAAGTTCTATAAAGCATATGAAACATAAAAAAACATACATGCAGGAAAGGGATATGCAGGGCCCTTGCAATCCCCTACAAAAAATGTACATGAGGTAAAGAAAATACAAAGATAAAAAAGGTTAATATAAGATAAAATATATATATATATATATATATATATATATATATATATATATATATATATTAATGCCACACAGAATGTCCTTAAAGATATATTAGTCCATAGTTATTTGGTTCGAACAGTTTATAATCCTGAATTGGGTGATTCAATTTGCAACCTCTGGGTGGGTCTGATCTCAGCTTGCCACCCACCACAGTCACTACAATTACTAATCAGAGCATCAACTAACATCCAGGACAACATCACCCTGCGATTTGCTGCACCTCTAACTCTGGGACCGGCACCGCACTTTCCACCACTGCCGCTACCACCACTACCATCTGCACTCTCTTACAGCAGAAGCCGCAAGCCACAGACACCACGAGGACCGAGGACGGGAGCACCGTAGGCCTGACTTAGGAGATGGCGAATATAGCTGACGACCGGCCTGTCGGGAGACAGACCGCATCGCCTAACCACTGCATCGCTGGAACCACCAGGTCACGAGAGACTCCCCAGTCACCCACGGTCGGGTAAGCGGTACATAGTACCGAATGGCTTTTTGCTTTCTGCGGCCGCCGAGCTGCTTTACATCTACTGCTAGTATTATTACCATCTGCTGGCCGTGACCGCTGAGTCACCACCAGGGAGTTTGTGACCGCCGTGTCACTGCATCACTGTACCACTACCGATGTACTATTGAAACAATCTTAACACAAATTACATCATATTTGGATATAACAATAGGAGTGGGCCGCAAATAAGGAGGCTCCAGAGGTTGCAAATTGAATCACCCAATTCAGGATTATAAACTGTTCGAACCAAAGAACTGTGGACTAATATATCTTTAAGGACATTCTGTGTGGCATTAATAAATATATATATATATATATATATATATATATATATATATATATATATATATACACCCTATATTAACCTTTTTTTATCTTTGTATTTTCTTTACTCCATGTACATTTTTTGGAGGGGATTGCAAGGGCCCTGCATATCCCTTTCCTGCATGTATGTTTTTTTATGTTTTATATGCTTTATAGAACTTAAGAAATCACCATTGTACCTTGGACAGCTTTAGATTATTCAGTCATACAGATACATTACTGAGCTACATTATTTACCAGTTTTTCACCAGACAAGAACATAGTAACATTCAGGACATTAGATACATTCTCACTGACACTTATACTGTTATCTAAACATCTACATCTACTATTTTCTCCTGACCATCCTCACACTATCTCTATTACTGTTACCACACATAACCCCTCCACCTATCCGTTTTTCTTTACACATTACACACACCACTGATTGTATACTCAACAGATACAACTACTGATGCAGTTACATTCCATATCCCACAGTTACATTAAACATTCTACACATCACCTGTTTCACATGTAACTGATTCAGTTACTGATACAGTTATACTCCACATCCCACAGTTATACCACACATTATACATACAAATTGGTATATACTGTATAACATTCTATTCCACCAATACTATTTTTCTATATAAATCTATACCACTTTTCAGGTCTTAATACGATGTACTAATTCTCACACACTATACATAGATTAATTTCACCTACATAAACCAACCCACAGTCCTTGAGAACCTCGCCATTTCTCTACTTTCTATTTTTCTAAATATTTAAGGTGGGTTGAGGATACCACCAGGTGAAAGTTCTCGGACCTCCACACAGATTGAGTACATCCACATATAATTTATAGTCTGTTTTGTGCCGTTGCCACACATTGGAATTCCACCCTCCATATGTTGGACCGACTGTACGAACAGAGAAAAGCCATCACCAATTTCTTGATGATCCAAGAGGATAGAGATACTCCCCTGTGTAACTTTGATGTTAACCAGTGGGTGCTCATACATGACACCTGCCATTTTCTAAGGCCCTTTGAGGAAGCCACATTATTAGTAAGTCGCCAGGATTATGGGATGGACAATGTCATTAGTAACATAGTTCATAAGGTTGAAAAAAGACCAGAGTCCATCACGTTCAACCTATAACCCTAATGAGTCCCTACTGAGTTAATCCAGAGGAAGGCAAAAACCTTCATACTAGAAGTAAAAAATTTCTTCCCAACTCCAAATATGGCAGTCAGAATAAATCCCTGGATCAACGTTCTGTCCCTATATATTACGCTATGCGCTCCGGCCTCACACGCTGGTCCCCTTACCTTCTGCTGCCGACGGGGCTGGGACTCGCACTGCAGGACGTACCCACATGCGAGCCACAGTCCGTCACTCTCCGGGTGTTTCCCCTGCCTCTGCTTCCACCTCTCTGCTCCAGCGCACGTGTCCCCGTCCTTTAGGGCGTGTGCGCGCTGGAGCTTTAAGATTTAAAGGGCCAGTATGCTCATTAGTGTAACCACCTGTGTCTTGTTGATAAATTCCTTCCCCCTTCTCAGTTCTCTGCCGGATCTTTGTTGCCTTGTGCCCTAGAGAAAGCGTTCCTTTGTATTTCCTTGCCGTGTACCAGATCTCCTGCTCTTGTGACCTTGACCTTGCTTCCCTGCCACCTGCCTACTGAACTTCTGCTACGTCCCGACTACGCTACTGTGCTGCCTGCCCTGACCTACAGCCATCCTGACTACGAGTTGTCTCATCCCTTCTGTGCTTCGCATCTCCTCAGCCGCCTGTGTGGTCGAGCCGTTGCCGGGGGTTACGACCTGGGTGTAGCCTGCAGCAGCAAGCCCAACCTGCTTTGCGGCGGGCTCAGGTGAAGACCATCGCCACCTTAGACTCCGTTTCCTGGCACGGTCCGAGTCATCTGCCACACAGGTCCAGCGGATCCACTTACACCGGAGTTCCTGTCTTCAGAAACATGAGTGTTACACTATAATTCTAATATACATAACCAGCAATGTTCTTACTCTCCAAAAATGCATCCAGACCCCTTTTAAATTCTTTTAAAGAGTTCCCCATGACCATCTCCTCCGGGAGAGAATTCCACAGTATCACTTCTCTTACAGTAAAGAACCCCCATCTGTGCTGGTGTAGAAACCTTCTTTCCTCTAAACGGAGAGGATGCCCCCTTGTTATAGATACAGTCCTGGGTATAAATAGATCATGGGAGAGATCTCTGTACGGTCCCCTGATATATTTATGCATAGTTATTAGGTCTCCCCTAAGCCTTCTTTTTTCTAAACTAACAAACCCTAATTCTGATAATCTTTCTGGGTACTGTAGTCCTCCCATTCCCTGTATTACCCTGGTTGCCCGTCTTTGAACCCTCTCCATCTCCACTGTATCTTTCTTGTACACTGGTGCCCAGTACTGTACACAGCATTCTATGTGTGGTCTGACTAGTGATTTGTTCCATGGTAGAATTATTTCCTTGTGGTGGGCATCTATGTCCCTATTGATGCACCCCATGATTTTATTTGCCTTGGCAGCAGCTGCCCGACACTGGTCACTTTAGCTATATTTACTGTTAACTAAAACTCCCAAGTCCTTTTCCACGTCGGTCGTCCCTAGCGTGCTCCCATTTAATACAGAATCCCTGGCCGGATTTTACCTCCCCATGTGCATTACCTTACATTTATCACTGTTGAACATCATCTGCCACTTCCCAGCCCAAGCCTACAACCTATCCAAATCCATTTGTAACAGTGCCCTGTCCTCTATTGTGTTTACCGCTTTACAGAGTTTAGTATCATCTGCAAAGATTGCTACTTTACTATTCAACCCCTCTACAAGGTAATTAATGAATATATTAAATAGGACAGGACCCAATACTGACCCCTGTGGTACCCCACTAGTTACAGACACCCGGTCAGAATAAGTACCATTAATAGCCACCCTCTGTTTCCTATCACTGAGCCAGTTACTTACCCACTTACACACATTCTCCCCCAGCCCAATCCTTCTCATTCTATGCACCAATCATTTTTGTAGAACTGTATCACATGCTTTGGAAAAATCCAGATATGCGACATTCAGCGATTGCCCATGGTCCAGTCTGGAGCTCACCTCCTCATAAAAGCTGATCAGGTTAGTTTGACATGACCGATCCCTCATAAAGCCATGCTGGTATGGAGTCATACATTTATTTGTATCAAGATATTCCAAAATAGCATCTCTTAGAAAACCCTCAAACAATGTACATACAACAGAGGTTAAACTAACAGGCCTATAATTTCTGGGGTCATCTTTTGTCCCGTTTTTAAATTCCACTGCTTAATTTCTTACAACACGTATTGAAAACGATGGCTGGTCAGGGCACTGGAGATGTGGTGCCTTCATCTCACGGCCACATGAGCCCTGTGGGGGCTGAACTGGAGGAGGGGGAGGGGCACAGTGGAGCACAGTTTAGGTTTCGCCAAATGAGCGTTTTTTTTCTAATAATCTGACAGGAGAGAAGGAGCAAGAGCAGCCAGAGGAGCTAGAGGGTTATGAGGAAGGCGAGACAGAGGACCCAGACACACCATGGCAGTATGCAGTGGAGAGGGAGGCAGGTAGTCCCTCCGAGTCACTTGCACAAATGCACGATGCATGTTCACCTGCTTGCGTAGTGACAGCCGATATGTCACCATTTGGCAGCGGGATGACTTCTGGATCTCCACCTTATTGGACCCTCGCTACCGTCCCAGAATTGGGGCCTTTTTTACACCCACTGAGAGGGAGGACAAAATGACCTACTACAGAGGCATCCTATGTAGTCAGTTGGCCAATGCCTATCGGTACCATCGTCCATCCTCTCGCAGGTCTGAATCGGGGGATTCCCTGCTCTCACCTTCCACAGCCATGGCTGCTGGGGAGGGGTGGGGTGGCAGGAGCAGTACCAGCTCCATCAGCAGCAACCTACAGTCGCTGATGAGTAGCTTTATTCACTCGCATACTGAAGCAACTCTTCAGCAGCAGGTAGACCTGGAGCAGGACCTGAACCAGCAGGTGGTGGCATACCTTGACATGCCCATGCCAACAAACCTTGAAGAGACGCTGAACTTCTGGGCAGCCAAACTTGATTTGTAGCCGCAACTAGCAGAGTTTTCCCTGGAAAAGCTGTCCTGCCCGGCCAGTAGTGCCCCAAGGAGAACTCGTCTGTCCACGAAAAATGTGGAGAGACTGACCTTTGTTAAGATGAATCAGGCATGGATTAGCCAGGATTTCCAACCACTAATGCCCCAACATGAGGCCACAACAACATTTCAAAAATATGGATAGTGCAAAACAGATTTAAGGCGCTGCTCCCCAGTTACAAACATTCCTCCGCATCAGGCCCTTTTTCACCCACCTTCGTCACCGGGTACTGATATTGCCACCCACCGCAATACTCCTGATGCTGCTGCCACCGCCAGGCTGTGCCATTGAGCCACTATATGGTCTCCTCATGCTTTAGCCAACTCCAGGCTGTGTCATTCAACCACTCTATGGTCTCCTCATGCTTCTGCCACCTTCAGGCTGTGCCATTCATCCAATATATGGTTTACTGATGCTTCAGCCAGCTCCAGTCTGCGTTATTCAGCAACTACATGCTTTAGTGATGCTGCTGGGCCTAGGACATTACCTATATATGTTTATGGTAGCACTAGGTACCATACATCTTTAATGGAAATTTCCAAATTGATCTTTTATTCTTAGAGATTGTGAGGCCCAATTGCCTCCTCATCTGCCGCCAACTCCAGGCTGTGCCATTCAGACACAATATGGTCTCCTCATACTGATGCCACCTCCAGGCTGTTTCATTCAGCCACTATATGGTCTCTTCTCATGCTTCAGCAAACTCCAGGCAGTCATTCAGCCACTATATGGTCTCCTCATACTGATGCCATCTCCAGGCTGTCTCATTCAGCCACTATATGGTCTCTTCTCATGCTTCAGACAACTCCAGGCTGTGCCATTCACCACTATATGGTCTCCTCATACTGATGCCACCACCAGGCTCTGTAATTGTACTGCAATGTGGCATGTGACTCCTTGTTAGATTTGGTCCTTTGTACCCACATGCCGGTGCCCGGGACACTAAAAAACATAAATTTCAATGGTCTCCTCATGTTTCTGCCAACTCCAGGCTGTGTCATTCAGTCAATATATGGTTTACTGATGCTGCTGGGCCTGGGTCTTGGCCTAAACATTTTTTATGGTAGCACTAGCTACCCCAAATCTTCCATTTAAATTTCAAAATGTGTCTTTTTTTCTTAGGGATTGTGAAGCCCTGGTGTCCACTCATACTGCTGCCAACTCCAGGCTGTGCCATTCAGGAAATAAATGGTTTACTGATGCTGCTGGGCCTGGGTCTGGGAATAAAAAAAAGGGTGGTAGCACTACCTACCATAAGTCTTCAATTTAAATTTCAAAGTTCATCTTTTAATCTTGGGATTGTGAAGCCCTAGTGTCTACTCAAGCTGCTGGCAACTCCAGGCTGTGTCATTCAGCCACTATATGGTCTCCTCATGCTGCCCACACCTCCACACTGTGTCATTCAGCCACTATATGGTCTACTCATGCTGCCAACACCTCCAAGCTGTGTCATTCAGCCACTATATGTCTCCTCCTGCTTCAGCCTCATCCAAGCTGTGTCATTCAGCCACTATATGGTCTCCTCATGCTGCAAACACCTCCACACTTTGTCATTCAGTCACTATATGGTCTCCTCATACTCATAGGCGTGCACAGCCTATTGCATTAGGGTGTGCACCCTAAAGCACAAACTCACGCCGCGCGCGTGCATATATGTGTGTGTATATATATATATATATATATATATATATATATATATATATATACACACAATTAGTATAGTTCCCCCACATTAGGTGCAGTATAGTTCCCCCACATTAGGTGCAGTATAAGTCCCCCCACATTAGGTGCAGTATAAGTCCCCCCACATTAGGTGCAGTATAAGTCCTGCCACATTAGCTGCCGTAATTGACCACTGGCCCCTGTTCTGCTTATCAAGCACAGGTAGGATTAGCGTTAGGTCTCGCACCAATTTGAGAAACCTTGGTGTTGGTGTGCGGGCTCTGGTGTGTCCTTCATATAAGGATACACTGGCGAATGTCTCAATTTTAACATCAGTGTTGAGGGATAGCCAATGTATTGTTTACATCTACCACAGTAGTGCACCCATATTCCTGTATTGTATTCCTATTGTTACACATCCACACCGTTTATCTGGTGTAGGATTCTATTGTGGCACTTGTAGTCCGCTGCAGGCATCCTCCATTGTATGCATTTTTATGCTGGGGATCGCCCCTAGCAACGGACTACAAGGGCAGGATCTGCTCCCCCAGTATAAATGCACAACCGCATTTGGGGTTGAGCACCTCCAGCCATTTGAGACCACGTTTTTTGTTGTTTGTATATATATATATATATATATATATATATATATATATATATACGCACACATACACACAATTAGTATAGTTCCCCCACATTAGGTGCAGTATAGTTCCCCCACATTAGGTGCAGTATAAGTCCCCCCACATTAGGTGCAGTATAAGTCCCCCCACATTAGGTGCAGTATAAGTCCTGCCACATTAGGTGCAGTATAGTTCCCCCACATTAGGTGCAGTATAAGTCCCACCACATTAGGTTGGCAGTACAGTTCCCCCACATTAGGTTGGCAGTACAGTTCCCCCACATTAGGTTGGCAGTACAGTTCCCCCACATTAGGTTGGCAGTACAGTTCCCCCACATTAGGTTGGCAGTACAGTTCCCCCACATTAGGTGCAGTATAGTTCCCCCACATTAGGTGCAGTATAGTTCCCCCACATTAGGTGCAGTATAGTTCCCCCACATTAGGTGCAGTATAGTTCCCCCACATTAGGTGCAGTATAGCTCCCCACAATAGGTGCAGTATAGTTCCCCACATTAGGTGCAGTATATCTTTCCACATTAGGTGCTGTACAGTTCCCCCACATTAGGTGCAGTATAGTTCCCCCACATTAGGTGCAGTATAGTTCCCCACATTAGGTACAGTATATCTTTCCACATTAGGTGCAGTACAGTTCCCCCACATTAGGTGCAGATAGTTCCCCCACATTAGGTGCAGTATAGTTCCCCCACATTAGGTGCAGTATAGTTCCCCCACATTAGGTGCAGTATAGTTCCCCCACATTTGGTGCAGTATAGTTCCCCCACATTTGGTGCAGTATAGCTCCCCACATTAGGTGCAGTATAGTTTCCCCCACATTAGGTGCAGTATAGTTTCCCCCACATTAGGTGCAGTATAGTTTCCCCCACATTAGGTGCAGTATAGTTTCCCCCACATTAGGTGCAGTATAGTTTCCCCCACATTAGGTGCAGTATAGTTTCCCCCACATTAGGTGCAGTATAGTTTCCCCCACATTAGGTGCAGTATAGTTTCCCCCACATTAGGTGCAGTATAGTTTCCCCCACATAGTTTCCCCCACACCAGCTCGTGTTGGTCACTTACTATTCCGGCCGGCGCACGCATCCTCTTCCTGGAATCTCCGCTCCTCTGTTGCTATGGGCGCACGCACGGGACGTCAATGACATCCCTGCGTGCGCTACTTCCCGGCGGCCCCTGTGTTTTGAAAGTTAACACGGGGGCCGCTGTAGAAAGGTTACTGGGACATCCTTGTGTCCCGAAAAGATCTTTCGGGACACAGGGATGTCCCGAATGTGACGGGGGGGTCCTCTGCGGGCTGCTCAGTGGTGGCCTCGGATGCCTTCCTGGGCTTGATTAGGGTGTGCCTGGGCACACCCGGCACACCCCGTGCGCACGCCTATGCTCATACTGATGCCACCTTCAGGCTCTGTCATTGTGCCGCTCTGCGGCAGTGATTCTAAAAGCGATGCCGGTAATCTGCATGCTATTCTGAATAACAGTATTTCACTACCCCAGCACACTCCATATGCGTGTTAGAACACAGCAAAGTGTAGGACAGAAATCAAACCAATTTTTTTCAAAATATTCGGCAAATCGGCTGAAACAAATTTTTCAAAAGTTCGCTCATTTCTACAAGACACCTTACAACCCCACTTAGCTTTACTGCCAGTGGAGATCAACCAGTTCACCTCTTTCCCACTGAAGCGGATAGCATTTCTACTCATTGCGACCAAATTAGTCATTACTCGCCACTGGAAATGCTCCACTTCACTGTTGTTGTTTTAATGGATTATACCACCCAAAAAAATATTTACAAAAAAAATCTTTCAATAAAAATGTATTGAATAACAAAAATAATTTTGCTAGACATAATGATTCAGATGGGTGGGAACCCAATTTTTATAATGGGACTGAATATATGGTGTTGTGTGGGATTATAGAGGCAGTTGGTGTGTATAAGACAAACACGCCCCTCAATGTACAACATTCACTCCCCCTGACTGCATTACCCCACTTATCATCTGATAATCTACATGTTTAGTTGCAATAGCCAAACAAAGCAATAGCAAAAGGCACAGATGACTCTAGACTTTGTGAGGCCTTAGGCGAATCTCGAACATGAGGCCCTGCATCATTTTCTGCTGACTTCACATGGTGATCCAGTCAGTTGTAAGATAATTGCACCAATCTCTCATAGTGGCAAAGGGGCAGCTATAAAATCAGGGGTGCATCTAGTGTCCTGAGGGTCACGTGACAAATTTTCTACAGTACACCAAGACCACATTCACCAATATTACCAGTATACAAGAAGGTATATAATCAGCATACATATTACCATCATACTGTTACTGACCAAATCCATTAAATGGAGACAAATATTACCAATAATACCAGTATACAGGGAGGAATATTATCACCATACATATTACTATTACCATCATACTGTTACTGAGGAATTCCTGTTTGCCAAGACCACTATTACCAATAATACCAGCATACAAAAAGGAATATTATCACTATATATATTACCATCATACTGTTACTGACCAAATCCTGTATACTGAGACCAATATTACCGATAATACCAGTATATGGGGAGGAATATTATTACCATTAATATTACCATCATACGGTTACTGACAAAATCCTTTGTACTGAGACCAATATTACCAGTATAGAGGAATATTATTACAATATTTATCACACAGACACCAATATTCCCACATACACTGACCATATAATTGTAGATACTAGCTGTACATAGGATCTGTAGACCACATAAGTGATTGCAGTTACATCTAGCATCTCACAGCAGACGTCTTCTTTTTGCAGCTGATATTGCTAGTCAATGGGTGTAAAATCTTCTGCAAATATTTTTCAGAAAATATGAACATGTGAATGTACTCTTAGTCTCTTAGTTGTACAGGAGCTACACATAGGGTAACTTTGTATTTCAGAGGATAAATATTGTAGTGTTATTCCCAGAGCAGTGAGGCGTATTTGTCTGTACTGCCTGCTCCCCCAAGGGTCAAATAGGCTGCACAGACAGAACACAGTGGGAGTTGTTATCCTAAATTACAGTATTTTTGTGCTGAAATGCTTCAGTCTTGTAAAACTAAAATACCCATCTGTTAAACACAAAGGCTGCTGGATTTTACAAAAGTATTGCCAGAAGTCATTGTGTTAAGTAGCCCATAATGCCACAGGTTTTCTTCCCCCCTCTGTATCATAACTTAGTGGCAGGGCATAAGTGACAGTGGAAGTAGTGTACCTACACAAGACTTCAGTCCCTGTGCGATCCAGGCAGCGAGGAGAGGGTTAAACTGTGCAGGCTCCATGTGCTCCGTGCAGCTGAGCAGTGCTCCAGAGGAAAATTTCCTCCATCAATCAGAGGTGTCATCACTTCACTGGCAGAGATAGGGGGAAACATGGTGCAAGTTCTTTATCTCCCTTCCTCTCTGCATATACTAATGATTTTCTTCACATTACCGGCCCTGTCTGCCGGCGACTCTGTTCTTTTTGGCCTTACCCAGCTCGTGGAAGGCAGAGCGATGCCCCCACCAGCACGAGGACTAAGGCGGCCTAATGCTAGAGCCGACTCTATCAGGAGAAATATCTGCACCGACTGGTCGCACCTCTAAACTGGCCTATGTATAGACTTCTACCTCATAAATGGCACCCGCCCAAACACTGGAGTGCCAGTAACCATCCAATTTACAAATAATTACATTTACTCTACTTGCCAATCAGGAATCTCTTCACAATCATTACCATGATCGGTATGACCAAACAATGTGCTTGTGTTACATGTCATCAAATTGCGTCCCACTACTACTTAGATGATAACTAATATCTGTCATTATTATGCATCCGATGATGCTCTTCTGCTGAGCGTCTGATGACGTCACTTGCGCATGTTCAGCAGCTCCCATACAGAGATAAACTTCCTGCACATGCTCATTAACCCCTTAACGACAAAGGACATATATTTACGTCCTCTGCTGGCTCCCACGATATTCGGGTCGGTCCCGGTTGCCATCAACGGCCAGGACCCGCGGCTAATACAGGACATCACCAATCACGGTGATGCCCTGTATTAACCCTTCAGACGCGGCCATCAAAGCTGCATCTGAAGTGAAAGTGAAAGTATCCCGGCTGCTCAGTCGGGCTGTTCAGGACCGCCGCGATGAAATCGCGGTGTCCCGAACAGCTTACAGGACACCGGGAGGGACCTTACCTGCCTCCTCGGTGTCCGATCGGCCAATAACTGCTCCGTGCCTGAGATCCAGGCAGGAGCAGTCACGCGCCGATAACACTGATCACAGGCGTCTTAATACACGCCAGTGATCTGTGTAGAAGATCAGTGTGTGCAGTGGGACCTATAACATTGCAAAAAAAAAAAGTTAAAAAAGTGTTAATAAAGATCATTTAACCCCTTCCTTAATAAAAGTTTGAATCCCCCCCTTTTCCCATTAAAAAAATAAAACAGTGTAAATAAAAATAAACATATGTGGTATCACTGCGTGCGTAAATGTCCGAACTATAAAAATATATAATTAATTAAACCGCACAGTCAATGGCATACACGAAAAAAAATTCAAAAGTTCAAAAAAGCATAATTTGGTCACTTTTTATACCATTAAAAAAATAAATAAAAAGTGATCAAAAAGTCAGATCAAAACAAAAACGGTACCGATAAAAACTTCACGGTGCAAAAATGAGCCCTCATACCACCCTGAAGGTGGAAAAATAAAAAAGTTATAGGGGTCAGAAGATGACATTTTTAAACGTATAAATTTTCCTGATTGTAGTTATGATTTTTTCCAGAAGTACAACAAAATGAAACCTATATAAGTAGGGTACCATTTTAACCGTATGGACTTACAGAATAATGAAATTGTGTCTTTTTTACCGAAACATGCACTGCATAGAAAAGGAAGCCCCCAAAAATTACAAAATGGCGTTTTTTCTTCGATTTTGGCGCACAATGATTTTTTTTTCCGTTTCTCCGTGGATTTTTGGATAAAATTACTAATGTCACTGCAAAGTAGAATTGGTGGAAATAGGTGGAAAATTGAAAGGGTTATGATTTTTAAAAGGTAAGGAGGATAAAACAAAAATGCAAAAACTGAAAAACCCTGCGTCCTTAAGGGGTTAAAGGGGTACCCCGGTGGAAAACTTTTTTTTTTAAATCAACTGATGCCAGAAAGGTAAACAGATTTGTAAATTACTTCTATTAAAAAAAATCTTAATCCTGCCAGTACTTATTTGCGGCTGTATACTACAGAGGAAATTCTTTTCTTTTTGGAATTACTTTTCTGTCATGACCACAGTGCACTCTGCTGACACATCTGTCCATCTCAGGAACTGTCCAGAGCAGTAGAAAATCCCCATAGCAAACATATGCTGCTCTGAACAGGTCCTAAAATGGACAGAGGTGTCAGCAGAGAGCACTGTGAAATCCAAAAAGAAAATAATTTCCACTGTAGCATACAGCCACTAATATGTACTGTAAGGATTAAGAACTTTTAATAGAAGTAATTTACAAATGTGTTTAACTTTTTGGCACCAGTTGATTTAAAAAAAAAAAAAAGTTTTCCATTAGAGTACACTAGTATATTAGAGTGTATAGGCATTGTCACACACATAATTTACATTGAATAAAAATAACTGGTAAGTATAAAAATTGGAACGGCCAGAAATTGCTACAATTAATTAACACTCTTATCAATCCCAGAATAAAGTCCAAGTGGACTGGCACTAATGAGTCATTAGCTCTCAGATTGAGCAACGAGCTTTGGACAATCTGAGAGTTTATGACTCTTTAGTCGTTAAGCCCTCAGATAAAGGCAGTAACGTTGTAATCTTAGATCGCTCTCGATATATTGAGATGTTATTGAGCTTCCTTTCATATAGGGACAAGTGTGAAATCCTCCTTAGTGACTCAACTAAACAGTATCTGGAGGACAACAGGAAGTTGTTGTTAAATGCCAAAGATAAATTGTTAATTTCTGAACAGGAATTTAAGTAAATGTTTAGGCCTCACCCCACTATAGCCATCTTCTAGCCTTTACCCAAGACACATAAATCCATCAACCCCGTTAGGGGACAGCCATTGTTTCAGGCAATGATTGTTTGACACAAGGGGCTAGTGTGAACTTTTATTATGTTTTTGCGCCTTTCTTCATCTCTTTGCCGTCACATTTACACAACCCCAAAGAAACCTTGATTCAAATGCAAGACCTCATATGATTTTGGCCAGTCTAGATGTAGAAAGCTTATATAGCAAGTTCCAACATGAATTAGGCCTTAGAGCTATTAAGCACTTCTAAGCACTAGGAGCACTTACTTCACTGATCACAATGAATTAATTTGTTCAATTTTGGAATTTGTTGTAATTCTAATTTTCTTAATTATTTTCTTCATTAATTTCTTTTTTAACCCCTAAAGGACCCAGGGTTTTTCCGTTTTTGCATTTTCGTCTTTTCCTCCTTACCTTTAAAAAGTCATAACTCTTTAAATTTTGCACCAAAAAATCCATATGATGGCTTATTTTTTGTGCCACCAATTCTAATTTGTAATGACGTCAGTCATTTTACCCAAAAGTCTACGGTGAAACAGAAAAGAAATCATTGTGAGACAAAATTGAAAAAAAAATGTCATTTTGTAATTTTGGGGGCTTCCGTTTCTACACAGTAAATTTTTTGGTAAAAATTACACCTTCTCTTTATTCTGTAGGTCCATACAATTAAAATGATACCCTACTTATATAGGTTTAATTTTGTCGTACTTCTGGAAAAAATCATAACTAGATGCAGGAAAATGTATACATTTAAAATTGCCATCTTCTGACCCCTATAACTTTTTAATTTTTTTGTATATGGGGCGGTATGACGTCTAATTTTTTGCGCCGTGATCTGAAGTTTTTAGCGGACTTTTTGATATATTTTTATTCATTTTTTCATGATATAAAAAGTGACCAAAAATATGCTATTTTGAACTTTGGAATTTTTTTGCGCATACGCCATTGACCGTGATATATTTTTATAATTCGGACATTTCCGCATGCAGTGATACCACATATGTTTATGTTTATTTACACAGTTTTTTTTTTTAATGGGAAAAGGGGGGTGATTCAAACTTTTATTAGGGAAGGGGTTAAATGATCTTTATTCACTTTTTTTGCACTTTTTTTTTGCAGTGTTATAGCTCCCATAGGGGACTATAATACTGCACACACTGATCTTTTACATTGATCAGTGGCTTCTCATAGGAAACCATTGATCGGTAATTCTGCTGCTTGACTGTTCATGCCTGAATCTCAGGCACTAAGCAGTCATTCGTCGATAGGACAGCATGGAGTCAGGTAGGGACCCTCCGGCTGTCCGCGGCGATCCTGAACAGCTCCCTGCGCTAACTGGCAACGTTATAGTTTCACTTTAGACACGGCAATCAACTTTGAACGCTGCGATCAATGCCGCGAGCTATTAGCCACGGGTCCCGGCCGTTGTTAGAGGCCGGGCCCGACCCGCTATGGCCCTGGCCCCGGCCCCGCGATATACAACGGGAGCGGCCTCATGATGTACCGGTATGTCATGAGTCCTTAACAGGTTATGGGGTATTCTGGCCTTAGACATCTTATCCCCTATATGACGCCTCCTCCCATAGACATGAATGGAGGGTTTGTGGTGTAACGTTTGGGGTGTAACGTAACGAGGAGCCATGGCCGTGATGTCACGTCTTGGTAGCAGCGGCCAGCACAGAATGCTGGGGGTTGCACAGAGATCGTGGGGGTCCCAGCGGCGGGGCCCTAGTGATCAGACATCTTGCCCCCTATCCTTTGGATAGGGGATAAGATGTCTAAGTCTAGAATACCCCTTTAATGTCACTTACTATCATCAGACATAGAGCGCTGCCATGGGGGCTTTCTGCACACCTGGTTATGCTAATTTATTTTCAGGGTGGTGGGAGGACATGATTGTTTTTGTGGATGCTTTGAGTTTATTCACTGATCACTATTTTTTGGGGACGTAACATAGATGACATCCTCATTTTCAACGATGGTGATGGGTCTACTTTTCTCTTATTTTGTTTCAGTATTTAACCATGTTCTTTACCTTTGAGATCAGAGGGCATGCAATTATCTTCCTCTACTTACACATTTTTGTTGATGAGATTATGAGTCTGCAGACAATAATTTTTAGGAGACTGATATCAGCAAACGCATTGCTGCAAAGCTGGCATTCAGGGTCATTTAGGAGAAGTATGCCAATTGAACAATACTTGAGAGCGAAACAAAATTACTCCAATATGAACTCTGTTCTTAGAAGAGAGTCAGGAGCTCTATTGTAGCATTGGACAAGGGAGTTACCCTTAAAGATATTTTAAAAGGGCATACCACAGGGCATGTGACAGTGATAGATCGACAATCGTGACAAAAATTGGGGCAGAGGGAACATCACAGAATAAGATCCGGTGCATTGATACCTTTGATGAATATACAGATCAAACTATGGGAATTTCCAATGATGTTCAGGATGTTTTATACTGACCTTGCCTGTGTGACTTTTCTCTATATGGACTGCATACTTCAACAAGATGTGGATTTGTTGACATTATGCTATGTCTTGAAGCACTTCTCTTCAGGTCAGATCAGTGGCGGATCCAGGGGGGGCAACGGGGCAATTGCCCCCCCCCCCCCCCGAGATTTCTTCCCCCCGCTCCCTAGCATGGTGGAGCCGAAGCTGTAAGCTCCCGCTCCACCATTCTCTAACCTTTCACACACGCTGTGAGTACACAGCGTGTGAGCTGCGGGGACGCAATCCACTAATGGCCGGCGCGATGACAATATTTAATGAGGGGCTGAAGGGCAAAGCACAGGGGGCATTATATGTGAAGAGCACATGACAGAGGGCCCCCTGTCCTGTGCCCTTCACATATAATGTCCCATGTGCTGTGCCTTTCACATAATGCCCCCTGTGCTGTGCCACACATATAAATTATATGTGTGGGGCACAGGGGGTGTTATATGTGTGTGGCACAGAACAGGGGGCATTATATCATATAATGTCCCCCTGTGCTGTGCCCCTCACATATAATGCCCCCTGTGCTGTGCCCCTCACATATATTGCCCCCTGTGCTGTGCCCCTCACATATATTGCCCCCTGTGCTGTGACCCACACACATAATGCCCCCTGTGCTGTGCCCCTCACATATAATGCCCCCATCATGCGCCCCTCATATATAATGCCCCCATCATGCGCACCTCACATATAATGCCCCCTGTGCTTTGTCCCTCACATATAATGCTCCTGTCATGTGCCCCAAACATATAATCCCCCCTGTGCTGTGCCCCTCATATATAATGCCCCCTGAGGGGACAGCACAGGGGGCATTATATGTGAGGTGGGCATTATATGTGAGGGGCGCATAATGGGGGCATTATATGTGAGGGGCACATCACAGGGGGCATTATATGTGAGGGGCACACCGCAGGGGGCATTATATGTGCGGGACGCATGATGGGGGCATTATATGTGAGGGGCAAAGAATAGGGGCATTATATATGTGAAGGGCACAGCACAGGGGGCATTATATGTGTTGGGCACATGACAGGAGCATTATATGTGAGGGGCACAGCACAGAGGGCATTATTATTATGTGGGGGGAACAGGACAGGTCATAATTATTATATGTAGGGGCACAAGATGGGGCATTATTACTATATGTGAAGGCACAGAGTGTTTTGCCTTTCAGAAGTATAGTGTATATTATGAGGAATTTCTGGGGTGGTACGTTTTTAGGGAATGCAACAAAGGGAACCTATGAGTGGAGGGTAAATCCAATATTATTAACATTCGACCGCTAAGCGGTCACTAAGACCCTAAATTTCCCACCCAATATAAAACTTAACGTTTAATGAGCCAAGATTAAAATAACCTCACACATATTGATCCATAATCCATTGATTGGCATGACACTGCATGCTATATTAGTTGAATTGAAAAGATAGATTGTGGCTGCAGTCCACAATCTATAGTGTGAGACAAATAAAAATCTAACACATTGCCCGCCCGCCCGACGTTTCGCCACAGGCTGTGGCTTTATCAAGGGCTAAGAGGCAAATGGCGTGCAAACAAGCCTTACAGGGGTTTAAATAACCTCCTGTCTCTGACATCATTGAAACATGTCACTTCCTGTATTATCATGACATCTCATTGGTCACAATCCCATGCAAACTATTGATTGATCGCTTCCTAGCCAATAGAATTTAGACCAGGATGCATCCTGCTATATTCACTTGATTGACAGCATTCTTGACCAACCAGCAGAGTCCATTCATACTTCTAAACTCCTTATTGGTGCCGGAAGTGTCCACGTATGTGCGCCATTAATCCTGCGCTAACTGATAGACTCCCGAACGTCCGGTACGGACGCATGCGCAGTCCGAATGCGCAAAGGGACGTGCGCGAGTACTTAGTCAGTTACAGCCACTAAACCAGGAAGCTGCGCGAGAAACATATGCGAGAAGCTGGGTACAGTGTGTGATAGCATTATATTAAGAGGGTGCAGTGTGTGATAGTATTATATTCAGAGGGTGCAGTGTGTGATAGCATTATATTAAGAGGGTGCAGTGAGTGGTAGTATTATATTCAGAGGGTGCAGTGTGTGGTAGTATTATATTCAGTGGGTACAGTGTGTGATAGCATTATATTAAGAGGGTGCAGTGTGTGATAGTATTATATTCAGAGGGTGCAGTGTGTGATAGCATTATATTAAGAGGGTGCAATGTGTGATAGTATTATATTCAGAGGGTGCAGTGTGTGATATTATTATATTCAGAGGGTACAGTGTATGGCGGTATTATATTCAGAGGGTACAGTGTATGGCGGTATTATATTCAGAGGATACAGTGTGTTGTATATTCAGGGGGTACAGTGTGTCAGAATTATATTCAGAGGGTGTGTGCCAGTATTATATTCAAAGAATACAGTGTTTGGCAGTATTATAATAATTATTGTTTTCATATAGAGGATCAGAATGCGATGACATAGTGAGGAGACGTCTGGGCATCAAGTTCTGCAGAGAGAAGATTTAGCGGGAACAAATCCTGGCGGTATGTACCATCTGAATTAAATAAGGAAAGACTATAGAGCAGACGTCACCTGTAATCACTGATATCATTGTGTATCCTCCTCACTATAGAGAAGATGTCACCTGTAGTCACTGATATCATTGTGTATTCTTCTCACTATAGAGAAGACGTCACCTGTAGTCACTGATATCATTGTGTATTCTCCTCACTATAGAGAAGACGTCACCTGTAATCACTGATATCATAGTGTATTCTCCTCACTATAGAGAAGACGTCACCTGTAATCACTGATATTATTGTGCATTCTCCTCACTATAGAGAAGACGTCACCTGTAATCACTGATATCATTCTGTATTCTCCTCACTATGTCCCATCAGAGCTGGAGTTACTTGTAAGTTCTGCAGTAATGATGGGTGAAACAACAACTCCCAGCATCCCCTTACCACTGCTTAGGTCATACTGGGAGCTGTAGTTTTAAATGGTAAAAACTTCTTTAGCACTTTCCCATTCTGTGGCAATTGGTATATTTGATTATTATTCTGACACGTGAGCATGGCCTAAGAGTCTTAAAAAAGGTTAGGACTGCATGATACATTTAATAATATTGTAAGTTCCGTAATCTTATTTTCTGTCCGCCAATACAAAATACTCTAATAGTGCCCCTCCCGAGACTCGACTCTGGATACGCCCCTGGGTCAGATATGTCAGCATGTAAATTATGTGGGACTGTTATTTACATATTGTTTAGGGTGTAATTAGAGTATAAATTGTCCTGTAAGTCCCACTAACTTATAATATTACGTCAGTACAGTTTATGTACCAGTCCACTACTTGGACTTTATTCTGGGGTAAAAGAGTGTAGAATTAATTGTAGCAATTTATTAAGTGGTCCTGGGTTCTACTTTTTATACTTACCACAGTTATGTTTATTCAATGAAAATGATGTGTGTGACATTACCTATACACTTTATTATAGTATTTATAATATATTATTTTATTATAGTAGTGGCAACTTACTGTGCAGGTGCATCCCTGCTCCGATACATTCTTGGTACGATCCTACTGTCAGCTGATTGTGCATGCGTAGATTGTTTATCTCTGTACAGGATCTTCTGCGCATGTGCGAATGACGTCATCGGACACGAAAGGGCAGAGAGCCATCTGACTTACAAATAATTACATCTGCTTGCCAATCAGGAATCTCCTCACAATCAATATAACCAATCAATGCAGAGCTAGTGTTACATGAAACTGTGTCCCATACTAGGTAGATGCTAAATAATATCTGTCATACTCATGCGTCCAATGGCACATGTGAAAACAAGTTAGCTAGTTAGCTTGTGATACACATTTTGTTTGATATATTGAGCTGCAAGGAAAGGTAAGGAAGGACAGTACACATCTCTACCTCAATTTCCCCATGAATATAGATGATAGATAGATGAATAATTCTTTTTTGTGTGAACACACAGTAGAAATCATACAATGACTTGCCATAGTCCCTATTTGTATGAATATACTATTTTCATGGTCATGACCACAAAAAGCTCAATAACTGAATGGCTCCACCTTTGACTCTTGATTCACTACAATGCTTTTTCTGTGTATGTTGCTAGCCCTGGCTCTGCTGCTTCAAACCCTCCAGCCCTGAGTATAAAGAACATTTCCTCTGTGCATTATAATCCTAATACTGATCAGATTTTCTTTCCTTTACGTCATTTGTGCACACACTGTAATGAAGTATAATGGACATACCTAGACAAACTGGTGCTTCATCCCAGACGCCATTTAAACATCTCACAACCCTGTTTCCTTTAAGAATATAATATTCTGGGCATTTATATTCCACAGATTCACCAGATCTATAGAAAGGTTTGTTAAAGCTTATGGTGTCTCCATATTGTACAACTGGTGGTGGACCACACTGCGCACCGGTCCCTGAAAATAAGAGATAATGAAGTAAATTACTAATTAAATATAATCATTTCATAATATAATAAATCATTTTAGTTTTGGTTTTCTCTTTGTAGTCCCATACTTTAATGTACAGACATGTCAGCATTTCTTTAGCAGCTGCAGTATTCTTCTGGTACTACACTGCTCAAACATAAAGGGAACACTTAAACAACACAATGTAACTCCAAGCATTGACACTTCTGTGAAATCACACTGTCCACTCAGGAAGCAGCACTCATTGACAATCAATTTCACATGATGTTGTGTAAATGGAACAGACAACAGGAGGAAATTATAGGCAATCAGCAAGACACCCCCAAAAAAGTAGTAGTTCTGCAGTTTGTTACCACAGACCACTTATCCGTTCATATGCTTCCTGGCTAATGTTTTGGTCACTTTTCACTCTAGTGGTAGCATGAGGCGGAGTCTACAACCCACACAAAGTGGCTCAGGTAGTGCAGCTCATCCAGAATGGCACATCAATGCGAACTGTGGCAAGAAGGTTTGCTGTGTCTGTCAGCTCAGTGTCCAGAGTATGGAGGCGCTAACAGGAGACAGTGCATGTGCATGTGTCCACTCAAATGGTCAGAAACAGACTCCATGAGGGTGGTATGAGGGCCCGACGTCCACAAAAAAAAAAAAAAAATGCCCATTCTGCTGCAGCCAAATCTTAGCTGCAAGTCAATATGGAAATTGTGCTTTTTCAGTTTGACATTTTTTTTTCTCATCCTTTTGGTATTTTTTTGGCTTTTTTGGACTCAGTGAATGATTTTCAAAAATGCCCTCATAATGAGACTATGGGATTTTTTCATGAAAATCGTGGCATTTTATTTCCCATAGATCTCTATGAGAGTGAAAAAAATGCCGCAAAAAACCATGTGGGTTTTAACATTGGAGTTTTTGCGAGTGGTTTTTATTTTTTTTTTACACTTAGATCGCAAATCTATTGAGAAATAAAGAAATATCTACAATACATCAGCCTAAGGAAAAGAACAGGACCAAGGAAGAACAACAGTGCAGATCGCTACACTGTATCTTTGCCACTATTGCATCGCCTTACAATGGATAGCTATAGATCACCCTTTTGGGCAATCCAAAAATACCCTTTCTCCCATATAACCTTTAAAAACTACCCATGAGCATTATTCTTTATATTACTACACACTTTAAAAACAGTTAGTGCAATAGCCCTTTGTTATTCATTAACACTGTATATCTGGAGGATTCACTTAGTCCTCAATACATGATCTGTACTCATAGATTCAAACAGTGCGATCACATATGTGCAAACACAGATCCAATATTAAAAACAACTTCTTATTACATAGTGTATCCCATCATTTTTCTAGTGTACATAATAATTAGTGTTGCTCGCGAATATTCGCAATTCGAATTTTATTTGCGAATATCGCATATTCGCGAATTCGCGAATATTCGCGAATATAGCGCTATATATTCGTAATTACGAATATTCGTTTTTTTTTTTTTTTTTTTTTTCACAGTACACATCACAGTGATCATCCCTCTCTGCTTCCAGCTTGTGTGGTGTAAGAAGGCTCTAATACTACTGTGTGAGACTGGTGTGCGAATTTTCGCATATGCGAAAATTAGCATATGCTAATTTTCACATATGCGAATATTCTCCTATGTTAATTTTGTATATGCAAATTTTCGCATATGTTAATTTTCGCACACGCGAATATTCGAATATGCGAAAATAAATTGAGAATATTATGACTATGCGAATATTCGCGAATATGGCGAATATTCGTCCATATATTCGCGAATATTCGCGAATTCGAATATGGCCCATGCCGCTCAACACTAATAATAATGACAGTAATGATTTACATCTTATCAATTTAGAAACTATCCTGGAAACAACTCCTAACCATTATCAAAAACTAATTAACCCCTTAAGGACGCAGCCCTTTTTCACCTTAAGGACTGAGCCCTTTTTCGTAATTCTGACCACCGTCACTTTACAAATTAATAACACGAAAACACTTTTACCGAATATTCTGATTCTGAGATTGTTTTTTCGTGACATATTCTACTTTATTTTGGTGGTAAATTTTCAGCGTTAATTGCATCCTTTTTTGGTGAAAAATCCCCAAATTTCATGAAAATTTGGAAAATTTTGCATTTTTCTAACTTTGAAGCTCTCTAATTGTAAGGAAAATGGATATTCCAAATACATTTTATTTTTCTTCACAAACACAATATGTACACTTTATGTTGGCATTATAAAATGGACATACTTTTGCTTTTTGAAAAAAAGGGCTTCAAAGTAGAGCAGCAATTTTCAAAAATGTCATGAAAATTGCTAAATCTGAAGGGACAGATGTTACAGAACTACAACTCCCAGCATGCCTGGGCAGTCGAGGCATGCTGAGAGTTGTAGTTTGGCAACATCTGGAGGGCTACTGTTTGGGCACCACTGTAACAGTGGTCTCCAAACTGTGACCCTCCAGATGTTGCAAAACTACAACTCCCAGCATGCCCAGACAGCCTTTGGCTCTCTGGGCATGCTGGGAGTTGCAGTTTTGCCCCCCTAGTGGTTGCCACAGTAAAGATCGATTTACTTTCACTTTCAATTCCCCCCCCCCCCGCCCCCACTGTCGATTCTGCAGGCTCCAGCGAAGATCCCAGGTCCCCAGGCATCTTCTCCTGCAGGTACGGCCTCCATCTTCTTTCCAGAGCCCCTCGACATCCAGGGGCGGGCAGAACGGGGTGTTGCCATGGCAACCCCCTGTCCTGCGCTGCCATTGGTCAGAACTCCGTTCTGAGTAATGGCAGGGGATAGGAGTAGATCGCAGCTTTGCGACCTCACTCCTATACTTTAGGCTGATCGGGGCTGTTGCTGACAACTCCGATCAGCCCTATTTTCTGGGTGATCGGGTCACCAGAGACCCGATCAGCCCGGAATTGGAGAAAATCGCATGTCTGAACTGACATGCGATTTTCTCCAATCGCCGACATGGGGGGGTCTCAGGACCCCCCTGGGCGATGTGCCAGGGTGCCTGCTGAAAGATTTCATCAGGCATCCAGCTCCGGTCCCCAACTGGCTAGCGGTGGGGACCGGATTTCCCACGGGCGTATGGATACGCCCTCAGTCCTTAAGGACTCTGAATGCAGGGCGTATCCATACGCCCTGTGTCCTGAAGAGGTTAAAGGGGTACTCCGCCTCTGGCATCTTATCCCCTATCCAAAGGATAGGGGATAAGATGTTAGATCGCCGTGGTCCCGCTGCTGGGGACCCCGGGGATCACAGCTGCGGCACCCCGCCATCATTACTGCACAGAGCGAGTTCGGTCTGTGCGTAATGACGGGCGATACAGGGGCCGGAGCAGCGTGACGTCATGGCTCCGCCCCTCATGACATCACGGCCCGTCCCCTTAATGCAAGTCTATGGCAGGGGACTTGTATTGACGGGGGCGGGACGTGACATCACAAGGGGCGGAGCCGTGACGTAATGATGCTCCGGCCCCAGTATTGCCCGTCATTACGTTAAGAGCAATCTCGCTCTGCGCAGTAATGATAGCGGGGTGCTGCAGCAGCGATCCCCGGGGTCCCCAGCAGCGGGACCCCGGCGATCTGACATCTTATCCCCTATCCTTTGGATAGGGGATAAGATGTCTGGGGGCGGAGTACCCCTTTAACTGTCCAGAGCAGCATATGTTTGGTATGGGGATTTCTTCTACTCTGGACAATTCTTTAAATGGACAGAAATATCAGCAGAGAGCTCTGTGATCATGATGTCAGCAGAGAGCTCTGTTTTCCAAAAAGAAAATAATTTCCTCTGTAGTATTTAGCAGCTAATAAGTACTAGAAGGATTAAGATTTTTTAATAAAAATAATTTACAAATCTCCATGAAGAAGAAAGAAGAAATATCGGCACCCACCAGTGTGGCTGTAAAGTCTTCTTTATTGAGACATACTCACGGTAGGGGTACAGAAGAGAGGGGTGGTGGGGGGACAAGTGGTGGCGACTGAGCACCTGTTTCGCACGCCTAGCGTGCTTCGTCCGGCCATAACCCATGTTACCTGTGACTGCTATTTATACAAGTGAACCAAGTGCTCTACCTATCACGCACCTGGTCGCCTCTCAAGTGATCAGGTGACGTGGTAGGTAAGGGAGTGTGTAAAAAGCAAAGGTTATATTAGAAGCATGATGAGAGCTTCGTCCTGTCATTTAACCCTATGTTGCCTGTGGCATTGGATTTAATAATCCATAGTGTCTCTGACCGTAATAATTTCTAATTCATTCATTCATATTTATTACATGACACTCTTTCTATGCCTACAAAGCATAAAACATCTGGGTTATTATTGTGAGCTTCTTTTACATGGGCCTGCAGAAGAGACGCTCCTGGCTTACCGGCGCGTATAGTATAGAAATGTTCCCTAATGCACATCTGGAGCTGGCGTTTCGTCTGCCCAATATAGAAGAAGCCACAAGGATATATTATTGCATAAAAAACATTCTTAGTGCAACAGGTAATAAGTTCTTGGATAGTATGGAAAACTGATCCTAGCCTGACATGTTTAGTTTCCCAGCAATATCTGCACTGATTGCAGTTTTTACACTGGTAGTTGCCTTTGGGTGTAATATCGCTAAGCCATGTCTCTTTTTGTTCTAGTTTACTACTGCTCTTATTGTTCCTTTTTAATTTGTCACCTATGGTGACATTTTTCCTATATGTAATGTAAGGTTTAGTTTCTGCTCTTTTTTTCAGATCCTCGTCGGCTTCTATTAGGAACCAATTCCTGCGTATCGCTCGCTCTATCACAGGATTCATAGGAGTATTCTGGAAAACAAAGGTAAATCTCTCTTTTTGAATTGCACTATGAAATGGATTCTTATCTTTTAATAGATCTTTCCTGTTTACCTTTTCTGCTTTTTTTCTACAGTGATTTATTATTTCTTCTGGATACTTATGCTCTTTTAACCTGTTCATTAACTCATTTGCCTGTGTCACAAAAGTACTTTCTTTGCTATTATTTCTTTTAAGGCGAATAAATTGCCCACATGGAATATTCTTTTTAGTCATTATCCTATGCTAGCTGTTGAAATGCAGCAATGTGTTTTTAGCTACTATAGTTTTCCGTTGTTATATGACCCTCTTCTATTATGAGTTTTAAATCTAAAAACTCTAAGATTTCACCACCATAATTATTAGTAAAATGCATATTCTCTGTGTTATTGTTTAAGTATGATGTAAATTCATTGAACAAAGTTTTTGTGCCAGTCCACACGAGTATAATATCGTTGACATAACGATAAGAGATTTTATGGATTTGTTGTACTATATATATATATATACCGATTTTCAAAGTTGCTCAGAAATATATTTGCATAGGTACAGGAGACCGGTGTCCCCATTGGGGTACCGGTCTCCTGTTTGTACCATTGTTCACCATGCATAAAAGTACTATTATTGAGGACGAACGCAAGACGCTCTGTGACAAAGTCGATCATGTTTTCAGTGGTGTTTGCATACACGAGAGACTCCTTCACTGCCCGTATACCCGCACCATGGGGGATACGGGTATACAGGCTAGTGACGTCTATCGAGCATAGACTACCTTCCTCCACAACATGTACTTCATTCAAGATTTGAAGAAGATGTTTGGTATCCTTAACATGTGACAATATAGATGTTTGAAGCGGGCTGAGTACCCAATCTAGGTATTGAGATAGAAAGTCGGTCGCTGAGCCGATCCCGGCCACGATTGGTCTGCCCGACTTGTGGACTTTGGGTAGGTGATACCACCGTGCTGGTTTTGCAATATCAGGTAATAATCTTTCGGCATTTATTTCTGATATAACTTTTTTAGCAACATATTTGTGTAAGAATGGCTTTAAATTATTCAGAATCTTAGGGGTTGGATCGGCAGACAAGGGGATGTATGTTGCAGTGTCAGCCAACTGTCTCACAGCTTCTTCTTCATATTCTGCTGTGTATTGCACTACAACACTACCCCCCTTGTCGGCACGAATTATAGTAAGGTCCTCCCTTTTCTCTAATTTCTTTAATGCCTGTGCCTCTTGACTGGAGAGATTTATGATGGGGCTAGGATATATCATGGCTTTTGCGTCTCTCATTACTGCCTCGACAAAGGAGTTTATACAGCTGCCTTGTGTCACTGGTGGAGTAAATTTAGACTTTTTCCCTTTATTGAAAAAACTATTCTCCTTTCCAGGGTTAACAGTAGACTCCTTGTCATCTCCAAATCCTGTAGCTAACATTATTATGTATTCTCTGTCTGTCTTATCGGTGTCAGGAGGGAAGAACCCCAGGGGACCTACACAAACGCGATTGTCACTCTCACATATCTGCTGACTACATTTAATTTTATTAGAAAAGAACTTATGCAAGCTAATTTCTCGGGTGGCCCGTGCTAAGTCGATTTCAAAAGTCGTCTCAATGAAACATTCTGTAAGTCCATAATTTAGACCTTTGGTGAGGAGGGATAGAGTAGCTGAGTCCAGTGGGTCTGCTGTGAGTTTAACTCTTGTTCCTCCAAGTTGCGGTTCTCTTCTTCTTTTGTTCTTGTATTGGTGGATCCTGGTCTATTTTTCTTTGCCCTTTGTCTTCCTCTTCTAATTCTTATTCTAAAGGGACTGCTCCATTTTTATTGTTAGACGTTTGTTCAGATTGTATTTGTGTTTCTTTTTGTGTTTTTTTTTCTCTGTTGCATTAGAATGGCATGTGACAGGGTTGCTATAGTATTTTTCTTTATTTGCTGTTTTAGATTTGTAGCTTCTAGCTTTTTGATTGCTCAATTTGCTCCCAGGGTTTTTATTCTGCCAGATAAACTCTTGATTGTTATCATAGTCCCTTTTGTCTCTGACAAATTTGTCTCTTTTCTTGATTTTTAAATCATCTTGCAGTGGTAGCAGTTTTTCTTTTAGTTTCTTAAGAAAAGTATTGGCTTGATCAGGCGGAGACCTTTTTATGTACTCCAGTTTAGCTTCTTGTAACTGTCCTGTGATTTTATTGTGCTCAATACGATTGCGTGTGAGGACTATGTGGAGCAATTTGATGGCATGCTCGTGATGAGCCTGAGTCCATGCTTGGACGAAAATGCCATCCTCCTGAAAAATAGCCGGTTGTTTAAACATGCGTAGACCTCTCGGGACTCTGTCGCACTGTACGTAAGACTGCAATGAATGGACTGTCCAGAAGGAAGCAATCTCCTTCTCTGAGAGTGTCGTGATTCGGTGTTCCAGAGTCTTCAGACTGATAACTTCTATGTCTTCCTTGAGATTGCAGAAATATCCCCCCATGTCCTCTCTTCCTGTGAGTATAGCTGCATCTAGTTGTCCCAACATAACGTGCTCATCCGTTTCCATTGCTTCCAGGTGTATTTCGCTCTTGCTGACTGGCAGGTCAGCTGCGCGTGCTCTGCACTATTAAGGATGAAGATAGGTAGCAATTCACATAGGAGATGGTGCGGCACTGCGTGAGTGTACTGGAAGTAGGATGGCGAGTGTGAACAAGTGTAGACGTGTTGCCTCAGGTGGTGCTCAGATATAATAAGCAATGTTCACAGTGTCCATGAAGAAGAAAGAAGAAATATCAGCACTCACCAGTGTGGCTGTAAAGTCTTCTTTATTGAGACATACTCACGGTAGGGGTCCAGAAGAGAGAGGTGGTGGGGGGACAAGTGGTGGCGACCGAGCTCCTGTTTCGCATGCCTAGCATGCTTCGTCTGGCCATAATATAAAGAAGACTTTACAGCCACACTTCTTCATGGACACTGTGAACATTGCTTATTATATCTGAGCACTACCTGAGGCAACACGCCTACACTTGTTCCCACTTGCCATCCTACTTCCAGTACACTCACACAGTGCCGCACCATCTCCTATGTGAATTGCTGCCTATCTTCATCCTTAATAGTGCAGAGCACGCGCAGCTGACCTGCCAGTCAGCAAGAGCGAAATACACCTGGAAGCAATGGAAACGGATGAGCACGTTATGTTGGAACAACTAGATGCAGCTATACTCACAGGAAGAGAGGATGTGGGGGGATATTTCCTTGACTGCAATCTCAAGGAAGACATAGAAGTTATCAGTCTGAAGACTCTGGAATACCAAATCACGACACTCTCAGAGAAGGAGATTGCTTTCTTCTGGACAGTCCATTCATTGCAGTCTTACGTACAGTGCGACAGAGTCCCGAGAGGTCTACGCATGTTTAAACAACCGGCTATTTTTCAGGAGGATGGCATTTTCGTCCAAGCATGGACTCAGGCTCATCACGAGCATGCCATCAAATTGCTCCACATAGTCCTCACACGCAATCGTATTGAGCACAATAAAATCACAGGACAGTTACAGGAAGCTAAACTGGAGTACATAAAAAGGTCTCCGCCTGATCAAGCCAATACTTTTCTGGAGAAACTAAAAGAAAAACTGCTACCACTGCAAGATGATTTAAAAATCAAAAAAAGAGACAAATTTGTCAGAGACAAAAGGGACTATGATAACAATCAAGAGTTTATCTGGCAGAATAAAAACCCTGGGAGCAAATTGAGCAATCAAAAAGCTAGAAGCTACAAATCTAAAACAGCAAATAAAGAAAAATACCATAGCAACCCTGTCACAAGCCATTCTAATGCAACAGAGAAAAACGCAAAACGCAAAAGGCAAAAAGAAACGCAAATACAATCTGAACAAACGTCTAATAATAAAAATGGAGCAGTCCCTTTAGAAAAATAATTAGAAGAGGAAGACAAAGGCAAAGAAAAATAGACCAGGATCCACCAATACAAGAACAAAAGAAGAAGAGAACCGTGACTTGGAGGAACAAGAGTTAAACTCCAATGTCATCAACCTCACAGCTGACCCACTGGACTCAGCTACTCTATCCCTCCTCACCCAAGGTCTAAATTATGGACTTACAGAATGTTTCAATGAGATGACTTTTGAAATTGACTTAGCACGGGCCAACCGAGAAATTAGCTTGCATACGTTCTTTTCTAATAAACCTAAATGTAGTCAGCAGATATGTGAGAGTGACAATCGCGTTTGTGTAGGTCCCCTGGGGTTCTTCCCTCCTGACACCGATAAGACAGACAGAGAATGCATAACGATGTTAGCTACAGGATTTGGAGATGACAAGGAGTCTTCTGTTAACCCTGGAAAGGAGAATAGTTTTGTGCCGACAAGGGGGGTAGTGTTGTAGTGCAATGCACAGCAGAATATGAAGAAGAAACTGTGAGACAGTTGGCTGACACTGCAACATACATCCCCTTGTCGGCCGATCCAACCCCTAAGATTCTGAATAATTTAAAGTCATTCTTACTCAAATATGTTGCTAAAAAAGTTATATCAGAAAAAAATGCCAAAAGATTATTACCTGATATTGCAAAACCAGCACGGTGGTATCACCTACCCAAAGTCCACAAGTCGGTGAGCCGACCCCCGGGCAGACCAATCGTGGCCTGGATCGGCTCAGCAACCAAATTTCTATCTCAATACCTAGATTGGGTACTCAGCCCGCTTCAAACATCTATATTGTCACATGTTAAAGGGGTTATCCAGGAAAAAACTTTTTTATATATATATATATATATATATATATATATATATATATCAACTGCCTCCAGAACGTTAAACAGATTTGTAAGTTACTTCTATTAAAAAATCTTAATCCTTTCAGTACTTATGAGCTGCTGAAGTTAAGGTTGTTCTTTTCTGTCTAAGTGCTCTCTGATTACACGTGACTCGGGAACCGCCCAGTTTAGAAGAGGTTTGCTATGGAGATTTTCTTCTAAACTGGGCGGTTCCCGAGACACGTGTCATCAGAGAGCACTTAGACAGAAAAGAACTCAACTTCAGAAGCTCATAAGTACTGAAAGGATTAAGATTTTTTAATAGAAGTAATTTACAAATCTGTTTAACTTTCTGGAGCCAGTTGATATATAAAACTTTTTTTTTCCTGGATAACCCCTTTAAGGATACCAAACATCTTCTTCAAATCTTGAATGAAGTACATGTTGAGAAGGAAGGTAGTCTATGCTCTATAGACGTCACTAGCCTGTATACCCGCATCCCCCATGGTGCGGGTATACGGGCAGTGAAGGAGTCTCTCGTGTATGCAAACACCACCGAAAACATGATAGTCTTTGTCACAGAGGGTCTTGCATTCGTCCACAATAATAGTACTTTTATGCATGGTGAACAATGGTAGACCGATGGGGACACCGGTCTCCTGTACCTATGCAAATATATTTCTGAGCAACTTTGAAAATCGGTATATATATAGCACAACAAATCCATATCTTCCCTTCATAAAAATGTATTATCGTTATGTTAACGATATTATACTCGTGTGGACTGGCACAAAAACTATGTTCAATGAATTTACATCATACTTAAACAATAACACAGAGAATATGCATTTTACTAATAATTATGGTGGTGAAACCTTAGAGTTTTTAGATTTAAAACTTATAATAGAAGAGGGTCATATAACAACGGAAAAATATAGAAAGTCAGTAGCTAAAAACACATTGCTGCATTTCAACAGCTCGCATAGGATAATGACTAAAAATGATTTTCCATATGGGCAATTTATTCGCTTTAAAAGAAATAATAGCAAAGAAAGTACTTATGTGACACAGGCAAATGAGTTAACGAACAGGTTAAAAGAGCACAAGTACCCAGAAGAAATAATAAATCACTGTAGAAAAAAACAAAGCAGAAAAGGTAAACAGGAAAGATCTATTAAAAGATAAGAATTCATTTCATAATGCAGAAATTCCAAAAGAGAGATTTACCGTTGTTTTCCAGAATACTCCTAAGAATCCTGTGATAGAGCGAGCGATACGCAAGAATTGGTTCCTAATAGAAGCCGACGAGGATCTGAAAAAAAGAGCAGAAACTAAACCTTACATTACATATAGGAAAAATGTCACCATAGGTGACAAATTAAAAAGGAACAATAAGAGCAGTAGTAAACTAGAACAAAAAGAGACATGGCTTAGCGATATTACACCCAAAGGCAACTACCAGTGTAAAAACTGCAATCAGTGCAGATATTGTTGGGAAACTAAACATGTCAGGCTAGGATCAGTTTTCCATACTATCCAAGAACTTATTACCTGTTGCACTAAGAATGTTTTTTATGCAATAATATATCCTTGTGGCTTCTTCTATATTGGGCAGACGAAACGCCAGCTCCAGATGCGCATTAGGGAACATTTCTATACTATACGCGCCGGTAAGCCAGGAGCGTTTCGTCTGCAGGCCCATGTAAAAGAAGCTCACAATAATAAATGACAGGACAGAGATCTCATCATGCTTCTAATATAAGCTTTGCTTTTAACACACTCCCTTCCCTACCATGTCACCTGATCACTTGAGAGGCGACCAGGTGCGTGATAGGTAGAGCACTTGGTTCACTTGTATAAATAGCAGTCACAGGTAACATGGGTTATGGCCGGACGAAGCACGCTAGGCGTGCAAAACAGGAGCTCGGTCGCCACCACTTGTCCCCCCACCATCCCTCTCTTCTGTACCCCTACCGTGAGTATGTCTCAATAAAGAAGACTTTACAGCCACACTGGTGAGTGCCGATATTTCTTCTTTCTTCTTCATGGACACTGTGAAAATTGCTTATTATATCTGAGCACCACCTGAGGCAACACGACTACACTTGTTCCCGCTCGCCATCCTACTTCCAGTACACTCACACATTGCCGCACCATCTCCTATGGTAATTTACAAATCTGTATAACTTTCTTGGACCAGTTGATTTAAGAAAAAAAAAGGTTTCCACCGGAGTACCCCTGTAAAGGGGTTCTCCACTGCCCAACTTTCCGGAGCTCCGCTCGCAGCATCCGGAAGTTGGATGACACAGATGACACAGAAACAACAATGTTCTCCTTAAAAATTATAGTTGGAAAATATAAAACTAGTATAGACAATTCAAGGAAATAAGTTAGACAGTTTAGAAAGATGCTCTCTGGACGTGTGCACATTTTAGCTATTTATAGTAAAATATGTATTAATAATAAATTTGGTCAGCGGACAAATCTGTTTCTCAATTTTTATAATTTTTTTAATACAATTCTAATATGTGGAATGTGTTATATTATCATTATCTTGCCATTTCAGCTCAAATGTGCCTCAGGCAAGTGAATAAAATACAGGTCAACTGGTAACTCCATAAAAGGAAGGATGCTGATTGAATTACAGTCTTGTGGTTAACCCCAAGTCCCTCAACATTCTAAAATCAATTAGCATCGATTTGACATTATTTTATTCAATTGTCTGAAGCGGCAGATTTGAAAAATGAGAGCTGAAATATCATGTAAATGTTAATACCACACATTAGACATATTATAGCTGAAAAAAAGAATAAGCTACAAATACATTTGTCACCTAACAATATTATTCATAAAAATTTAATAGAAATGTATAAAATAAAAAAACTAAATCTAATCCCTCTTTTTTTCTTGCTCCTGACTCGTCCAATTCCCTGCTCACTCGCAAAAACCCTTCTGATCTTCAAAATCAAATAAAATTTCATTTGAAAAAAATTTGAATTTCGTTCCCTACTTAGTCCTGCATCCTGACCATATAATTTCTGCATCTTTTATTCGTGGTAGCCAATGAAATTCCGCAAAAAACAAACAAGCTGAAAACTGCAATTTCCACACAAAGGTAGAAATGCCAGAAAAAAACACCAGAAAAAATGCAGGGAAATTTTGTGCCAGCTTTTCTGGCATTTTTTTGCCTACAAAAACACCAGAACAAAACCTTCGTTGAAAAAAATATATATGCTGATAACGTGATCCTCACACTGACTGACCCTGAGAACTCCCTGCCACATACGTTAGATCTATTGTCCAGGTTCGGGGAAGTGTCCTTTTACAAATTGAACAAATCCAAGTCCCAAGTCCTTCCCTTACATGTCTCTGACACAACTTACCAACATCTCTCCAGTAACTACAAATTAGATTGGCGATCTGATACGATCACATATCTGGGAATTAAGCTGACCCGTTCATTTACGTTACTTTATAAACATAATTATAACCCTTTTTTACATAATCTACAAAGTGACTTAGACAGATTGGGCAGATATGAGGTTTCCTGGCTGGGACGGATTGCTGCATTTAAGATGCTGTTACTACCCAAACTGTTATACCTCTATAGAACCATACCAATACAACTACCGTCTTGCTTCTTTATGAAGGCTCAAAGTATACTGTCTCATTATATTTGGGGATCAAGGAAACCGAGGGTAGCTAGATCATTAATGGTCAGAGAAAACACAAGAGGAGGATTGGGCCTTCCTGACCTAAAGCGATATTATCAAGCCACCTTGATTGCACAGCTAAAAGCATTTTGGTCGGATGTTAATATGCCATGGTTACAGATTGAGAGTTACCTGGGTGAGGCTAAGACACCGGGGATCATTCTATTCTTTCCACTATGGGGAATACCCCTGCCTACTACCTTATCCCCCCTCACTAAGGCAGGCCTTATCTGTTGGTCCGGCTTCCATAGGTCCATCACACACTACCATAGCTCCTTTCCATTATGTACACCGTTTCTTATTCTGACCCAGTGTATTCCGGGCATACAGCTACATACATGGGTGGAGAGGGGCCTTACCAAAATCACACAATTGTTTGATGGGGACCACTTACTCACCTTCTCTGCTATTTGTGACCTCTATGGTATCTCCTCCGTGGAGTTTTACAAATATTTGCAGACACGGCACTATTTAAGATCTTTAGCAGGTAAAACTTGGTATTTTTCTGATGACTTATTACGTCTTTTTAGTCTCAACACCAAAGGACTCAAACCAATATATAGTTTATTAGACACACAGCCCTTGCCATATGACAAAAAGCCTTACACTAGATGTTCTAATGAATTGGCTGTAGTTATCACACCGGAGGAGTGGACTCAGGCGGCAAACTGGATTTATAAGTCTCTCAGAAGTGTGTCGCAAATGGAAGCAGCCCTGAAAACCAGGTTTTGTTGGTATTACCCTCCCACACGCTTACATGCCATGTTCCCTTCCACCTCCCCTATCTGTTGGAGAAATTGTGATTCGAAAGGTTCTATTTCTCATATACTTTGGTTCTGCCCGAAATCGTCTACCTATTGGGTAGCTATAGCACAAATCTTACGCTCTATTTATGCCCCACTGTCGGAGCTAACTCCCAAATTAGCCTTGCTTCTTGTTGGAATTCAAGAATTTCCTGTAGACCTAAGGCCACTGATCTGCAAGATCCTAGTCATATCTAAATTGGTTATAACCCGCCATTGGAAGGAGACTGCCCCGCCTTTACTTAGCGAGGTTGTCGCCTTGATCAACCTAGCATATAAATATGGAAAATTGATAGCTCTCAACGAAGGATCATCAATCTCTAAATTCAATCGAGAGTGGTATATGTGGAGCTGCTCTTCTCACTTTGAGGTTTAACCTGACTATGGAATGGATGGAGGGCCGAATAGTCATATAAATGTGTTCCCATTCCCTGCTGCTTGATGTATTAACTCTTGCTGCATACAATTACAATTGTCGATGTTATTGTAACTCAGGTGTTTACTCCTGAAAGGTTGTGGATGTTGTTGTTCCCCTGTAGTTATTTACTGTTACTGTTCTTGTTGCTCTGTAATAATTTTCTGCAACAAACACCTAATAAAAACTGATTGAAACGAAAAAAATATATATTTCAGAGGTGACATCTTATCCTGTATCCAACAATCCCATGATCTCTCCTCCAGCACCCCCGTTCCTCGGCTGCACAGAGCGAGGATTGCTCTGTGACTGATGAGGGGCAACACAGGGGACGGAGTATCGTGAATTCATGGCTGTGTGTGATGTCCCGAGGGGGCCGAGCAGTGATGTCCCAATACGCTGTCCCCTTTTATCACCCGTCATCTGCCACGGAGTAATCCTCACTCCGTGCAGCTGAGGAACGGGGTGCTGCAGGAGAGATCGCGGGAGTTCCCAGCGGTGGGACCACAGCGTTCAGACATGTTATCCCCTATCCTTTGGATAGGGGATAAGATATCTGGGGGCGGAGTACCCCTTTAATGTAGGTGTAAAAATTGTGGGTCTGAACGGATTTTTTTTCATGACACTAGATTTGTTTGAGAGTTAATTGGATGAGGAGGGGGGGGTAATTGAGAGTATTATGTGTATAGTTAACTGAAAATCTGCAGTCAAAAATGATTTATGCTGGAAAGATTTTTTTGTAGTGTTCCTGTTCTGCAGTATTTTGACACCAAAATCGAAAATTGTAGATTTTAAATACATTGAATATATTGCGTATTCTTAAACTGCTGAGAATCCAAAGTGTATCACCACTCTGTAGTGTATCTTCTTTTTTCACATACAGACAAGTAAACACGTAGAAGCAATAGTACAGGAAGACAGGGTAGGGGCATTGGTTTTTAAAGCACTTCGGTGGGCCTCCGCTAATGTCATTGCATACTGTACTGGGTGGGTATATGAACAATCAAAATGCAGACAACTAACTAGGGCTGGTACTAATTACTATTTTTATAATTGATTAATTGAAACAATAAAAGCGACCAACTAATCTACTAATCAGATAAAAGTAACCAAAGTGGGGACAACGATAATTTGTGAGTTAGATTAGGAAGGGAGGGGGGGAGGGGATCGGACTAAAGGTCTTCTGTGTTTTTTGGTAAGGGATTTGTGGTGTCCCAGTACCAAAGTGGGCCCTTTCAGGTAAACATTGCTTCAGATGCCTGCGCTGAGCCCTACTGCTCAGGTGAAGACTTAACTCCTAGAGGTAACAGCCCATTTTGGCATTAATGGTGTACACCACTGCTAGACATCTTATCCCTTATCCAAAGGATAGGGGATAAGATTTCTGATCGCTGGGGTCCCGCTGCTTGGACCCCCCCCCCCTCCCCCGTGATCTCTGCTGCAGCACCCCAGTCATTCGGTTAACAAAGCGTACTTCACTCCATGCTGGATTACTAGCGATGCAACGCCAGAAGCTCGTGACGTCCCTGTCATGCCCCCTCATTACATTACACCCTGCCGTAACATCCGTCTATGTATATCCACCTGCACTGTTTGGAATAAAGAAAACAGCATTGCTTCTTTGGTGAGTGATCTGCATCTTTCTTTGAAGCTCCTTCTATATGTTTACATGCAGTGACTATTTAGTGCGAACACCACTACCTGTCGGTTTGATGCAGGCAGCAATGACATGACCGCCTGATTAAAGGAATATCTATCCCAAGGCAGTGCCAGGTGAACATCTGTATAGTTGTGGTATCATGTGGCAGAGAGTTCCATAGTCTCACTACTCTTACAGTAAAGAATCTCTGTCTGAATCTCTGCCTTCTTTCCTCTAGACGTTGAGGATGCTCCCTTGTTATAGTTACCCACCTAGGTATAAAAAGATCACTAGAAAGATCTCTGTACTGTCCATTCATATATTTGTACATTTGTGATCATATAACCCATAAAACGTCTTTTAAATAACCCCAAGCTTGATAAACTGTCTTGGTACTGCAATCCTCCCATACCAATAATTATCTTTGTACCTGTAAACATCCTCTGCATCTTCTTCAGTTCAACCAAGTCCTACTTATATACAGGTGCCCAAAATTGGACACAATACTCCATATGGGGTCTGACTGATTTTTATAGAGGCAAAACAATGTCCTCACAAGCCGCTATGCTTCTCTTGAGACATCCCATGACTTTGTTAGCCTTGGAAGCCGCTGCCTGGTACTGGGTACTAGTTTAGCTTATTGTCCACTAGTACCCCCCCCCCCCCCCCAGGTCATTTCGGTAGAAGTTTTATCTAATGTCTTTTTATTTAGCACATAATTGTATATTTTGTTTTCATGGCCCAGTCAAGTCAAAGAACGGTTTCACAATTCACTATTAAACAAGTGTTGATTCAGCAAGGTCTTGACCAAATGCCATCTTAGCTTCCCCGTACATCATTGGGTGCTTCTCTCGGTCTCAAAGGCCCCTATGATGACCACTTGGACACAGATGCTTGGGGCAGGAGCCAATGAAATGGTCATTCTCTCCACAGTAAAAACACAACCCCTTGCTCCTGTGTATCCTCGTGTGCTCTTCTGGGATGAAGGTGGTGATAAAATGCACAGGTGAGTGAACGGGCAAAAAAGAACAGACACAGGAGGAGAGCTGGGAGCAACAGACAATTTCTGTCTGTGTTTACACAGACAGAATGTTGTCAGGAGAAAGGTAAGTAACTAACATGTCTTTTACAGAGCCAGACAAACCCAATGTAAACTGAAAAATCAGGATCAGGTCATTCCAGTTGAAAGCCACACCTACTGTTTATAAAATGTAGTACAATAATCCTCTATGGGCCTACAACCCTTCTACAAGACCCCAGCTGCGACTAAGCAAGTGCTGCTCCGTCAGGCTCTGCACACAACAGACTTAGTCCAGAAAACAAAGCATCTGCTGAGGGCAATTCAGGGGTGTCAGGGTCAAAGATAATGCCCAGTCTCGGGGTACATAATCCTAACTTCTTGGGCCTCATTTCCCAATTCCGAATGGTCCTAAAGACCTTACAGTCCCAGTCCAGTTAATCAGGGAGATTAACCCATGGTTTGTTGGCATTTGGGCATGGGAGGTCTAACTTCTCGACCCTAGCAAGCAAACTCTGAATAAACTGATCCTGGTTATGGAGCTTCTCAGTCAAATCTTGGACCAATTTGGTCTTAGTCTGGGATGTCTCTTGGTGGTTCCCCTCTAAGTCCTGGACCAGCTGTGATAAAATGGATCAATGACAGAAAGGGTATTCATAGCGGCCCAAGTGGCACCAGTGTATGTATGTATAGCCTGTGTTACTATCACATTGAGCATAGATATGTGCAGCCCTGAGCTCACACACAGCCACATTCCTTGCCTTCTTGCATATCCTCAACTGGATACTGGTTCCTGTTCTGATCAAGTGGAGATGGGAAAAAAGGTTAAAAACAATAAACAAACACTGAACAAATGTCAGAGAAACATGTCAGGATGCAAACGTCTAACAGACAAAGCCCAAGAAACAAAGTACAGGGGGCAAACAGACAAACATCAAAAGCACAATCAGATGGGCTGAATCAAAACCAAGTGAGCTCGCAGTACAAATACAGTAAACAGAAGAATGGTCAAGTCACTTAGCCAAGGGTCAAAATGCACAGAATAGATCAAGCTAGGAGCAATATAAAAGCTGGTGCAGAGAGACTAAACAAAGTCCCACCATGGCAAGCAACTCAATCACAGACTGGAAATTTCTATCCAACTGAGAAAGACGAGGTCGCTGAAAACAGATGTCATTGGCTTTATTTCCAAGCCGACTGATTTGCCTGGGGATCATTACAGCAATGCAGGATGCTTCTGCCGAACAAGAGAGAACTTAAAGGATAGGGGTTAAGATGTCTGATCGCGGGAACCCCAGCAATCTCTCCTGCAGCCCCCCAAGTCATCAGCTCTACAGAGCTAAGTTTGCTCCGTGGCTGATGAATCATGATACAGGGGCCAGAGTATCGTGATGTCACGGCTCTGGCCCCTCCCATAGACTTGCATTGAGGGGGTGGGGTGTGATGTCATGAGGGGGTGGAGCCATGATGTCACGTTACTCCAGCCCCTGTATTGTGAGTCATCAGTCACGTAGCAAACTTTGCATAGGGACAAGATGTCTAGGGGCAGAGTACCCCTTTAACCCCTTTGGCAGAACCAGACTGACTTTTTACACATGGTCCTCGATTAGTGAAGGGGCTTTTTTAATCTGTGCTGAATGTTCCACAGTTTGGTGGGAGAGAGAGAATCTTTGAAGGAAGTTAGGTCAGGCACAGAGTTCTCCATGGCTTTGACCGTGTGGCTGACTTGCTAAACTTCTATTTTATTTATTTATTTGTGCATAACTGTTGTTGTTTCAGTTCCTGAGAAAGGTCTTTTTTCATTAAAGCCTTCATAAAAGAGGTTGTTATTTGTTCATCGCACTTACTGGTAGAGCTTTCCATGTCAGAGTATTCTCTCGCCTCCTGGGATGAGGTGCTTGCAGACACCATATTGGGAGCCCCAGCTAGGGAGGTAGCACTCCACTTCTTGAAGGGTTGTCTTGAATTTTTTGCCATTTTGAAGTGCCTGCAGGTTCCCTTCCAACTTTGCCCAAGATTCGGCTAAAGAAGTAGGATATGGCAGTTTACAGCGCAACTGACATGATCTTGGGGCTATTTAACCTACACACAGCCTTTGTACTGTGGGGGATATTTATCATTGTGTTCTGTTCCTTTTTTTGGTCTAAATCTGCATTTTTTTTTTTTCACTTTCACTCTAATTGCAGTTTTTTTTTGCGTTTTTGTTTACAAGTTCTAAATTCCGTGATTTTGACCTTTTGGTCTTGCTAGACCAGTTTTTAAAGTGACGGATGCAGTGGTAACATATTTTTTTACTGCATGTTTTAAAATTTTGCGCAAAATTTCCCGCAAATGGTGCAAAAAAATCCGCAAATCTAGACCACCTCCTGACCAGGTCTTAAAAAAATTACTACTCCTGTCTGTTTGCAAAAGATCAAAAAACCTCAGCCAAAGTGAAAGAAAGGGAGATAGAGACTTTAGTGATCCAAAAAAGTGATGGAGATACCTTTTTTAATAAAATTTCGTAGGGTACCATTAAAAAAATTAATAAAAAAGATACAATAGTGATGGAAAAAATTGTATTTAACAAAATGTATCTTTTTTATAACAAAATATTTATTCATTTTTAAACAGGGATCAATTTATGTGGGCAGTTAGGGCACTAAAAATGTAGCCGACAATAATAAAAATGTAGTGTGTGTGTTTATCACTTTTTTTTTATTTTACATTTTTAGGTAGTACTACTACTCCCAGCATGGACCACACACTGTTCCATGATGTGAGTATTAGTACCCATAGAAATTGACAGATCGCAAGGGGTACGTTGCGATCCTTCTGTATAATTTATAGATTCGGCCAGACGCTCTTCTATGGTCCCCTGCACTGACGTATATATACACCTATTCATATTTCCCACAGAGAGCTGTGATTGGCCAGATGGCCTCTGTGGCAAATATGAATAGGTGTATATATGTATGTCAGTGCAGGGACCATAGAAGAGCGGCCATACGCATCTATACATTATGCAGGATGATCACAGTGGGTGTCAGGAGTGACATCCGCTATGACCTTACCTTAACTGCAGGTACTACTACTCCCAACATGGAGCACACTCTGCTCCATGCTGTGAGATGTAGTACCTGCATTAATAGACAGATCACAACAGATGTCAGAAGTTTCACTTGCTGCAATCTGTATTAATGCAGGTACTACAGCTCCCAGCATGGAGCATAGTGTGCTCCATGTTGGGAGTAGTAGTACCTGCAGTTAAGGACTGATCATAGCGGGTGTCACTCCTGTTACCCGATGCAATCGTCCTTTCTATTGCAGAGATACGGAGTGGTTTTCGTCTGCGCTGGCATCTCTGTCGCAGCTCCCGTATTTACACAATAACCAACACTAATTTTCTTTAGCCCTGAAAAGTACCCTGTGCCACGGCAGAAAAAGTTCAGAATAAGTTCAGAATAAGTTCAGAATCAGATCTATTGAAAGAAGAAGCAGTGTGTCGGTGGCTAGTTGAACTGTTTTTTGACAGACAGCACAGATGGATTTAGAATTATTCACCGTGCCTGAACAGGTGAGAAATGTAGGAGAACTGTGAGGTAAATATTCAGTAATGTTCCTGAGCACCAAATTCATCAAGGGGCATGTGCCTTTTCATGAATTTGGTGCAGAGTTTTAAAAAACAAGAATAAAATAGTAAAAAAAAAAAAGTATTGATGAATTCCCCTCTATATATTTAAAGGGGTATTCCAGGCCAAAACTTTTTTTTTTTCCCAAAGTATATGTTTATTAAAGTTTTCCATGTAAATAATACACATATAGCAACAACATCATCGGAGCAGATAACATCAACCATACAGTCTAGGTAGTCCGTTCTTAAAGGGTGCACAGGAAATGGACTACATCCTAGTATACTATTGGCTAGCACTTACCAAGGCATATCCTGGCACTATCCAAGTCTTAGTGAATTCGTCAAAGTATAACCAAAATCTACAAACTCAGGACATGGAACACATGCGGCTAGTGCGTACTGAGAACATCTATTCTGAACAGATAGTTATCTATTCACTGCATTTCGTGTCAGGCACGAGATGTGCAGAAAGGGTGAAAAGGAAAAACAAGGTAGCAAGAAAAGGTAAGAAAGCAAGGAGGGGCAGGGAAAGGGGGTACAGGGGGAGGAGAACACAGTATGGTCTAACAGAATGGACTAATTTACCTTGCGAAGTGGATCGACATCGGGGGTCCGGACATCTGAGGTATTGCACAATGAGGTGTCAGGGCAGTGTGAAATTTTGATTAGCATGACAGGAGCCCAAGTGAAGGGCCAGACAGCCAGGAATTTATCCAGCTGATTCCTAGAATCAGCCAGCAACTCTTCCATCCTATACAGGTGAGAGACCTCTCTGAGCCAGGCCGAGATCGAAGGGGGTGTCGAGGCCCTCCACAGTCTCGGGATGACCGTCCTCGCAGCCAGTAGCAGGAAGTGAATTAGGTGTGACGAAGTCCTGGGTGTGTAAGTAGGTGGTATAGAGAGTAGGAGAATTTTGGTAAAAAGGGTGAGGGAGACGGCCGTGGTTTTAGATATGATGTCTAGAACCTGGGTCCAAAAGGGTCGAAGAGACGGACATTCCAACCAGATGTGGGTCATGGAGCCCCTCGTTCCTCCACACCTCCAGCACGTGTCAGAGACGTTCGGGTACATACGTGCAAGTAGAGCCGGCACCCGATACCATCTAGTCATAATTTTATAATTAGTTTTTTGTGCTTTACAAGATGTGGAGGACCTGTGACACCATCTAAAAGCAGTGTCCAACTCCTCTGTCGGAATGGAGCATTGGAGTTCCCTCTCCCAGGCTCTGCAACAGGCCATCGGGTCTTTAGTGTATGTCTCTAACAGATGGGTGTATAGCGCGCTGACCGGTCTTGCTACAGGGGTAGTGGCTACACATAGGCTCTAAAATGGTGTAAGGGATCTATGTAAGTTCAGGCGATCACCTTGTGTCGTGTAGAAATGTTTGAGCTGGTGATATTGAAAGATGTGCATGAGCGAGGGAGGGACCCCCTTCAGTAAGTCTGAAAGAGGTTTCAGACCCGACCGGTCCAGAAGTCTCGTCAGTGTAGGTGCTTCATCTCGGGAGAAAGATAAGGAGGCAGAGTTCATGGCCGGTCGAAAGGCCGGGTTGCCAAAGAGTGGGGTAAGGGGTCCCGTAGGGTGAAAGAGCCCAGAGTGGGAAAGGTAAGTTTTGCTAGCTCTAATCACAGAGGCCAAGATAGGAGGAATGTCAGTGGGTAATGTTTTTGGGATAACTGTCAAGTGTAACCACTGTATAGTCCCTACGTCAAGATCTGAGGAAAGTTGTTCGAGAGCGATCCATTGTTTCTCATTCCTATGATGTATACCGTCTATGATCCTGGAGAGCACTGTCGCTAAATAGTAAGAAGTGAAGTCCGGTAAGGCCAGGCCTCCGTCCTTTTTCCGTCTAATAAGAACTTGTCTGGCCAGTCGAGGGTGTTTATTTGCCCAAACAAAGCCATTTTGGAGCGCAGAGACCTCCCTAAAAAATTAACGAGGCAAATACACAGGAATACCAGAGAACAGATATAGTAGGTGCGGGAGGACGTTCATTTTAAACATGTTAATCCTGCCCAGCCACGAGAAGTCCCTGCGCTCCCACCTGGGCAAGTCTGTCCGCAATATTTGTAGTAGTGCAAAACTTTTTTTTATACATCAACTGGCTCCGGAAAGTTAAACAGATTTGTAAATTACTTCTATTAAAAAATCTTAATCCTTCCAATAGTTATAATTTGAGTTGCTGTTTTCTGTCTAACTGCTTTCTGATGACTCACGTCCCGAGAGCTGTCGTGCTCCTATGGGGATATTCTCCCATCATGCACAGCTCCCGGGACGTGACATCATCATTGAGCAGTTAGACAGAAAACTTCAGAAGTTAATAACTATTGGAAGGATTAAGATTTTTTAATAGAAGTAATTTACAAATCTGTTTAACTTTCCGGAGCCAGTTGATATATAAAAAAAAGTTTTTGCCTGGAATACACCTTTAAGTGATTACAATATTAGATTCAAAGGATAAGTTTATTGGGGAAACCTGTATAAATGAAAGGAGGCTGTGGTATCCCTGTTGAGCATTTGGTTGAGCATAGATGTATACAGGTCCTATATGGCATCTTGCGGCACATTTGCCAACAGATTGGCAGCTGGGCCTGTAGATTATATACACTGTAAGTTTGCTGAAGTTGGCATCCCTGCTCGCTATAAATGCACAATTAGTTTTGGGAGGAAAAGGTAATGTTGCAGTCTGGTGGAGACATTTCAAGTAAATCCATGTTGCACAGGGGCAAATATTATCCTGCTGAAAAATCTCAGTTGAAAGAACCGCCATGAGAGGCCACAGGATGCTTTGCACATATCATGGAGCTGTTAGAGCCTTTGGGTGTATTCACATGTACAGTATCCTGCGCAGATTTGGTGCGCAGGATTTGTAACTGCAGATTAGAAGCTGTGCTCAGTCATTTAGTTTACATTGAAATCTGCAGCAGAAAATCCTGTGCATCAAATCTGCACAGGATCCTGTACGTGTGAACGCACCCTATCACTACTAATGGAAACCAATCAACTGTCTAATGCGATGGCTAGAGATGAGCGAATCGAAGTTGACGAACCCAAATTAGTTACGAATTTCATGAAAAATTCGATTCGCAACGAATACGAATATCACCGCGATTCTATCGCGCGAATCGCTTCATTAAACTCCATTTTACAGCGTTCCAGGCTATTGGGGACCTAAGTTGGCGGATCCATATGTGAGTACATGGGGCAGGGGATTATGGGAGGGCGGGAAACAGCGGCGGGAATGAAGGTAGATGGGCTGACCCTGAATCACATGTGAGATGCAGCCTATCAGTGTTCACTGACCCCTGTGATGTCACAGCCCCTATATAATCGGCGGCCATCTTGCCTCTCTTCATTTCATCTATGCACTCAGATAGAGAGGACAGGACTGCGTGTGTGTGAATAGCTCATACCACAGCGTTACACTGCAACTGCTAGTCACATCAGCATTAGGGAAAGGCAGGAGTGCAGAGTGCTGTGCTGTTACACTGAGAAGGATCATTGATAGCTAAACCTCCTATTCACGTTATTGAGCATTGCAGCAGAGAGGGGCAGATAGCTGTCAGCTGCCTCATACAGATCTCCATGCTGCCTGAACTTTCTGAAGCATCTTATCTCGTCATTTTTCAGCCCAATTGAGTTTATTTTTTTGCTCCACAAATCTTCTGCTGCTCAGAATTGTGTGACAGAGTGCAATTTAGGGTTTAAACCCTGGATTTTTTTTTTTTTTTGTGGTGCTGCACTGTTGGGTCCTACTGCTGTTCAGAAATACGTGATTGTTCAGTGGACTGTTGTGCATTTGTACCATTTTGTACCTGTTAATCTGTCAAGGGGCTACATACTGTGCAAGTCCAAACAATAGTATTCACCGGCTGTTTTTTTTTTTTTTAATAGTTTTTTCTCCGTATAGTTACGCATATTACTGCCCTCATCAGTGCATACCACATACATACATCCAAGTAATGTACCATTTAGTACCTGTTAATCTGTCAAGGTGCTCCAAACCATCAAAGTCCAAACAATAGTATTCACCGACTGGTGTTTTACAAAAATACAGAGTTTTTTCTGTGTATAGTTACGCATATTACTGCCCTCATCAGTGCATACCGCATAGGTACATCCAAGTATTGTACCATTTAGTACCTGTTTACAGCAAATAACGAAGGACGGTCCAGTCCAAGGTTGCAGGTAAAAGCAGTACTTTCTTTATTGGGTAGTATTCAGACAGAACAACAGCCTCTGTTGTTTGGCTGTTGTTCTGTCTGAATACTACCCAATAAAGAAAGTACTTCTTTTACCTGCAACCTTGTGCTGGACCGTCCTTCTTTGTTTGCTGTACACACAGGTGCAGGTGGCGGAGGTGAGCTGTCGGTCAGTCTACTCCATTTAGTACCTGTTATGCCGTCAAAGTGCTCCATACCTTCAAAATCCAAACAATAGTGTCCACCGGCTGGTGTTTTACAAAAATACAGATTTTTTTCTGCGTATAGTTAGGCATATTAATGCCCTCATCAGTTCATACCGCATAGGTACATCCAAGTATGGTACTATTTAGTACCTGTTAAGCAGTCAAGGTGCTCCATACCGTCAAAGTCTAAACAATAGTATCCACTGGCTGGTGTTTTACAAAAATACAGATTTTTTTCTGCATATAGTTAGGCATATTACTGCCCTCATCAGTGCATACCGCATAGGTACATCCGAGTATTGTACCATTTAGTACCTGTTAAGCTGTCAAGGTGCTCCATACCGTCAAAGTCCAAGCAATAGTATCCACCGGCTGGTGTTTTACAAAATTACAGATTTTTTTCTGCGTATAGTTAGGCATATTACTGCCCTCATCAGTGCATACCGCATAGGTACATCCAAGTATTGTACCATTTAGAACCTATTAATCTGTCAAGGGCCTACATACTGTGAAAGGACAGCCATAGGTAATCACCTGCTGCTGTTCTAGACAAATACTGTTTAAAGAGTAGTGTAGCGTATTGTAATACCCTCATAAACGCACTAAGTATGTCAGGCAGAGAAGTGCCAGGATGTGCACAGAAGAGTGGCAGAGGCCTAAATACTTCAGGCAGAGTTGGCAGCAGACTTGGGGCGAGTGGCAGCAGGAGTCGCAGCGAGAGGCCTGAGCTCCCATTATCAGCCAGCGGTCGTGTCTCCACCAGCAACCCCTCTGCCATCGTCGATTGGTTGACACGCTCGTCCACATCATCACAAGTGACATCTGACACCCCCAGTCAACAGTCGGTGGGGTCCTCAGACACAACCCTCAGTTGGCATGGCCCGGGAGCAGTCCCTGTCCTCCCATTGCCTTTGTCCTATGCTGTTCCCTCTCCTAAAGAAGTATCTTATGCTGTGGGTTCAGCTCCACTATTTACTGAGGATGATCTAATGGAGGACAGTCAGCAGCTACTGGACAGTCAAGAAGGGGAGGAGACATGCGCCGCTTGCTCCGCTAGGTGGCCAAGTAGTGATGCGGAGAGTGACGTGGGTGGTGGTGTTGCAAGGGTTCAGGGTCCTGAAACGGACACTGTTGGGGAACCTGAGGAGGACATCAGTGACTTGCACACACCTGTGGAAGATGATGAAGCCAATCGCAATTGGGAGCCGGGTGCTGAAGGGGCTTCATCATCATCAGGAGAAGAGAGTTGCAGGTTGCCCTTGAGGCAGCAAGGCGGTAGCACGGTTGGCAGTCAGCAGTAGTGGAAATCGAGGAGCCAAACTTGACCGGAGGAGACCACCTGCTTTGCGACAGCCTACCTTTTCGGGAGGTAGTGGAACAGGGGTCCCTGCAGACGGCGCCAGTAGCAGTCAATTAGTGCGGACTGCAGGTGGGAAAATCAGCTACTCGGCGGTGTGGAAGTTTTTCATAAGGAAGGAAGGAAGTTCACGTAGCCACATGCAAGATCTGTCGGCAGAAGGTGAAGCGTGGCCAGGGTCCCAATGTCGGCGCCACGGCCATGCGTCAACACATGCTTCGCCACCATAAAGCGGCCTGGGAGAACCGTGGCTCCGATGTAGTGGTCCAGCCTGCTGCATCACCCAGTGGCCCTCCGCTCCCTCCTTCATCCAGCCAAAGCTCCACCACCTCAGCCGAAGGGAGCTGTGTGTCAAACCCTCCTTCTGTCGCTCCTGCTTCTCCCGCTTTTAGTCAGCAATTCCGACAACAATTCATCGTTCAAGCCATGTTCATAAGACAATAGTATGCGCCCACTCATCCAACGGTGCAGAAGTTGAATGTGCTCCTGTCCAAGTTGCTGGTGTTGCAGCCCCTCCCTTTTCAAGTGGTGGACTCTGCACCTTTCAGAGAATTGATGGCTTGTGCCGAGCCGAGGTGGAGAGTCCCAAGCCATCATTTCTTTGTGAAGAAGGCAGTACCAGCCCTGCATAAGTTTATACAAGAGAAGGTGGGCCAGTACTTGAGCCTGTCGGTGTGTGACGTGGGTGGTGGTGTTGCAAGGGTTCAGGGTCCTGAAACGGACACTGTTGGGGAACCTGAGGAGGACATCAGTGACTTGCACACACCTGTGGAAGATGATGAAGCCAATCGCAATTGGGAGCCGGGTGCTGAAGGGGCTTCATCATCATCAGGAGAAGAGAGTTGCAGGTTGCCCTTGAGGCAGCAAGGCGGTAGCACGGTTGGCAGTCAGCAGTAGTGGAAATCGAGGAGCCAAACTTGACCGGAGGAGACCACCTGCTTTGCGACAGCCTACCTTTTCGGGAGGTAGTGGAACAGGGGTCCCTGCAGACGGCGCCAGTAGCAGTCAATTAGTGCGGACTGCAGGTGGGAAAATCAGCTACTCGGCGGTGTGGAAGTTTTTCATAAGGAAGGAAGGAAGTTCACGTAGCCACATGCAAGATCTGTCGGCAGAAGGTGAAGCGTGGCCAGGGTCCCAATGTCGGCGCCACGGCCATGCGTCAACACATGCTTCGCCACCATAAAGCGGCCTGGGAGAACCGTGGCTCCGATGTAGTGGTCCAGCCTGCTGCATCACCCAGTGGCCCTCCGCTCCCTCCTTCATCCAGCCAAAGCTCCACCACCTCAGCCGAAGGGAGCTGTGTGTCAAACCCTCCTTCTGTCGCTCCTGCTTCTCCCGCTTTTAGTCAGCAATTCCGACAACAATTCATCGTTCAAGCCATGTTCATAAGACAATAGTATGCGCCCACTCATCCAACGGTGCAGAAGTTGAATGTGCTCCTGTCCAAGTTGCTGGTGTTGCAGCCCCTCCCTTTTCAAGTGGTGGACTCTGCACCTTTCAGAGAATTGATGGCTTGTGCCGAGCCGAGGTGGAGAGTCCCAAGCCATCATTTCTTTGTGAAGAAGGCAGTACCAGCCCTGCATAAGTTTATACAAGAGAAGGTGGGCCAGTACTTGAGCCTGTCGGTGTGTTCAAAGGTGCACGGCAGCGCCGATGTGTGGAGCTGTAACTACGGGCTTGTAACTTGTCTTTTACGGCCCACTTGGTAAATTTGGTTCCTGCACAGCCACAACAGTAACTTGGACAGGTCACACCGCTTCCTCCTCCACGCTCTCGCTCATAGGCAGTTGGTCCTGTTACAGTGTGCGACGCCGCCTCCTCATCTTCCACCATGTCCTCGGCCTCCACTGCACGTCCAAATCTTGGTGGCCCTTCATCGTACCATGTGCGTAGGGCTAGGCGGTGTCAAGCTGTTCTTCACATGGTTTGCCTTGGCGGAGTCACACAGGGGAGGAACTGCTAAAGTTCATTGGTAAACAAATCCGACATCCCTGTGGGGGCTGAACTGGAGGAGGGAGGATGATGAGGGGCAGAGCGGAGCACAGTTTAGGTTGGATGAGATGGCTGGTGTTTCAAGTCATTCGACAGGAGAGGAGGAGCAGGAGCAGTCAGAGGAGCTGGAGGGTTATGAGGAAGTTGAGACAAAGGACCAAGACACACCGTGGCAGTATGCAGTGAAGATGGATGCAGGTATTTCCTCCTAGTCACTGGCGCAAATTGCACGATGCATGCTCAGTTGTTTGTGTAGTGACCCCCGAATTGTCAAAATTCATCAGCGGGATGACTTCTGGATCCCCACCTTATTAGTCCCTCGCTACCGTCCCAAAATCGGGGCCTTTTTTACACCCACTGAGAGGGAGGACAAACTGACCAACTACAGAGGGATTTTACGTAGTCAGTTGGCTGATGCCTATCGGCCACATGGTCCATCCACTGGCAGGTCTGACTCGGGGGACCCTCTGCGCTCACCTTCCACTGCCATAGCTGCTGGGGAGGGGAGGGGTGGAAGGAGCAGTACCAGCTCAATCAGCAGCAGCCTGAGTCTACAGTCGCTGATGAGTAGCTTTCTTCACCCGCATAGTGAAGCAAATCATCAGCAGCAGGTAGACATGGAGCAGGACCTGAACCAGCAGGTGGTGGCATACCTTGACATGGCCATGCAAACAACCATTGAAGATCTGCTGGACTTCTGGGCAGCCAAACTTGAATTATGGCCACAACTAGCAGAGTTTGACCTGGAAAAGCTGTCCTGCCCGGCCAGTAGTGTGCCATCAGAGCGGGTGTTTAGTGCGGCCGGGGCCATAGTCACCCCAAGGCGAACTTGTCTGTCCACTAACAATGTGGAGAGACTGACGTTTGTGAAGATGAATCAGGGATGGATTAGCCAGGATTTCCAGCCACCAATGCCACATGCCACAGAGTAGATTGCCCATGCTGCTACACCAACATTTCCCAATTATGGTTGGTTATGAAACCCTCTTGGGTTATCAATAATTAGGGTTATGAAACCCTCTTTGGTACTGCGATTGCCTGCTCCTGGCTCATTCTGTGTCTTTCAGGAACTACTTGCCTCACTGATGCTTCTGGCCTTGGGCCTATAATTTTTTGAAGTTTAGCAGTAGCTAAATATATGCTTAATGCAAATGTCAACATTGATCTTTAAATGTAAGGTGTTATGAAACCCTCTTTCAGGAACTACTTGCCTCACTGATGCCTCAGGCCTTGGGCCTTCAATTTTTGGATGTTTAGCAGTAGCTGATACATGCTTAATGCAAATTTCAACAATGATCTTTAAATTCTCGGCGCTCTGCCAGGGCCTTCTCCTACTTTTACTTTCCGTTTTAGCCGCGAGGCTCAGCTTTGTGCGTGCGGCTAAAGGGTTAATAGCGCGCGGAAACACCGATCGTTGTGCCGCACGCTATTAGCGGCGGGTCCCGGCTTCACTATGACGCCGGGCAGGCCGTGATATGATGCGGGGTTACCGTGTAACCCCACGTTATATCACGGGAGCAGGACCAAGGACGTTCTCTAACGTCCTTCGTCCTTAACAGGTTAAACACTCTTGGGTAGTGTTTTTTTTCAAATTATCTGATAATTATCACAGTAATAAACTTGAATTTTCCACAATAATAACCATTATACCATTGAACAATTGCTGCGTGTGATTTTTAAAGTAAAAATTAAAAAAAAAGAAAAGGAAGAGGGATGAACTCTGCTTGTTTATTTCATAAACAAATATTCATAGAAGAATGTCTTTTGGTGGTCCACCATCCTGCATTATAGAGTCTTCTGTACTTTTGGATATGCGCTTGTTCTTAAACAAAGGTACAAAATACAAAAATGGCCGGTCAGGGCTATGGAGACGTTGCGCCTACATCTTACGGCCACATGAGCCCTGTGGGTGCTTGTGAGATTAGGTCCTTTGTACCCACACGGCGGGGTCCGGGACACAAATTTTGATTTAAATTTCAAATAAAAAAATCACACATTTCAATGGTCTCCTCATGCTGCAGCCAACTCCAGGCTGCATCATTCTGGTAATATATAGAGAGCAGTCGCTGTCTTAAATTTTCGTTAACATTTTTCGTCAAAAATGTTTGTCTTTTTTATTAGGGATTGTGAAGCTTTGGTGCGTACTCATGCATCAGCCAACTCCAGCCTGTGTCATTCAGGCAATATATGATTTACTGATGGCACTGCTGGGCCTGGGTCTCGGAATTTAAATTTTCTCATAGGTAGCACCCGTTATCCAAAAGTCTTCTCCATAAATTTCTACAATTTTGTTTTTTTGGAGGGATTGTGAAGCTGTAGTGTGTGTGCCTTGGCAAGAAGTATTGGAAACAATGGCCGGTCAGGGCAATGGAGACGTTGCGCCTAAATCTCACGGCCACATGAGCCCTGTGGGGGCTTGTTGGATTTGGTCCTTTGTACCCACACGCTGGGGTCCAGGACACGCAAAGGTTGTTTTAAATTTCAAATCAAAAAATGATGGCGCTGCTGGGCCTGGGTCTGGGAATTTCACATTTTCTCATAGGTAGCACCCACTATCCAAAATCTTTTTCACAGATTTCTAAAATTGTGGTGTTTTTTTGGGGGGGATTGTGAAGCCCTGGTGTGAACTTGTGCATCAGCAAACTCCAGGCTGTGTCATTCAGGCAATATAGGGGTTACTGATGCCGCTGTGGGGCCTTGGTCTGGTAATTTCAAATTTTCTCATAGGTAGCACCCGCTATTCAAAATCTTTAAAAAAAATGTCTCAAATTGTGGTGTTTTTTGGGGGGGGATTGTGCAGCCCTGCTGTGTACTTGTGCATCAGCCAACTCCAGACTGGGTCACTCAGGCAATATATGGCTTACTGATGGCGCTGTGGGGCCTGGGTCTGGGAATTTCAAATTTTCTAATAGTTAGCACCTGCTATCCAAAATCTTTTTCAAAAATTTCTAAAATTGTGGTGTTTTTTGGGGGGGGAATATGAAGCCCTGGTGTGTACTTGTGCATCAGGCAACTCCAGGCTGTGTCATTCAGGCAATATATGGGTTACTGATGCCACTGTGGGGCGTGGGTCTGGTAATTTCAAATTTTCTCATAGGTAGCACCCGCTATCCAAAATCTTTTTCAAAAATTTCTAAAATTCTGGTGTTTTTTGTAGGGGATTGTGAAGCCCTGCTGTGTACTCGTGCATCAGCCAACTCCGGGCTGTGTCATTCAGGCAATATATGGGTTACTGATGTCGCTGTGGGGCCCGGGTCTGGGAATTTCAAATTTTCTCATAGGTAGCACCCGCTATCCAAAATCTTTTTCAAAAATTTCTAAAATTGTGGTGTTTTTGGGGGGGGATTGTGAAGCCATGTTGTGTACTCGTGCATCAACCAACTCCAGGCTGTGTCATTCAGCCACTATATGGTGTCCTCATGCTGCCAACACCTCCACGCAGTACCATTAAGCCACTATATGGTCTCCTCATGCTGCCAACACCTCCACACTGTGTCATTCAGCCACTATATGGTGTCCTCATGCTTCAGCCTCATCTAAGCTGTGTCATTCAGCCATTATATGGTGTCCTCATGCTGCCAACACCTCCACACTGTGCCATTCAGCCACTATATGGTCTCCTGACACTGATGCCACCACCAGGCTCTGTCATTGTGCTGCTGTGCCGCAGTGATTCTAAAAGCGATGCCGGTAATCTGCATGTTATTCTGAATAACAGTATTATTTCACTAACCCAGCACACTCCATATGCATTTTAGAACACAGCATAGTGTTATATACACCTATAGAGGCTGTATATAGGCTAGAAATAGCCTTTTTTAATATAGATTTGGCGCAAAAATCGGACTAATCCAATTTTTGAAAAGTTCGCTCATCTCTTGCCATCACCCTTGCTGCTTCCATTTCCAGCCAGGCCTACATATACACTAGGGATCGACCGATATCGATTTTTTAGGGGCGATACCGATAATCTGTGGCCGATATCCGATAATTTATACCGATATTCCGGTATAAGTTCTTGGCTATTTCTCCATTCCCCCCACCCCCCCCCGGCCCCGAAGAAGCCGCTGCAGATCATTGATTTAAAGCGAGTGCTTTAAATCAATGAACTGCAGCAGCTTTTGCTGAGCCAGAAACCGCCGCTGCCACCCGCTTCTCTCCCCCTGCCTGTCCGGGGGTCCTCCCAACCACCGCCGCTGACCCCCACCCCGCACCTCACCGCACCGCACGCCGCCACCACCACCGCCGCTGCCCCATTGCCTCCCCCACTGCAGCTGGCCCCAAGGTGATTGCCGATACCGATAACGTCCAAAATCGTGAATATCAGCCAATAATATCGGCCACACCGATAATCAGTCGATCCTTTATATACACATCCCATGATCCCCTAAAAAAGGAGAATGCTTTTCTGCTTTTCATATAAATACATTTTTTTCTTCACTAATTTGGAACACCAAACCTGCTGCTACTGCCAAAAAGAGATCATTTTTGGAACACTTGGAAAAATTCATGGCATACTTGCTAGACTCAAAACCTGTTCGTTCTCTCATATCTATATGTGTTTTTTAACAGGCATCTGTCAACAGCAGGGATTTTTTTTTTATCTAGCTATGTATTAGTGTTAATGAGCCTTAATCCCTTAAGGACCAAGCGTTTTTCTGTTTTTACACTTTCGTTTTTTCCTCCTTACCTTTTAAAAATCATAACCCTTTCAATTTTGCACCTAAAAATCCATATGAGGGCTTATTTTTTGCGCCACCAATTCTTCTTTGTAATGACATCAGTTATTTTACACAAACATTTACTGCAAAACGGAAAAAAAATAATTGTGCGACAAAATTTAAGAAAAAACACAATTTTGTAAATTTTGGGTGCTTCTGTTTCTACGCTGTACATTTTTCGGTAAAAATTACACTTTATCTTTATTCTGTAGGTCCATCCGATTAAAATGATACCGATTAAAATGATACCATGCGGTTTAATTAATAATATATTTTTATAGTTCGGACATTTACGCACGCAGCGATACCACATATGTGTATTTTTATTATGGTTACATATTTTTTATATGGAATTTGGGAAAAGGGGGGGTGATTTAAACTTTTAACAAGGAAGGGGTTAATGTGTGTGTTTTGAAACTTTTTTTTTACTGTTTTTTTTTTCCACTTTTAGTCTCCTTAGGGGATTTTTAGGAAGAATCATTAAATTCCTCATACAGATCATTGTGGTTTCATAAAACTCTGTGCTCTGCACTCGATTGATAAAGCCTGGCCCTGCCAGGCTGTATCATTCAGAGGCCCAGGCCGCCGCAGCAGGAGAGTTAAGCCCTCAGGCTACCTCAGTAGTGGATCGCCCCCCCCCCCCCCCCCGCGATAGTGCTGCGGGGGGGCGATCCACCCCACTGGACCACCAGGGACGGGATACAGGCACCTTTAGACACCGCTGTCAACTTTGACAGTGGCGATCTAAAGGGTTAATAGCCGGCCGCGGCGATCGCCGCATGTCGGCTATTAACGTCGGCCCCCAGCTACAAGAATCAGCTGGGGGCTGGCTGTTATGACGCGGGCTCGAGTCGGGAGCCCGCGTCATACCCCGGTAACGGCCATTGGACGAGCATAGACGTCCATGGTCGTTATCAGGTTAAAACACTTTAAAACTACTTGAATATATTCCTAGCATTGTTATACAGAGCTCTGGAGCTCAAAGGCAATGTTGTGCACAGGTTTAGGGGCTTATTTCATTGCCAGCTCATAACAAACTAGTTTGACCAGAGCCCAAAATTTTATGAATGTTCAGCAAGCCCAGCCAATTGAACTTTTTAAAAGTTTGGTCATCTCTAAATGTGAGTATACATATATAACCTAAGTGGTATTAAAAATAGTCTAATATGCAAAAGGAGTTGTACCTAACAAATGAGGTTAGCTATGATAAAGTATGCCCGCATATATCCAGTCCCAATTGATTAATGATTGTGCATCCCATATATTATATTAAATATGATATCAAATATATATTTTAAACAGTTTCCATGAATATATTACTATTGAGGTAATAATATGATGACCACGGGATCAGTGCATGCATTAACAGCAGGTAACAGCAGTAAACGGTCAGAGCAAGGTAAAGATCTATGGCAATTCACTCAGTTACATAATTTGTTAGCTACAGCTCTGTTTGAATATAAGACTTCTTTTTTAAACTACTTGAGTTATTTATTTAAGTATACTCCCATTGTTCTAGAACCATGGTGTCTCTATCTCTCTCTAGCACTCTTTTTTTGGGGTAAATCAGTCTGTCAATTTTAAAACTAAATAAAATTGATGTGTTTTTATAATTTGTAGTGATTGTTTAATTTTGTAGGTGTATTCAAATTTAGTTTTTTCTTGCTGTAGTGGCTTTTTTCCAAACATTGCTGAATACCGTTCCTATATGTGTAGGTTAATTTATTTCTGTTATGTTTGACTGGAGTTCCTCAATGGTTAACTTAGGGAGATACAGAAAGTACTGTGTAGGTAAATTGCACATTTGTTGGTCATGTATACAGTTCTAAGCAAACTGTGTAGAGCAATGCAAGGGCTTCAAAAAGTTAAAAATGCAGAAAAAAGTTTAAATTCCTGACAAGACTTAAGTTGCTAGAGACTTTGATAAATCCTGTTATCGGGTCTGGATTTTTATGGAATTAAAGGCAGGTTGGCTAGTGGGGCCCTTCATCCCCTTCCTGGACTGCTCCAGGTTTTCAGATTAGCCCAGAATAGCACTGGTACTGAAGACAGCTCATCACTGGGCTTTAAAGCTAGTCTACGAGACAGGATATGGGGAACCTGCTACACTGATAACAGTTTGAATCTAGAGGTTTTCTCCTTAAAAATACTGTTGTTTTGGGCGGCTTGTAGCAAGCATCCTTGTCATGTCTCACGCTCCGGCCGCCTGCATCGGCCGCAAGCGCGTGGTTCCCTTGACCGCAGCTGCTGGCGGGGCTGGGATTTGCATCGCGGGATGCACCCGCATGCGAATCCCAGCCCGTCACTCACCTTCTGCTACCTCTGCTCTGTCTCAGCTCCGGCGTGCACGCCATAAGGGACGGAGCCGCGCTCGCCGGAGCTCAAAAATTTAAAGGACCAGAAAGCCCGTAATTATTGTGTACACCTGACACTTTCCTATAAGTCTCTGCACATCCCACACTGCCCTACCAGATCTTCAGTGCCTATTGCCTGAGAGAAAGCATTCCCTATTGCCTGTTTTGCCATACCCGTGTATCCAGACCTTCCCGCTAAGTTTTTCGACTGCGAACCTTTGCCGCCTGCCTTGACCTTCTGCTACGTTGACTACGCTACAGCCTCCTTCTTTGGTACCTCACCTTGCCCAGTTACCTGTGTGGTCGAGCCGTGTCGGGGGTAGCAACCTGGGTGTCACCTGCTGCGGCAAGCCCATCCTGCCCTGCGGCGGGCTCTGGTGAAGACCAGCTGCACCTTAGACTCCGCTCCCCGATACGGTCCGAGTCATCAGCCACACAGGTGGAGGATCCACTTCCAAGCTTCGTGACAGCCTACATCCCGGTGTGTGACAGCAAGATCCGGCCATGGATACAACTGGGGTTCCTCTGCCTGACAACACGTATCTTGCATCTATCGTGGAGCTCCAGTCCCAGCAGTTGGCCCAGCAGGCACAGCAGTTTAACCAACCATCCGCCATGATGCAGCAGTTGCTGTCTGCCAGCAGCACCCGCCACAGCCTCCTCCAGCTCCAGTACAGGCTCCCGCAGCTGCAGTCTCCTCCGGCACCAGACTCTGTTTGTCGCTTCCTGAGAAGTTTGAGGGGGATCCCAAGTCCTGTCGTGGTTTCATGACGCAGTGCTCCATGCACATAGAACTCATGGCGGACCAGTTCTCCACAGAATGAGCAAAGGTAGCCTTTGTCATCAATCTCCTGTGTGGTAGGGCCTTGGCCTGGGCAACTCCACTGTGGGATTGCAGTGATGCTATCATTACCAACCGCCAGGCATTCCTGATGGTATTTCGAGGAACCTGCCTGAGCTTCCTCCGCTGAGATGGCTTTGCTGAGTCTTTCTCAGGGCAACTCCACTGTGGGCGAATATGCCATCCGGTTCCGGACCCTGGCATCAGAGTTTTCTTGGAATAAGGAAGCTCTCTGCGCTACTTTCAAGAGAGGAATGTCAAGCCAAATCAAGGATGTCCTCGCTGCCCGGGAATTGAAATCTAACCTGAATGAATTTATACAATTGGCATCCCAGATTGATATTGGTTTCTCAGAGTGACATGAGGAACTACGAAAAGAAAGGGAGTCTGCACGACCTTGGCGCTTTCCCCGTCTGACACCTGTCTTCCAGCAGCCACCGCAACCTTCTACGTTGCCTCCCGCAGTGGAGGCTATGCAGGTGGATCGGTCTCCCCTGACCCCGCAGGAAAGGGCTCCCCAACGAACCGAGAATCTCTGCCTATACTGCGCCAGAGCAGATCACTTCCTAAAAAACGGTCCTCTGCGTCCTCAGTCACAGGAAAATGCACGCACCTAGGGTTTGTGGATGAGGTGTGAATACCACCTCTCCACGCTTTAAATATGACAGTCCAGCTTTTCCTACCTTCCAAAGAGATCATCTCCGTACTTGCCTTTTTGGACTCTGGCTCTGCAGGAAATTTTATTGATGCTTCCCTAGTATCGAGTCATTGTGTGGCGGTGATTTCTGCCTGTTAAAGCCTCTGTACATTTCTATGGTGAATAGTGAAAAACTGGACTGTACCATGCTATATCGCACAGAACCGCTGACTATGCAGGTCAGAGTCTCGCATAGTGTTCTTCCTCATTGTACTTCTCCTCTCTTGCTTGGCCTACCATGGTTGCAACTCCATGCTCCGCACCTGGATTGGAAAACGGGAGAAGTTCTTCGCTGGGGTCCACATTGCAACCACAACTGTATCAACATACGTATCGCAAAATTGGAACCTTCTTCTCGACCACTACCCGGTTTAACTTCCTCTCTTCAGGACTATGCTGATGTCTTCAGTGAAAAACAAGACAAATTGTTGCCACCACATTGTCCCTACGACTGTACTATTGACCTTCTGCCTGGCACTACAACTCCCAGGGGCAGAATCTACCCTTTGTCTGTTCCTGAAACTCTGGCCATGTCTAATTACATCCAGGAGAACCTTCAGGAGGGATTCATCAGGAAGTCCTCTTCCCCTGCCGGAGCCATTTTTTTCTTCGTGGAAAAAAGAAGACAGGTCTTTTCGACCTTGCATCGACTACTGAGGTCTAAGATTACTGTAAAGAACCGCTACCCACTTCCTTTAATCTCGAAGTTGTTTGATCGTCTGCGAGGTGCTAAAATCTTCTCTAAATTGGATCTTCGGGGGGCCTACAATTTGATACGCATATGAGAAGGGACGAATGGAAGATCGCATTTAATACTCGTGATGGTCACTTTGAGTACCTAGTGATGCCCTTCAGACTCTGCAATGTTCCATCAGTCTTTCAAGAGTTTGTCTATTTTTTGTGATCTCTTATACTCCTGTGTTGTTGTTTATTTGGATGACATACTCATCTACTCGCCCAATATCCAGTCTCATCCCTCTTGTCTCCGCCAAGTGTTACAGCGTCTCCGTGAAAATCCTCTTTACGCTAAACTAGAGAAATGTACTTTTGAAAAGACCAGCCTTCCATTTCTGGGGTATATTTTTACCAGTCAAGGCCTACAAATGGATCCCAACAAGCTGTTCGCAGTACTGGACTGGCCTCAACCTTCGGGCTTAAAAGCAATTCAGCGCTTCCTCTACTTTGCCAATTACTATTGGCAATTTATTCCTCACTACTCCTCTCTGGTAGCCCCCATCGTCTCGCTTACCAAGAAGACAGCTAATCCAAGAGTTTGGACTCCTGAGGCTGAAGAAGCTTTCAAACAGCTAAAGTCTGCATTCACTTTCGCTCCTGTCCTATCTAGACCCGATCCTAGCAAGCCATTCATCTTGGAAGTGGATGCTTCGTCAGTTGGAGCAGGTGCTGTGTTGACGCAAAAGTCTTCTAAGGGACTCTTTTTCCAAAACCTTCTCCCCTGGGGAGAGAAATTATACCATCGGAGATTGCAAGCTCTTGGCCATTAAGTTGCCATTAGAAGAATGGCGTCACCTCTTGGAAGGCTCTGTACACCCACTTACTATCTACTCCGACCACAAGAACTTGCTCTATCTCCAGTCTGCCCATCGTCTTAACCCCCAACAGGCTCGTTGGTCTCTGTTTTTCTCTAGATTTAACTTCTTAATCCACTTCCGTCGTGCTGAAAAGAATCTTCGTGCTGACATTCTGTCCAGATCCTCCGATGTTGAAGGCCTGGAATCCCATTCTCAACATATTATTTCCCCTGATCGTCTTGTCTCAGCAGCACCAGCGTGTCTTCAGCACTTGCCACCAGGCAAGACTTTCATACATCCCCGTTTAAGACTCCAAGTCCTGAAATGGGGTCATTCCTCTCTATTGGCTGGTCATGCTGGAGTCCGTAAGTCCATACAGTTCATGACCCCCCTTCCAAGCCTAATGGTCTACTACATCCTTTGCCAGTACCAGAGCGACCCTGGACCGATATTGCTATGGACTTTATTACAAATATTCCCTCTTCAGGCAGAAATACGGTCATTTGGTTTGTTGTGGATAGATTCTCTAAAATGGCTCATTTCGTGCCATTACCGGCATTACTCTTTGCTTGCCAGCTTATTCCTCTGCCATATCTTCCGCCTGCATGGATTGCCCTCCCATATTGTCTCCGACCAAGGAGTCCAATTTATCTCTAAGTTTTGGAGGGCACTCTGTACAGGCCTTTAAGTTAAATTACATTTTTCTTCGATATACCACCCTCAATCCAATGGACAGGTCGAAAGGGTAAACCAGGTCTTGGAAGACGTTCTGCCATTTTTTCTTCGCTCGCCAAGACGACTGGGCCGATCTGCTACCCTGGGCCGAGTTTTCCTACAACCATAAGGATTCCGAATCCTCTGGGTCCTCTCCTTTCTTTGTGGTCTTTGGACTTCATCCTTGTCCTCCATTACCCCTGTCCACTTCCTCCGGAGTTCCCATGGCCGATGATCAAGTGCAGAACTTTGTCTCCATCTGGCAAAAAGCTTGTGACTCTCTTCAGCGTGCCACCACTCGTATGACATCACAAGCGGACAAGAAAAGACATACTCCTCCAGAATTCTCTCCAGGGGACAAAGTGTGGCTGTCTTCCAAGTTCATCCGTTTTAAGGTACCATGTTACAAGCTAGGTCCTCGCTTTTTGGGTCCTTACAAAATCAAAAAGCAGTTAAACCCTGTAGCTTATTCTCTCCATCTGCCTTCTTCTCTCCGGATCTCCAATTCTTTTCATGTATCCTTCTTAAAACCTGTTATCCATAACCACTTCTCTAAAAAAGTCATCACTCCTACTCCCATCTCTGGTACCTCCGATGTTTATATCGTCAAATACATTTTTTATTCCAATTTGGTCAGAGGAAAAAGTTTTTTCCTTGTTGATTAGGAAGGATTTGGCCCAGAGCAAAGCTCTTGGGAGCCGCAGGACAACATTCTGGACCGTGACCTTATCCACAAATTCTTGTCCTCAAAAAAGAGGGGGGGGGGGACCAAAGGGGGGGGGTACTGTACTGGGGGGTACTGTCATGTCCCGCGCTCGCGGCCAGTGGTCCCCTTCTGCCCGCATGCGAATCCCAGCCCGTCACTCACCTCCTGCTGCCTCTGTCTCAGCTCCGGCGCGCGTGGCCCCGTTCCTTAGGGCCCGCGCGCGCCGAAGCTCAAAAATTTTAGGGGCCAGTAAGCCCATAATTATTGTGTACACCTGACACTATCCTATAAGTCTATGCACCTCCCACACTTCCCTGCCAGATCGTCAGTGCCTATTGCCTGAGAGAAAGCGTTCCCTATTGCCTGTTTTGCCATACCCGTGCATCCAGACCTCCCTGCTACGTTTATTGACTACGAACCTTTGCCGCCTACCTTGACCTTCTGCAACGTTAACTACGCTACAGCCTCTTCCTCGGGTACCTCACCTTGCCCAGTTACCTGTTTGGTCAAGCCGTGTTGGGGGTAGCGACCTGGGTGTCGCCTGCCAAAGCAAGCCCATCCTGCCTTGCGGCAGGCTCTGGTAAAGACCAGTAGCACCTTAGACTCCACTGTCCGATACGGTCCGAGTCATCAGCCACACAGGTAGAGGATCCACTTCCAAGCTTTGTGACAGCCTACATCCTGGTACGTGACAGTCCTGTATGGACAGTTTTAACTGTATAATTAGCGCTGGACACGCATCTATTTTGTGTTTATGCTTTAAGGTGAAGGTTGTTTTTGTTTTGTTACTGAATGACAGGAGAATCCCTGTTTAAATGTTACTTCTGTGTCCCTGTCTACTATCTTGCCTATATATATATATATATATATATATATATATATATATATATATATATATATTTGACTAGTTCTATGAACTAATCCTCATAGGCCCTATTTACTTATGGAAATTAAAGGAGTGTTCTAGTGGCTTTTGTTGGGCAAATATGTTGGTATTCTTTTCCTGCATGGTTTAGTGTAGTCGGCTAAACTATTATATGCAGAAGCATCCAGCAAAAAAATATTAACTGTGGGAGCCTATGCGTGATGTAACCGCTGAATGCTTATATCATGGGATACAATGGAAGTATAATCCGAGGTATATGTTTTGAAAATCTCATTTAATAAAAGGTTGCCTGTGCTGAGACAACCACTTTAAAGGACACGTCTCACATTTTTTTAAATAATTATTTAAATAATAAAATATATTTAGAGCACAATTTTTATGTCAATACAATTGATCTATAATAATACATTATATTAGAGAGTATGATCTGTATGTATATAAGGTATTTTAGTGTGCATACACATGGAGATTATTAGGGATGTCCCGATAATGATTCTGGACATTTGCACGAATACTTGTACACATGCATATGTCCCCAAAACCTAATCCGATGCCTGCCTGTGGGACCCCCATAGGCAAGCATAGGTCACATCCTTCTCACATTGTCTGGGACATTTGCGCTTTTGGTGTGATGTCCTGCCATCCTGGAACAGCACCCACATGTCCCGAATTTTACTGCAAATGCCCCCTAATGAGACTACTACAGCTAAATGTGGCCCCACCATGTCAATCACTCTTGTGCACGCCGACTGTATTTAGCCAACAAACACAAGAGGCAAAACTCGACCTCTGCACTCCGGCGCACGAGTGACGTCATCAGACTTCACTAGAGATGAGAGAACTTTTGAAAAATTCGATTCGGCCGATTCGCCAAATTTATTCACTGCAAATCTACATTAAAAAACGGCTATTTCTGCACTACACAGAGCCTCAATAGGGGTGTAGAACACTTTACTGTGTTCAAACACGCATATGGAGTGTTTAGGGGTATTGAAATAATACTGTTATTCAGTATGACATGTTTATTACAGGCTTTGTTTTTTGAATCACTGCCATAGAGCGACACAATGACAGAGCCTGGAGGTGGCATCAGTATGAATGAGACCATATAGTAGCTGAATGACACAGCCCGTGGAGGTGTTGGCAGCATGAGGACACCATATAGTGGCTGAATGACACAGCGTGGAGGTTTCGGCAGCATGAGGAGACCATATAGTGGCTGAATGACACAGCTTGGAGGAGGCTGAAGCATGAGGAGACCTTACAGTGGCTGAATGACACAGGGTGAAGTTGTTGGCAGCATTAGGAGACCATATAGTGTCAGAATGACCCATCCTGGAGCTGGCAGCAGCATGAGTAGACCCTAGGGCTTCACAATCCATAAGATTAAAAGATGAATTTTGAAATTTAAATTTAAGATTTATGGTAGCTAGTGCTACCATAAATATTTTTTAGGCCCAGACCAAGGCCCAGCAGCATCAGTAAACCATATATTGCCTGAATGGCAAAGCCTGGAGTTGGCTGGATCATGAGGAGAACATATAGTGTCTGAATGGCACAGCCAGGAGTTGGCAGCAGCATGAATAGACACTAGGGCTTCACAATCCCTAAGATTAAAAGATGAATTCTGAAATTTAAACCAAAGATTTTGGCTAGCTAGTGCTACCATAACATTTTTATTCCCAGGCCCAGCAGCATCAGTAAACCATATACCGTATTTTTCACCCTATAGGACGCACCGGCATATAAGACGCACCCAATTTTAAAGTTGTAAAATCTAGAAAAAAAAGATTCTGCACCCAACAGTGATCTTCAACCTGCAGACCTCAAGATGTTGCAAAACTACAACTCCCAGCATGCCCGGACAGCTGTTGGCTGTCCGGGCATGCTGGGAGTTGTAGTTTTGCAACGTCTGGAGGTCCGCAGGTTGGAGACCACTGGAGGAGATAATACTCACGTGTCCCCACCGCTCCGGACCCGTCACCGCTACCTCGGATGTCGCTCCATCGCTGTCGCCGCGTCCCCGGGGTGTCCCCGACGCTCCGGACATCTTCTTCCCCGGGATTCACGCTCTCCATTGCCGTCATTACGTTGCTACGCACGCCGCTCCTATTGGATGATGGGACGGCGTGCGCGACGACGTGATGACGTCAAAGGAGAGCGCCGCCATGCAGGGGATCCCGGCACAGAGCAGACATGGAGGAGGCAGGTAAGGTCCCTACCGGTGTCCTGTAAGCTGTTCGGGACGCCGCGATTTCACCGCGGCGGTCCCGAACAGCCCAACTGAGCAACCGGGTTAGTGTTACTTTCGCTTCAGACGCGGTGATCAGCTTTGATCGCCGTGTTTGAAGGGTTAATACAGGGCATCACCGCGATCGGTGATGTCCTGTATTAGCCGCGGGTCCCGGCCGTTAATGGCTGCAGGGACCGACCCGATAGGTGTGTATTCGCCGTATAAGATGCACCAACTTCCCCCCCCAGTTTTAGGGAAGAAAAAGTGCGTCTTCTATGGCGAAAAATACGGTAATGCCTGAATGACACAGCCTGGAGTTGGCTGAAGCATGAGGAGACCATATAGTATCTGAATGGCACAGCCAAGAGTTGGCAGCAGCATGAGTAGACAGGGCTTCACAATCCCTAAGATTAAAAAATGAATTCTGAAATTTAAACCAAAGATTTTGGGTAGCTAGTGCTACCATAACAAACCTAGGCCCAGCAGCAGCAGTAAACCATATATTGCCTGAATGACACAGCTTGGAGTTGGCTGAAGCATGAGGAGACCATATAGTGTCTGAATGGCACAGCCAGGAATTAGCAGCATCATGAGTAGACACTAGGGCTTCACAATCCCTAAGATTAAAATATGAATTCTAAAATTTAAACCAAAGCTTTTGAGTAGCTAGTGCTATCATAACAAAATTTTAATTCCCAGATCCAGGCCCAGCAGCATCAGTAAACCATATATTGCCTGAATAACACAGCCTGGAGTTGGCTGAAGCATAAGGAGACCTTATAGTCTGTGAATGGCACAGCCAGGAGTTGGCAGAAGCATGAGGAGACCTTGAAATTTATGATTTTTAAATTTAAATTTAAGATTTTTAAATTTAAATTAAGAACTTTTAAATTTAAATTTCACTACTCTGTCTGACATACTTATTGCGTATATGAGGGGAGTACAATACGCTTCACTTCGCTTAAAACAGTATTTGTCTAGAACAGCAGCAGGTGTGTACTGTTGGCTGTCCTTTCACAGTATATAGACCCTTGACAGATTAACAGGTACAAAATAGTACACTACTTAGATGTAGGTATGTGGTATGCACTATGTGGAGTGCAGATAAATGTGCGCTCAAAAATACTTTTTTTTTACCTGTGTCCCAGATTCCAAAATTCCTTTATAATCATAAATTGTCAGAATACCACCTGACATTCAAAATAATAAAATGATACATACGATCTCTGAATAAAAGGATCCTTCATTAGATGACAAAATGAGTATTGTGTGTTCCAGTGACATTAGCTCATTGGAGGAACAAGAAAACATGATACAACTTAATTCTGCAACTGAAGAACCACAACAAAGAATGAACGACTTAACCCCTTAAGGACCCAGCCATTTTACACCTTAGGACCCGGCCATTTTTTCCACATCTGACCACTGTCACTTTAAACATTAATAACTCTGGAATGCTTTTAGTTATCATTCTAATTTCGAGATTGTTTTATGTGACATATTCTACTTTAACATAGTGGTAAAATTTTGTGGTAACTTGCATCCTTTCTTGGTGAAAAATCCCAAAATTTGATGAAAAATTTGAAAATTTTGCATTTTTCTAACTTTGAAGCTCTCTGCTTGTAAGGAAAATGGATATTCCAAATATTTTTTTTTATTCACATATACAATATGTCAACTTTATGTTTGCATCATAAAATTTGTGTGTTTTTACTTTGGGAAGACATCAGAGGGCTTCAAAGTTCAGCAGCAATTTTCAAATTTTTCACAAAATTTCCAAACTCACAATTTTTCAGGGACCAGTTCAGGTTTGAAGTGGATTTGAAGGGTCTTCATCTTAGAAATACCCCACAAATGGACCCATTATAAAAACTGCACCCCCCAAAGTATTCAAAATGACATTCAGTCAGCGTTTTAACCCTTTAGGTGTTTCACAGGAATAGCAGCAAAGTGAAGGAGAAAATTCACAATCTTCATTTTTTACACTCGCATGTTCTTGTAGACCCAATTTTTGAATGTATAAATGTAGCCCAATTTCTCTTGAGTAAGCACATACCTCATATGTCTATGTAAAGTGTTCGGCGGGCGCAGTAGAGGGCTCAGAAGCCAAGGAGCGACAAGGGGATTTTGGAGAGTACGTTTTTCTGAAATAGTTTTTGGGGGGCATGTTGCATTTAGGAAGCCCCTATGGTGCCAGAACAGCAAAAAAAAAAACACATGGCATACCATTTTGGAAACTAGAACCCTTGAGGAACGTAATAAGGAATAAAGTGAGCCTTAATACCCCACAGGTGTATCACAACTTTTGCATAAGTAAAAAAATAAAATAAAAAATTCACTAAAATGTGTGTTCCCCCCCAAATTTCACATTTTTGCAAGGGTTAATAGCAGAAAATACCCCCCAAAATTTGTAACCCCATCTCTTTGAGTATGGAGGTACCCCATAAGTTGACCTGAATTGCACTACGGGCAAACTACAATGCTCAGAAGAGAAGGAGTCATATTTGGCTTTTTGAGAGCAAATTTTGCTCGGGGGCATGTCGCATTTGGGAAGCCCCTATGGTACCAGAACAGCAAAAAATACCCACATGGCATACCATTTTGGAAACTAGACCCCTTGAGGAACGTAACAAGGGGTGCAGTGAGCATTTACCCCCCACTGGTGTCTGTCAGATCTTTGGAACAGTGGGCTGTACAAAATTTTTAATGTGCACACCCCACTGTTCCAAAGATCTGTCAGACACCAGTGGGGGGTAAATTCTCACTGCACCCCTCATTACATTCCGTGAGGGGTGTAGTTTCCGAAATGGGGTCACATGTGGGGTTTTGTTTTTTTGGCGTTTGTCAAAACCGCTGTAACAATCAGCCACCCCTGTGCAAATCACCTCAAATATACATGGTGCACTCTCCCTTCTGGGCCTTGTTGTGTGCCCCCAGAGCACTTTGCGCCGACATATGGGGTATCTCCGTAGTCGGGAGAAATTGCATTACAAATTTTGGGGGGCTTTTTTCCCTTTTACCTCTTGTCAAAATGAAAAGTATAGGGCAACACGAGCATGTTAGTGTAAAAAATTTATTTTTTTACACTAACATGCTGGTGTAGACCCCAACTTCACCTTTTCATAAGGGGTGAAAGGAGAAAAAGCTCAACAAAATTTGTTAGGCAATTTCTCCCGAGTACGGCGATACCCCATATGTGGCCCTAAACTGTTGCCTTGAAATATGACAGGGCTCCGAAGTGAGAGAGCACCATGCGCATTTGAGGCCTGAATTAGGGATTTGCATAGGGGTGGACATAGGGGTATTCTACGCCAGTGATTCCCAAACAAGGTGCCTCCAGCTGTTGCAAAACTCCCAGCATGCTTGGACAGTCAACGGCTGTCCGGCAATACTGGGAGTTGTTGTTCTGCCACAGCTAGAGGCTCCATTTTGGAAACAGTGCCGTACCAGACATTTTTCATTTATTATTGGGGAGGGAAGGGGGGCTGTGTAGGGGTATGTGCATATGTAGTGTTTTTTACTTTTTATTTTATTTTGTGTTAGTGTAGTGTAGTGTTTTTAGGGTACAGTCACACGGGCGGGGGATTACCAAGCAAAATTTGCTGCATCGCAAACTTGCAGCCTGATACTCAATGTAAGCCCCCTGCCCATGTGAATGTACCCTGTACATTCACAGGGGGGGTAGGGGGGACCTCCAGCTGTTTCAAAACTACAACTCCCTGCATGCACAGTCTATCAGTGCATGCTATTAGTTATAGTTTTGCAACAGCTGGAGGCACACGGGTTGGGAAACACTGAGTAAGGAAACAGACAATGTTTCCCAACCAGTGTGCTTCCAGTTGTTGAAAAGCCACAACTCCCAAACATTCTCAGGCATGCTGGAAGTAGTAGTTCGGCCATATCTTTAGAGCCAGATGTTGCCGAACTACAACTCCCAGCATGCTGGGAATTGTAGTTTTGCAACATCTGGAGGACTACAGTTTGCAGACCACTAATACAGTGGTTCCCAATCTGTGCCCTTCCAGATGTTGCAAAACTACAACTCCCAGTATGCCAAAACTGTCCAGGCATGCTGGGAGTTGTAGTTCTGCAACATCTGAAGGGCCAGATGTTACAGAACTACAACTCCCAGCATGCCTGGACAGTAAGGGCATGCTGAGGATGTATAGTTTTGCAACATCTGGAAGGGCACAGTGGTCTACAAACTGTGGACCTCCAGATGTTGCAAAACTGCAACTCCCAGCATGCCCGGACGCCAAGGGCTGTCTGGGCATGCTGGGAGTTGTAGTGTAAGGGGACCAGATGGAGCTGCAAAGGTCCCGCGACGCCGTCGAAGATCAACTCACCTGTCGCCACCGCTGTTGTCTCCGTCGCCAGGATCCAGGTCTTCAGGGACGAGGTAAGTACCGGGGCCGGTCCCCAGCACTCCCCCGTCCCCCGCCGCGTCCTCCGGTCTTCCTCCCGTTCTCTCCGGACTTCCAGGGGCTGGGCAGGGCAGGAGGAAGTAACCGCCCCCCCTGCGATTGGTCGGTTAGCTAACCGAGGAATCGCAGGGGATAGGAGGAGGTGGCAGGCTTGCCACCTCGCTCCTATACTTCAGCATGGTCCTTGCTGTCTGTGACAACCAGGATCATGCAAAATTACCGGGCGGTCGGGTCCCAGAGACCCGATCAGCCCGGTATCGCCGCAGATCACAAGGGCGATTTCCCTTGCGATTTGCGACGATCGCCGACATGGGAGGCAGACATGGCCCCCCTTGGCATTTGCCCTGGATGCCTGCTGAAGCATTTGACCCTCTGAGTCAGAGTCAGCAGACACATTACAGCCAATTAGCAGCAGTCCCTCCCTTCCAGACCCTCCTACCTCCTGCACGGACGCCATTTTACCTTCATTCGGCATGCTGCAGGCTTAGGAAGTGGAGGGTCAGAGAAGCTCCTCCTGCTGTAATAGGGAAAGCGATAGCTAGGTTGCTGCTAGGTGGTGCATTCAGGGTCCACTTTACTCCTAAAGCACTAGTCTAACATCTGCTTTAAGGACAGCACCCAAAAAAGCCCTTTTAGGGCTCAAATATCAGTCCGTGTGTCTGGCAACAGCTGGAGGCACCCTGGTTGGGGGGGAACTGTTGGTTAAAAGGGGTAATCCGGTGTAAAACTTAATTTCCTTCAAGCAACTAATTACAGTATTAACCCCTTAAGGACACATGACGTACTGGAACGTCATGTGTCCACTCCCGATCTATAACGCGGGGCCACGGCGTGGCCCCGCGTCATAGCGGGTCGGGCCCGGCCTCTAACAACGGCCGGGACCCGTGGCTAATAGCGCGCGGCATTGATCGCTGTGCCGCGCGCTATTAACCCTTTAGACGCGGCGTTCAAAGTTGAACGCCGCGTCTAAAGTGAAACCGAAAGCATGCCGGCTAGCTCAGTGGGCTGTTCGGGATAGCCGCGGTGAAATCGCGGCATCCCGAACAGCTGACAGGACAGCGGGAGGGCCCCTACCTGCCTCCTCGCTGTCCGATCGCCGAATGACTGCTCAGTGCCTGAGATCCAGGCATGAGCAGTCATGCGGCAGAATCGTTGATCACTGGTTTCTTATGAGAAACCAGTGATCAACATAGAAGATCAGTGTGTGCAGTGTTATAGGTCCCTATGGGACCTATAACACTGCAAAAAAAAGTGCAAAAAAAAAGTGAATAAACATCATTTAACCCCTTCCCTATTAAAAGTTTGAATCACCCCCCTTTTCCCATAAAAGAAAAAACACAGTGTAAATAAAAATAAAAATAAACATAAATGGTATCGCCGCGTGCGGAAATGTCCGAATTATAAAAATATATCGTTAATTAAACCGCACGGTCAATGGCGTGCGCGCAAAAAAATTCCAAAGTCCAAAATAGTGCATTTTTGGTCACTTTTTATATCATGAAAAAATGAATAAAAAGCGATCAATAAGTCCTATCAATGCAAAAATGGTACCGTTAAAAACCTCAGATCACGGCGCAAAAAATGAGCCCTCATACCGCCCCATACACGGAAAAATAAAAAAGTTATAGGGGTCAGAAGATGACAATTTTAAACATATTAATTTTCCTGCATGTAGTTATGATTTTTTCCAGAAGTCCGACAAAATCAAACCTATATAAGTAGGGTATCATTTTAATCGTATGGACCTACAGAATACATATCAGGTGTCATTTTTACCGAAAAATGTACTACGTAGAAACGGAAGCCCCCAAAAGTTACAAAACAGCGTTTTTTTTAAAATTTTGTCGCACAATGATTTTTTTTCCCGCTTCACCATAGATTTTTGGGCAAAATGACTGACGTCATTACAAAGTAGAATTGGTGGCGCAAAAAATAAGCCATCATATGGATTTTAGGTGTAAATTTGAAAGAGTTATGATTTTTTAAAGGCAAGGAGCAAAAAACGAAAATGCAAAAACGGAAAAACCTCCGGTCCTTAAGGGGTTAAAAGGGCTAATGTTCAGTCCATGTGTCTTGCAACTGCTGGAGGAACCCTGGTTGGGGACCTCTGCTTAACCACTTAAGGACCTAGGGCGTATGGATACGCCTTGACGTCCTGGTACTTAAGGACTCAGGGCGTATCCATACGCCCGTGGGAATTTCGGTCCCCGCCGCGCGCCGGACGGGGACCGGGCCGGGGTGACTGCTGATATCAATCAGCAGGCACCCCGTGCAAATGCCCAGGGGGGTCATCAGACCCCCCCCCCCCCCCCGTCGGCGATCGGCGCAAATCGCAAGTGAATTCACACTTGCGATTTGCACCGATTCCGGGTCATACGGGTCTATTGTGACCCGGTGACCCGGAATAGAAGGGGGATCGCAGTTGTCTAAGACACCCACGATCCCCCTGTAGGCATAGGAGTGAGGTGGAAGGGTTGCCACCCCTCCTATCCCTGCTATTGGTCTGCTATTGATCGTCAGAGGCGACGACCAATAGCAGACCGGGGGCGGGGGGGTTAACTTTCGTTTTCCCCGTCCTGCCTTCCCACAATAGGCGGGGCAGAACGGGGAACCGAAGGGGACCGGGCGCCGACGTCCACTTACCCGTCCGGAGGCTGCGGCGACGTTGATCGGCGGGCGGCGTCACGTGCGTCTGAAGAGGACGGCTGCCGGGATCTTACGGAAGCCGGTAAGTAGATCTGGAGGGCTACAGTCTGAGACCGTGGTCTCTAACTGTAGCCCTCCAGATGTTGCAAAACTACAACTCCCAGCATGCCCAGACAGCTGTTTGGGCATGCTGGAATATGTAATTTTGCAACAGCTGGAGGGCTGCAGTTTGAGACCACTATACAGTGGTCTCTAAACTATATCCCTCCAGATCTTGCAAAACTACAACTCCTAACATGCCCACATAGCTGTTTGTTGTCTGGACATGCTGGGAGTTGTAGTTTTGCAACATCTGGAGGTCCACAGTTTGGAGATCACTGTGCAGTGGTCTAAAAACTGTAGCTCTCCAGATGTTGCAAAACTGCAATTCCCAGCATGCCCAGAAAGCAAACAGATGTCTCGGCATGCTGGGAGATGTAGTTGGGTACCTCCAGCTATTTCATAACTACATCTCCCAGCATGCCCTTCGGTGATTAGTACATGCTGGGAGTTGTAGTTTTGCAACAGCTGGAGGCACACTGGTTGGAAAATATTGAGTTAGGTAACAGAACCTAACTGAAGGTTTTCCAACCAGTGTGCCTCCAGCTGTTGCAAAACTACAACTCCCAGAATGCACGGTCTGTCAGTACATGCTGGGAGTTGTAGTTTTGAAACAGCTGGAGGTTTGCCCCCCCATGTGAACGTACAGGGTACATTCACATAGGCGGGTTTACAGTAAATTTCCTGCTTCAAGTTTGGGCTGCGGCAAATTTTTTGCCGAAGTGCAAACTCCTACCGGGAAATTCACCGTAACCCGCCAGTGTGAATGTACCCTAAAAACACTACACTACACTAACACCTAATAAAGGGTAAAACACTACATATACACCCCCTTACACTGTCCCCCCCCCCCCAATAAACAATTTAAAACGTCTTGTATGGCAGGGTTTCCAAAACGGAGCCTCCAGCTGTTGCAAAACAACAACTCCCAGCATTTCTGGACAGCCACTGACTGTCCAGGCATGCTGGGAGTTTAGCAACAGCTGGAGGCACCCTGTTTGGGAATCACTGGCGTAGAATACGCCTATGTCCACCTCTATGCAATCCCTAATTTAGTCCTCAAATGCGCATGGTGCTCTCTTACTTCGGAGCCCTGTCGTATTTCAAGGAAACAGTTTAGGGCCACATATGGGGTATCTCTGTACTCGGGAGAAATTACACTACAAATTTTGGGGGGCTTTTTTTTCCTTTTACCGCTTGTGAAAAGGAAAAGTTGGGGGCTACACCAGCCTGTTAGTGTAATTTTTTTTTAATTTTTTTTACACTAACATGCTGGTGTTGCCTCATACTTTTTATTTCCACAAGCGGTAAAAGGAAAAAAAGACCCCCAAAATTTGTAACGCAATTTCTCCTGAGTACAGAAATACCCCAGATGTGGGCGTAAAATGCTCTGCGGGCACACAACAAGGCTCAGGAGTGAGAGTGCACCATGTACATTTGAGGCCTAAATTGGTGATTTGCACAGGGGTGGCTGATTTTACAGCGGTTCTGACAAACGCAAAAAAAATAAAAAATACCCACATGTGACCCCATTTTGTAAACTACACCCCTCACCGAACGTGACAAGGGGTATAGTGAGCCTGAACACCCCACAGGTGTTTGACGAATTTTCATTAAAGTTGGATGGGAAAATGAAAAAAATTATATTTTTTCACTAAAATGCTGGTGTTACCCTAAATTTTTCATTTTCACATCGGGAAATAGGAAAAAAGCCCCCCCAAATTTGTAAACCCATCTCTTCTGAGTAAGAACATACCCCATATGTGAATTTAAAGTGCTCTGCGGGCGAACTACAATGCTAGGAAGAGAAGGAGCGCCATTGGGATTTTGTAGAGAAAATTTGTCCGGAATTGAAGGCCACATGTGTTTACAAAGCCCCCATAGTGCCAGAACAATGGACCCCCGACACATGTGACCCCATTTTGGAAACTACACCCCTCACGTAATGTAATAAGGGGTACATTGAGAATTTACGCCCCACAGATGTCTGACAGATTTTTGGAACAGTGGTCCGTAAAAAGGAAAAATAAACTTTTTCATTTACACAGCCCACTGTTCCAAAGATCTGTGGGGTGTAAATACTCACTGCACCCCTTATTAAATTCTGTGAGGGGTGTAGTTTCCAAAATGGGGTCACATGTGGGGGTTCCACTGTTCTGGCACCACGGGGGGCTTTGTAAACGCACATGGCCCCTGACTACCATTCCAAACTAATTCTCTTTCCAAAAGCTCAATGGCGCTCCTCCTCTTCTGAGCATTGTAGTTCGCCAGCAGAGCATTTTACGTCCTAACATGGGGTATTTCCATACTCAGAAGAAATGGGGTTACACATTTTGGGGGTCATTTTCTCCTATTACCCCTTGTAAAAATGTAAAATTTTGGGGAAAAACTGCATTTTAGTAAAAAAAAAAAATAAAATTTCATTTACACATCCAACTTTAACGAAAAGTCGTCAAACACCTGTGGGGTGTTAAGGCTCAGCGGACCCCTTGTTACGTTCCTTGAGGGGTGTAGTTTCCAAAATAGTATGCCATGTGGGTATTTTTTGCTGTTCTGGCACCACAGGGGCTTCCTAAATGCGACATGCCCCCAAAAAACCATTTCAGCAAAAGTTGCTTTCAAAAAGCCAAATGTGACTCCTTCTCTTCTGAGCATTGTAGTTTGCCCGCAAAGCATTTTACATCCTAACATGGGGTATTTCCATACTCAGAAGAGATGGGGTTACAAATTTGGGGGGGCATTTTCTCCCATTACCCTTTGTAAAAATGGTAAATTTGGGGGAAAAACTGCACTTTAGTGAAAAAAAAATTTTTTTCATTTACACATCCGACTTTAACGAAAAGTCGTCAAACACCTGTGGGGTGTTAAGGCTCACTGGACCCCTTGTTACGTGCCTTGAGGGGTCTAGTTTCCAAAATGGTATGCCATGTTGGGGTTTTCTGCTGTTCTGGCACCATAGGGGCTTCCTAAATGTGACATGCCCCCAAAAACCATTTCAGCAAAATTCCCTCTCCAAAATCCTATTGTCGCTCCTTCCCTTCTGAGCCCTCTAGTGCACCCGCCGAACACTTGACATACACATATGAGCTATTTCCTTACTCAAAAGAAATTGGGTTACAAATTTTGGGGGGATTTTTCATCTATTACCCCTTGTAAAAATTCAAAAACTGGGTCTACAAGAACATGCGAGTGTAAAAAATGAAGATTTTGAATTTTCTCCTTCACTTTGCTGCTATTCCTGTGAAACACCTAAAGGGTTAACACACTTACTGAATGTCATTTTGAATACTTTGAGGGGTGCAGTTTTTATAATGGGGTCATTTGTGGGGTATTTCTAATATGAAGGCCCTTCAAATCCACTTCAAAACTGAACTGGTCCCTGAAAAATTCAGATTTTGAAAATTTTGTGGAAAATTGCTGCTGAACTTTGAAGCCCTCTGGTGTCTTCCAAAAGTAAAAACACGTCAATTTTATGATGCAAACATAAAGTAGACATATTGTATATGTGAATCAATATATAATTTATTTGGAATATCCATTTTCCTTATAAGCAGTGAGCTTCAAAGTTAAAAAAATGCAAAATTTTCAATTTTTTCATCAAATTTTGGAATTTTTCACCAAGAAATGATGCAAGTATTGACAAAATTTTACCACTAACATAAAGTAGAATATGTCACGAAAAAACAATCTCAGAATCAGAATGAAAGGTAAAAGCATCCCAGAGTTATTAATGCTTAAAGTGACAGTGGTCAGATGTTCAAAAAATGGCCGGGTCCTTAAGGTATATTTGGGCTGGGTCCTTAAGGGGTTAAAAGGGGAACTCCGCTGGCAACCTTTTTTACTCATTGTCACACTAGTGCAAATCACATTTGGTGTGACAGTTGTTCAAATAAAAATAAAAAAATACCTTTTTTGGCTGTGAAATAAAACCAGTGCTGCCTAAAGGGGGGCTCTAACTATGTGCTGCCTAATATGGGGGAATCTATGTGCTGCCTAAAGGGGAGATCTACATATGTGCTGCCTAAAGGGGGCTCTATGTGCTGCCTAAAGGGGGGTTCTAACTATGTGCTGCCTAATATGGGGGAATCTATGTGCTGCCTAAAGGGGGGCTCTAACTATGTGCTGCCTAACATGGGGGAATCTATGTGCTGCCTAAAGGGGGGTCTAACTATGTGCTGCCTAAAGGGGGGATCTTACTATGTGCTGCCTAAAGGGGGCTCTATGTGCTGCCTTAAGGGAGGCTCTACCTATGTGCTGCCTAAAGGGGGCTCTAACTATGTGCTGCCTAATATGGGGGAATCTATGTGCTGCCTAAAGGGGGATCTAACTATGTGATGCCTAAATGGGGGCTCTATGTGCTGCCTAAAAGCGGCTAAAGCATGTTATTCCAAAGAATTTAGAAATAATAGGTGATTTATGCCCTTTATGGATTAAAACAAGACTTTGCATCAACTATGTAATTATCTATAGGAGTTTTGCCATGGATCCCCCTCCAGCACGCCACAGTCCAGGTATTAGTCCCCTTGAAACAACTTTTAAATCACTATTGTGGCCAGAAAGAGTCCCTGTGGGTGTTAAAATTTGCCTGCCCATTGAAGTCAATGGCGGTTCCCCCTGTTCGCGAACATTTGCGGAAGTTCGCGTTCGCCGTTCGTGAACCGAAAATTTTATGTGCGCAATATTACTACTGGTGGTCAGTATCCACAGTTCGCTGTTTCTGCTAGTCCTTGGCAATATTTCTTTTATTGTTGGTCTGGTATCAACATCACAATAATGCTGGGAGATTAACTCATGTATTACCCAAATAATTTCTACAAGTGTCTGAATGGCATATAGTGTCTGAATGGCACAGCCAGGAGTTGACAGCTGCATGAGTAGACACTAGGTTTTGAAATTGAACTCTTAACTCCCAAGTTTTAGTGTCCGGGGCCCCAGCATGTGGGTACAAAGGACCAAATCTAACAAGGAGTCACATGTCCCATGGCAGCACAATGACAAAGCTTGGAGGTGGCATCAGTAGGAGGAGACCATATAGTGTCTGAATGGCACAGCCTGGAGGTGGCTGATGCATGAGGAGACCATATAGTGTCTGAATGGCACAGCCTGGAGTTGGCAGAAGCATGAGGTGACCATTGAAATTTTAGAATTTTAAATAGAAATTTAAGATTTTAAAATTGAAATTGAGGGTTTTGAAATTGAACTTTTAACTCCCAAGTTTTAGTGTCCCGTGCCCTCGGCGTGTGGGTACAAATGACCAAATCTAACAAGGAGTCACATGGCAGCACAATGACAGAGCCTGGAGGTGGCATCAGTGGGAGGAGACCAAAGAGTGGCTGAATGGGACAGCCTGGAGTGGCTCGATCCAAATCAAATATTTCCATGAAATTCATAACTGGTTCTGGTTTGTCAGTTTTGATTCGCTCATCTCTAGCTGAAACGCAGAGGAAGAACAATGAATAGAAGAGGCCATGCTGAGGGAGCTGCAGGAACCGACAGAGAAGAGGACCCGCAAAAGGTAAGTATGCCAGAAGGGAGGGGGGAACTGCTGCCTACTGTGGGGGGAATCTGCTACCTGCTTAATTTGGGAGGACATCTACTGCCTACTATGGGGGACATCTGCTTCCTACTATGGGGGAACTGCTGCCTACCTAATGCGGGGTATTTCTGTTGCCTACCTAATGTGTGGAACATCTGCTGCCTATCTAATGTGGGTGACATCTGCTGCCTACCTACTGTGGAAGACAACTGCTGCCTACCTAATGTGGGGGGCTTTTGCTGCCTACCTAATCTACTAAATTTTTGCCTAGCTAATATGGGAGGCTACCTACAAGCTATTATTGAGACTAACTACTAAGCTAATGGGGGTGGGGGCGTAACTACTACTTTCATAGCTTATATGAGGGTTTTCATATAGGGGACAGCTATCTGGGGTATTTACTTTTGCATTTATTATGTTATTATGTCTTTTTACGGAGTGCCAAGTGACTGTCATCGCACCTGGGAGCCTAATCCCTGCTGGAGAAAAGGTGTAATAACACCTCAGCATAATAATAACTGTAATGCATGACTCATATATTCAAGTTTCATAGGGAGGCTTTAAAAAATGAAAGGAAATATTTGTTTTAACATTTTTGAGAGGAACAAAAAAACAAATATAAAAAAAACATGTATCTATTTGTCATGTCATTAGGTGCAGTATAGTTCTCCACATTAGGTGCAGTATAGCTCCCCCACATTAGGTACGCAGTACAGTTCCCCCACATTAGGGGCAGTACAGTTCTCCCACATTAGGGACAGTACAGTTCCCCACATTAGGGGCAGTACAGTTCCCCCACATTAGGTGCAGTACAGTTCCCCCATATAAGTTGCAGTATGTTCCCCCACATTAGGTGCAGTATGTTCCCCCACATTAGGTGCAGTACAGCTCCCCACATTAGGTGCAGTATAGTTCCCCACATTAGGTAGTAGCAGGTTCCCCACATTAGGTAGTAGCAGGTTCCCCACATTAGGTAGTAGCAGGTTCCTAACATTAGGTAGTAGCAGGTTCCCCACATTAGGTAGTAGCAGGTTCCCCACATTAGGTAGTAGCAGGTTCCCCACATTAGGTAGTAGCAGGTTCCCCACATTAGGTAGAAGCAGGTTCCCACATTAGGTAGAAGCAGGCTCCCACATTAGGTAGAAGCAGGTTCCCCACATTAGGTAGTAGCAGGTTCCCCACATTAGGTAGTAGCAGGTTCCCCACATTAGGTAGAAGCAGGTTCCCCACATTAGGTAGAAGCAGGTTCCCCACATTAGGTAGTAGCAGGTTCCCCACATTAGTTAGTAGCAGGTTCCCCACATTAGTTAGTAGCAGGTTCCCCACATTAGGTAGTAGAAGGTTCCCCACATTAGTTGGTAGCAGGTTCCCCGCATTAGGTAGAAGCAGGTTCCCCACGTTAGGTAGAACCAGGTTCCCCACATTAGGTAGAACCAGGTTCCCCACATTTGGTAGCATTGTCGTTTCCCCCCCTCCTCCCCGACTCACTCACACACACACACACAGACATGCACACACACACACACACACACACAGACAACCTTACCTGTCCTGCGCTTCTCTCCGACCTGACAAGTGACGTCACTGACGTCCTCCTGTGCGGGTCTGCGGAGGGATATCACATGCGCGACATCCCTCATCAGACCCGGGCCGGCCAACCGGAGACGCGGGGGAGGGCGGGGTAAGTGAAGCCTTCCGCTGTAATGAAGAAAACTGTGCCCTGAAGCTGAATGTGACCCTCCACATAGGGACACAGTTGAGGGAGGGTAGTGAGAATGCAACGAGAGGGAGCAGTCTGCAAAGCAGAAAACTCTGTCCCTGTGCGGAGGGTCACATTCCGCTTCAGGGCACAGTTTTCTTCATTACACCGGCATTTACCGCTGCTTGCCCGAAGCAGGGCTAAATGTCTGAAGAAGTTACCTGCCCGGCGCCCGGAACTGCATGTCGGGCATCGGGCAATACAAATTACATATACCTGGTTCAAGCTGTGTCGGCCGTCGCCCTTGTTGCTATGGTGCCCTGTGCGACCGCACAGCTCGCACACCCCTTAGGCCGGCCCCATATATATATATATATATATATATATATATATATATATATATATATATATGTGTGTGTGTGTGTGTGTGTACATTGCATTTTTTTACCACTTTTTTTCCCCCTAAATGTACTTACTCATTTTTTGTTTTTTTACTTCTCATTTCAGATCCGTGTAACCTGTGGATTACTTTAGATTCGGAGGAGTACAATGATCAACTTTTTTGGGTTTAATGTTAATAAAATGGTTAACGAGGGCTTGTGGGGGAGTGCTTTTTTGGAATATTTTTTTTTTTAAATATGTTGTGTTTTTTAAATTTTTTTATTTACTTGACAGGCTTAGTAGTGGAAGCTGTCTAATAGACGGAGTTCATTTCTAAGCCGGGGCCTAGAGTTAGGCGCAAAAACAGCTAGCGCTAACCCCCAATTATTACCCCAACACTCATCGCTACAGGGGTGCCGGGAGGAGCCGGTACCAACAGGCCAGGAGTGTCAAAAATGGCTCTCCTGGGCCTAGGCGGTAACAGGCTGGTGTTATTTAGGCTGGGGAGGGCCAGTAATAATGGTCCTAGCCCAACCTGGTAACATCAGGCTGTTGCTGCTTGGTTCGTATTTGGCTGAGAATAAAAATAGGGAGAACCTTATGCTTTTTTTTTTTTGCATAAATAATTAAATTTAAAAAAATGAAAAAAAAAAAACGCATAGGGTTCCCCCTATTTTTATTTTCAGCCAGATATCAACCAAGCAGCAACAGCCTGACGTTACCAGGGTGGGCAAGGACCATTGTTACTGGCCCTCCCCTGCTTAAATAATGCCAGCCTGTTGCCGCCTAGGCCCAGGAGCGCCATTTTTGACACTTCGGGCCTCTTGGTACCGGCTCTTCCCAGCACCCCTGTGGCGATGGGTACCGGGGTAATAATTGGGGGTTAGCCCTAGCTGCTTTTGGGGCTAATGCTAAGCCCAGGCTTAGTAATGGACTCCATCTATTAGACAGCTTCCACTACTAATCCTGTAAAGTAAATAATAAAAAAAAACAACACGTTTAAAAAAAAAAAATCCAAAAAACAATCCCCCACAAGCCCTTGTTAACCATTTTATTAACATTAAACAGAAGAGGGAAAAAACGCTGGTCATCGACGTAGTCAACCGAATCCGAAGTAGTCCACAGGATACACGGATCTGAAATGAGAAGAAAAAACAAAAAAGAAAAGAAAAATAGGTTAATACATTTATTGTCATCCGCCAATGTATCTCCCGTGCCGCACAACTACAACTCCCAGCATGTCCTTACTGTAAGGCCATGCTGGGGGTTGAGGGGGGGGGGGGGGCAGGTGACAAGCTTGTCACCCGTCCCCTGCCGCACAACTAGAACTTCGGGCATGACCTTACTGTAAGGCCATGCTGGGAGTTGTAGGGGGGGCAGGGGACGGGTGAAAAGCTCGTCACCTGCCCCCCCCCCTCAACCCCCAGCATGGCCTTACAGTAAGGGCATGCTGGGAGTTGTAGTTGTGCAGCAGAGGGCAGGTGACAAGCTTGTCACCCGCCCCACAACTACAACTCCCAGCATGGGCATGCTGGGAGTTGTAATCATGCAAGCAAGGGAAGCGAGCGTTAATGCGCTCCGCTCCCTGGCTGGGGGTGATAAGAAAATCACTGTCATTTCATATTTCCGGACAGGTCCCGTGACACAGAACCCAGAGGGAAATTTGAAATTACAGCAAAGTCCTCGGTGCAGTGATAAGGAGCCCGGGCTGACATAACTCTGCAGCCGCCCGGGACATGTGCAGGAGCCGTCCCTGCCATCTCTCAGCGTGTACCGCAGTGCTGAGGGAGGGCAAGGACGGCTCCTACACATCTCCCTACCCAGCTGCAGGAGTCCCCGGCGGCTGCAGTGATGTCAGCCCGGGCTCCTTACCACGGCGCTGCGGGGAAAATTTACGATGGAGACCCGGGCCGCTGCAGTGAGGCCAGCCTTGGCTCCTTACAACGGCGCCAAGGGTGTATTATATGACAGAACCCGGGCGGATGCAGAGTGATGCCACCCCGGGCTTATTTTAACATATAGCGGAGCCTCAGAGTTTTTAGTCCTTACTGTCAGATCAAATTTCCCGCTGGGTCCCGTGATAGGCTGTTCAATTCCGGCCAATCATGGGACCCAGCGGGAAATATGAAATTACAGTAGGGGATATAAAAACTCTGCGGTATGTTGAAGACTACAACTCACTGTAAGGGCATGCTGGGAGTTGTAGTTTTGCAACAGGTAGCAGCAGGAGATGTGCGACAGGCGGGTGGGAGACAAGGGGTGATGTAAATCAGTGTCCCCGTCATTATGTTAGGGTAGCGTGGTTAGAATCAAACTGAGCCCGGGCGGATGCACAGTTATGCCAGCCTGGGCTCCTTTGTACAGTTGTTATATCATATTTCCCGCTGGAGCCGTGATCACGTCTGCCAGCTGGAAATGTTTAAAGCCTAATTGGCTGCATTTGTGGGAGTGGCATGGGGTATATAACCACCCCTCTCCCACAGGTAGGGGCGTATGTTTCATGGGCGGTATCTCTCTAGCAGAATACCGTGTTAGGACATACGTTCCCGGAGGAGTTAGTCATGGTGGTCGGTTATCCTACTTGGTTTTGCAGTCCAGGGTGGTAAGTACGCTCCTGTATGCAGCCCCAGCCACCCGGCCTCCCTGTCCTGGTTTCCCACCTGTGCCTGCTCGCTGCCCGGGTGGGGGACACCACTCCTGCGGGTCGCGTGGCTCCGTCCTCTCCTGGTTGCCACTGACAGTGATCGGCCGGGCGGGGGGGGACACCGCGTTGTCGGGTTTCTGCACAGCGGCGTCTCTCCCGGTGTCGCGGCGGTCCATGGGAGGGGGACCTCCCCGGTTCAGTCAGGCTGCTGCCGCTCCAGCCGGGACTGGCACCCCGCCTTCTTCCGCCGGCTTCTGCCTCATGCACTGGCTGAGCGGGGGAGAGGCGGGGCTTCCGGGCCATGTGGGCGTGACGTCATCTCCCGGCGCCGCCGCTGGTGACGCAGCCCTCGGTCGGTTGGCATGGCCGCCGCCCCGGCCTCTCTCCGGCTGCCCCTGCACGGGGGGGATGGTACACGGGACCCTCCCCTCAGATACCGCTCCCCAACACCTCACGGCCGCGGCGACTCACGGACCAGGGCCTCCGGACCACACCGATATCTCCTAGGTAACGCAAGCTCTCCGTCATTAAATTGGTCTCCCCCTTTTGATATTATTCCATGTCATGCAAATCCAAGGGGTTCTCAGGGCGGGGGACGCGGGGGCCAGCCCGGTCCCGGTCAACAAAGGGAGGGGGTGTAGGGGGGGGGGTGAGAGCAGGCTATCACCATGCCACTTATTTTGTCATAATGCCTTACTGTATACTGCCAATGCCGTTACTGTGTTCTGATTAATGCCGTACAGCGTCCAGGCGGTTGATAAGGGAGGGCAGATACAGCAGTCAGATTGCTCCCTGCCGCCGTCTCATTTGCTTATGCTTGTTCTACAGGTTGTCTCATTGGTTGTCGGGTTGTGTTCGTGTCCCCTTAAGTGGTCCCTTACAGCTTTCAGCTTGAGGTACTTATGAAGAAAAAAATAAAATAAAAAAAGGGAGGGAGGGAAGAATTTGTTTCCCCCTCTATCCTTTCCACTTCACACACATTCACACATTCACCCATCCAAGGGCACACACGCCACCACTCACGACGCTGCTACTGACATGCCATCAGAGCCACGTGCGTCGCCACACACTCGTCAATTTGCCCCAGGCCTGAATCACCTTCAGCCGGGGCTTGACGCACTTGTTGTTTCTGACTCATCTTCAGAGCAATAGCACACTACTCATAGGCAGAGGATCACCTGTATCTGACACGTCTTCAGTGGGGTCCTCTTTGTATGCTGTTCTGACTCATCTTCAGCGCAACAGCATACACATAGCCTCAGTTACTGTTACACACCATCTCCATGTCACACCCTCCGTTCACTCACATTCATAGAGCAAGCTAATTGTTCCATATAATATCCGCAGCTTGAAAGCCGTGCCGTGCTGTCGGGGCTCCCGGTGTTTAGAAACAGCTCAGGACTTTCAGCAGGTCAGTTTCCATCCAGTAGTTAGGACTACTTCGGAAGTCTTAGAAAATAAACAAAAAACAAATGGAAGGGAAATTCTCATTAGTCATTTTGTTTTTACCGGCACCCTTCCATGGCCCGAACAGGTTGCCAGCGGCATGTCGCAGCCTGCAGATATCGAGGAAACTCTCTCCGTTCCAGAGACCCCCGCCAGGGCCTCTGACCGAGGCAGCATGCCCTCGTACAGGTCCTGGACCATCCCCAGGCTGATGGAAGAACTGAGAAGGAGGGTCATCCCCTTTCCGGCCTCAGCAAGGAAGGGCGAGTTATTCAACTTGCTGAATGCTGACCAAGCCCCCCGGGGCAGTCAGGTAGCCGCGCAGGATCAAGTCTCGAGCGCCTCCCTGTCTCAGCTCCACACGATGATGACAGAGGTACTTACTTTGGTATCAGGCTTCCAGGCTAGGCTAGACCTAATGGTACTCTCCAGGAGCGGCGAAGCAGTCTCGGCCGCAGCGCCACCCACGGTTTCTACCTCTCAGGCTATGCCTTCAGGTATGCCACAATCTCCACCGAACATCACACCCACGCATTTTATCCCAGCAGCCATAAAAAAGGACATTCTTGAGGGCAAGGAGGTCAACCTCGCCTCTCTTCTAATTGCCACCACGGACTTACATGATACCAAGACTGTTGCCTGCGGGGAACTAGCGGTCACATTCAAAAGCAAGGACGCTAGGCTCAGCAGGAAATTGAGTGTCACTGAATTTGTGCTCGCTTTTGGGCTTTTTAGGGACGTGGTCTGTTCAGTCAGCCCTGGCCGCAGGGAGGAGTTAGATTTGTACTTGCATAGAGTAGTACAGATGGAGCACAAATACGGGGGTACCACGTTTTACGAGTATCATAAATCGTTTGCAGCCAAGGCAGCAGCCGCCTACGCGCAGTTCGGCTATGTCACCAACTGGGGGGAGATAGACACAGAATTGTACTGCGAACATTTCGCTGGTCTGAAAGCCCCCTCCTGCACCGCGTGCAGGGTGACCACGCATTCTTCCAGCTGGTGCCCTCAGGTCAGCAACCTGGGGGAACCCAGCACCAGAAGGAGCCTGAACACCTTTACCCCTCCGGCTCCGAGGAACATGGCTTCATTAGACAGGCTGGGTAGACCAGTGAGGTACCTGGGCAAGACCCAGATCTGTAATAATTTTTATCTTTCCTTCTGCGTGTACAGCAATTGTAGACTACTTCATGTATGCTTCAACTGTTTTAGGGCTCACCCCAGCTCTATCTGCTCCCAGAAGGGTCCTCAGACGTGACTAGGCGTGGTACAGGCCCAGGTCCTCGCCCGGGTCCTAGCTAGTCAGCCTGAGCCTGACTGGGTCAGATGGTTGGTTGCGGGTTTCTGAGACGGGTTCCATACAGGTTTGGTCGCTCTGCCACAATGTACGTACGAATGTTGTAATCTGTCATCAGCCCTTTCTGAGCCAGAGATTGTAACTAGAGATGAGCGAATGGAACTTGACGAACCCGAATTCGTTACGAATTTCATGAAAAATTTGATTCGCAACGAATACGAATATCGCCGCAATTCTATCGCACGAATCGCTTCATTAAACTCCATTTTACAGCGTTAAAGGCTATTGTAGAGCTAAGATGGCAGATCCACATGTGAGTACATGGGACAGGGGATTATGGGAGGGCAGGAAACAGCGGCGGGAATAAAGGTAGGCAGGCTGACCCTGAACCACATGTGAGATGCAGCCTATCAGTGTTCACTGACCCCTGTGAGGTCACAGCCCCTATATATTCGGCGGCCATCTTGCCTCTCTTCATTTAATCTATGCACTCAGATGGAGAGGACGGGACTGCGTGTGTGTGAATAGCTCATACCACAGCGTTACACTGCAACTGCTAGTCACATCAGCATTAGGGAAAGGCAGGAGTGCAGAGTGCTGTGCTGTTCACACTGAGAAGGATCATTGATAGCTAAACCTCCTATTCACGTTATTGAGCATTGCAGCAGAGAGGGGCAGATAGCTGTCAGCTGCCTCATACAGATCTCCAAGCTGCCTGAACTTTCTGAAGCATCTTATCTCCTCATTTTTCAGCTCTATTGAGCTTCTTTTTCTCCACAAATCTCCTGATGCTCAGAATTGTGTGACAGAGTGCAATTTAGGGTTTAATCCCTGGATTTTTTTTTGGGTGGTGCTGCACTGTTGGGTCCTGCTGCTGTTCAGAAATAAGTCATATTAGTGTGGACTTTAGTGCCTTTTTACCATTTTTCACCTGTTATACCACACGTTATTCACCTGCCGGTGTATTAAAGAAAAATGTTTTTTTTCCTGAGTACAAATACGCTTTACAGTGGCCTTATCATTGCAAAGGGCCTAAATACAAGCAAATAGCATACCATATACTACCTTTTTTCTGTCTCTGTGCTAAATTCAGTGTTATACCACACGTTATACACCTGCCGGTGTATTAAAGAAAAAAAAGTTTTTCTTGAGTACAAATACGCTTTTTCAGTGGCATTATTATTGCAAAGGGCCTACATACAAGCAAATAGCGTACCATATAATACCTTTTTTTTTCTGTCTCTGTGCTAAATTAAGTGTTCTACCACACGTTATACACCTGCCGTTGTATTAAAGAAAAAAAAGGTTTTCCTGCGTAAAAATACGCTTAACAGTGGCCTTGTCATTGCAAAGGGCCTACATACAAGCAAATAGCGTACTATTTAGTACCTGTATTTCTGTTTTATACTCCACGTCATACACCTGCCGGTGTTTTAAAGAAAAAAAAAGGTTTTCCTGAGTAAAAATACGCTTAACAGTGGCCTTATCATTGCAAAGGGCCTAAATACAAGCAAATAGCGTACCATATACTACCTTTTTTTCTGTGTCTGTGCTAAATTAAGTGTTATACCACACGTTATATACCTGCCGGTGTATTAAAGAAAAAAAAGGTTTTCCTGCGTAAAAATACGCGTAACAGTGCGCTCATCATTGCAAAGGGCATACATACAACCAAGTAGTGTACTATTTAGTACCTGTATTTCTGTCTCGATGCTAAATTTAGTGCTATTCCACACATTAGTATACACTGGCTGGTGTTAACAACTAAAAAATATTTTTTTTTCTGCGTATAAATACGCTTAACAGTGCGCTCATCATTGCAAAGGGCATACATACAACAAAGGAGTGTACTATTTAGTAACTGTTATTCTGTCTAGGGCCTATATACTTTGAAAGGACAGCCGTAAGTAATTGCCTGCTGCTGTTCTATACCCTCATAGACGCACTAAGTATTTAAGGCAGGGAAGTGCCAGGATGTGCACAGAGAAGGGGCAGAGGCCTACATACGTCAGGCAGAGTTGGCAGCAGACTTGGGGCGAGTGGCAGCAGGAGTCGCAGCAATAGGCCTGAGCTCCCGTTAACACCCAGCGGTCGTGTCGCCGACCCATCTCTCCTCATCAATTGGTTTGCACACTCATCCCCATCATCACAAGCGACATCTGACAACCCCAGTCAAGAGTCGTGGGTTCCTAAGACACAACCCTCAGTTGGCATGGTCCGAGAGCAGTCCCTGTAATCCTACTGCCTTTGTCCTATGCTGTTCCCTCTTCCAAAGAAGTATCTCATGCTTTGGGTTCAGCTCCACTATTTAGCGAGGACGATGTAATAGAGGACAGTCAGCATCTAATGGGCAGCCAAGAATGTGAGGAGACATGCGTCCCTTGCTCCGCAAGGCGGCCAAGTAGTGATGCGGAGATTGACGTGGGAGGCAGTGTTTCAATTGCTCAGGGTCCTGAGGCAGACACTGTTGTGGAACACGAGGGGGACATCAGTGACGTGCACACATCTTTTGATGATGATGAAGCCGATCGCAATTGGGAGCCGGGTGCAGAATCCGGGGCTTCATCATCATCAGGAGAAGAGATTTGCTCTTTGTCTATGAGGCAGCAAGGCGGTAGCACGGTTGGCAATCAGCGTGGTGGTGGCAGTAGTGGAAATTCAGGAGCCAAACGTGCCAGGGGGAGACCACCTGCTTCGCGGCAAGCTACCATTCAGGGAGGTAGTGGAACAGGGGTTCCTGGAGACGGCGCCAATAGCAGTGAAATAGTGCAAACTACGGGTGGGAAAATCAGTTACTTTGTGGTGTGGTTGTTCTTCATAAAGAATCCAGAGGACCTTAGCGTAGTCACATGCAAAATCTGTGGGCAGAAAGTGAAGCGTGGCCAGGGTCACAATCTCGGCACCACGGCCCTGCGTCAACACATGATTCACCACCATAAAGCGGCCTGGGATAACCGTGGCTCTGAGGTAGTGGTCCAGCCTGCCGCATCACCCAGTGGCCATCCGCTCCCTCCGTCATCCAGCCAAGGCTCCACCACCTCAGCCGAAGGGAGCATTGTGTCAAACCATCCTTCTTGCGCTCCTGCTTCCTCCGCTCGTAGTCAGGCATTCCGCCAACAATCGATCGGCGATGCCATGTCCAAGAGACAACAGTATGCACCCACTCATCCAACTGCGCAGAAGTTGAATGTGCTCCTGTCCAAGTTGCTGGTGTTACAGTCCCTCCCTTTCCAACTGGTGGACTCTGCAGCTTTCAGGGAATTGATGGCTTGTGCCGAGACGAGGTGGAGAGTCCCAAGCCGTCATTTCTTTGCGAAGAAGGCAGTACCAGCCCTGCATAAGTTTGTAGAAGAGAAGGTGAGCCAGTTTTTGAGCCTGTCTGTGTGTTCAAAAGTGCACGGCAGCGCCGACGTGTGGAGCTGTAACTACGGGTAGGGACAATACATGTCTTTTACGGCCCACTGGGTAAATGTTGTTCCTGCACAGCCACAGCAGCAACTTGGACAGGTCACACCGCTTCCTCCTCCACGCTCTCGCTCCCAGGCAATTGGTCCTTTTACAGTGTGCGCCTCCTCCTCCTCCTCCCCCGTGTCCTCGGCCTCCACTGCACATCCAAATCTCGGTGGCCCTTCATCGTACCACGTGTGTAGGGCACAGCGGTTTCAAACCGTTCTTCACATGGTTTGCCTTGGCGAACGGAGTCACACAGGGGAGGAACTGCTGAAGTTCATTAGGGAAGAAATCCGAGTATGGCTGACTCCATGAAATCTGGAAATGGGAACCATGGTGACCGACAATGGGAAGAACATTGTGGCCGCGCTGCGACAAGGAAGTGTGAACCATTCGCCCTGCATGGCACACGTGTTGAATCTGGTTGTCAAGAAGTTCATCAAGTCTTCACCCCATTTGCAAGACGTCCTGATAATGGCAAGGAAACTGTGCATGCACTTCAGCCACTCGTACACCGCCAAGCACACTTTGCTTGAGCTGCAGCGTCAGAACGGTATCCCACAACATAGTCTCATTTGTGACGTTGCCACACGTTGGAATTCCACCCTCGATATGTTGGACAGACTATACGAACAAAGAAAAGCCGTCACAGATTTTTTGATGATACAAGCAGATAGGAGTACTCCCCTGTGTAACTTAAATGTGAACGAGTGGCAGCTCATACGTGACATCTGCCGTTTGCTGAGGCCCTTTGAGGAAGCCACATTTTTTGTTAGACGCTCGAATTACGCCATGAACGACGTAATCCCACTCCTACATTTACTCCAAAAAATTATTGAAAACATGGCTGGTCACGGCAATGGAGATGTTGCGCCTACATCAGAAGGCTACATGAGTCCTGTGGGGGATGAACTGGAGGAGGATGATGAGGGGCAGAGCGGAGCACAGTTTACGGTGGATGAGATGGCCGGTGTTTCTGGTCATTGAACAGGAGGGGAGGAACAGGAGCAGCCAGAGGAGCTGGAGGGTTATTACAAGGGAGGCGAGACAGAGGACCCAGACACACCGTGGCAGTATGCAGTGGAGATGGAGGCAGGTAGTCCCAGTGAGTCACTGTCACAAATGGCACGATGCATGCTGAGTTGCTTGCGTAGTGACCCCCGAATTGTCCAAATTCGTCAGCGCGATGACTTCTGGATCTCCACCTTATTAGACCCTCGCTACCGGCCCAGAATGTGAGCCTTTTTTACACCCACTGAGAGGGAGGACAAACTGACCTACTTCAGGGTACTTCTACGTAGTCGGTTGGCCGATGCCTATAGGCCACATGGTCCATCCACTCGCAGGTCTGACTCGGGGGGCCCTCTGCGCTCACCTTCCACTGCCACGGCTGCTGGGGAGGGGAGGGGTGGCAGGAGCAGTACCGGCTCATTCAGTAGCAGCCTGAGTCTACAGTCGCTGATGAGTAGCTTCCTTCAGCCGCATAGTGAAGCTACTCATCAGCAGCAGGTGGACATGGAGCTGGACTTGAACCAGCAGGTGATGGCTTACCTCGACATGACCCTGCCAACAACCGTTGAAGATCCGCTGGACTTCTGGGCACCCAAACTCTGTTTATGGCCGCAACTAGCGGAGTTTGCCATGGAAAAGCTGTCCTGCCCGGCCAGTAGTGTGCCATCTGAGCGGGTGTTTAGTGCGGCCGGGGCCATAGTCACCCCAAGGCGATCTCGTCTGTCCACTAAAAATGTGGAGAGACTGACGTTTGTCAAGATGAATCAGGGATGGATCAGCCAGGATTTCCAGCCACCAATGACAGATGGGTCTGAGTAGATTGACCATGCTCCTGCAACCAAATTTTCTCTATTGTGGTTGGTTATGAAACCCTCTGGGGCAGACCTGGGGATTGTACGGCCCGCTTGACACATATGGCCCTTTGATTGGCTCTGACCGGCCCGCGCTGATTGGGGGACAACTATGCTGCCTTATCTGGGGGACATCTATGCTGCCTATTCTGGGGGACAAGTATGCTCCTAATCTGGGTGACATTTATGCTGCCTAATCTGGGGGACAACTATGCTCCTAATATGGGGAAAACTGAAGCTTCTGGCTTTGGGCCTATAATTTTTTGAAGTTTAGCAGTAGCTAAATACATGCTTAATGCAAATGTCAACATTGATCTTTAAATGTAAGGGGTTATGAAACCCTCTTGGGTACTGTGAATGACTGCTCCTGACTCGTTCTGTGTCTTTTACAAACTACTTGCCTCCCTGGTGCCTCAGGCCTTGGGCCTATAATTTTTTGAAGTTTAGCAGTAGCTAAATACATGCTTAATGCAAATGTAAACATTGATCTTTAAATGTAAGGGGTTATTAAAACCTCTTGGGTACTGCAAATGCATGCTCCAGACTCATTCTGTGTCTTTCAGGAAATACTTGCCTCCCTGATGCCTCTGCCTTGGGCCTTAAATTTTTTGGATGTTTAGCAGTAGCTAAATACATGCTTAATGCAAATTTCACAATGATCGTTAAATTCTCGGCGCTCTGCCAGGGCCTTCTCCTACCCCGCCTTGGCCGATCCGAGGACCTCACTAACCAACTCACTAACTGATCCAATCACTTATAGCGACGGGCGGTGTGTACAAAGGGCAGGGACTTAATAAACGGCAGCTTATGACCCTCACTTACTGGTAATTCCTCGTTTTAAGATTAAATAATTGCAATCACCGATCCCTATCACAAACTGGTTTCAGCGTGCAACACGTACCTGTCCTTGAAAGATAGAGCGACGCTAATCAGTTCAGTGGAGCGCTAGTGCGGCCCAGGACATCTGAGGCATAACACAACTGTTATTGCTCGATCTCGCAATTGATCGGGCAAGGTAAGGGGTTATTAAAGCCTCTTGGATACTGCTGAGGCCTACTCCTGACTGCTCCTGGTGCAATGTATGGGGTAATTAAACACTCTTGGGTAGTGTTATTGTTAAATTTACTGGTAATTTTATCAGTCATAAAATAGAATTTTGCTGAATGCTAACCGTTACACAACGGAACGCTTGTTGCGTGTGATTTTTTTTAATGAATAAATAAATAGATGGAGAGGGATTAACTCTGCTTAATCATTTTTGGCAAATAGAATCCTTTTGCCATCTGATTTTTTGGAGGCAGATGCACTTACACACATGTAGTAATTTTTTTAATCCAAATTTCAAACATTGTGTGGTTTATTACTTTTGAGAAGAATGTCTTTGGGTGGTCCACCATCCTGCATTATAGAGTCTTCTGAACTGCTGTATATGCGCTTGTTTTTTTAAAAAAAAGGTATTTTGTCCGACAATTTCGATAAAATTTTGCGATTTTTTGGGGTGGATTGTGAAGCCCGGGTGATGGGTGTGTAGTGTGTACTCGTGCATCAGTCAACTCCAGTCTGTGTCCTTTAGGCAATATATGGGTTACTGATGCAGCAGAGGTGGGGCCTTGGTCTTGGAATTTCAATTATTTAAAAAAATTTAACATATTGTGTGGTTTATTATATTATAGAAGAATGTCTTTGGGTTGTCCGCCGTCCTGCATTATAGAGTCTTCTAAACTGCTGTATATGCGCTTGTTTTAACAAAAAGGTATTTTGTCAGACAATTTCAAAAAAATGTTGCGTTTTTTTTGGGGTGGATTGTGAAGCCCGGGTGATGGGTGTGTAGTGTGTACTCGTGCATCAGTCAACTCCAGTCTGTGTCCGTTAGGCAATATATGGGTTACTGATGCAGCAGAGGTGGGGCCTTGGTCTTGGAATTTCAATTATTTAAAAAAATTTAACATATTGTGTGGTTTATTATATTATAGAATAATGTCTTTGGGTGGTCCACCGTCCTGCATTATAGAGTCTTCTGAACTGCTGTATATGCGCTTGTTTTAACAAAAAGGTATTTTGTCAGACAATTTAAAAAAAAAATTGTGTTTTTTTGGGGTCGATTGTGAAGCCCGGGTGTGTACTTGTGCATCAGCCAACTCCAGGCTGTGTCTTTCAGGCAACCTATGGGTTACTGATGCAGCTGAGGTGGGGCCTGGGTCTATAAATTTCATTTTTTTTTTATTCAACAATTGTGTGGTTCATTATTTTTGAGAAGAAAGTCTTTGGGTGGTCCACCGTCCTGCCTTATAGAGTCTTCTGAAATGTTGGATATTCGCTTGTGCTTACACAAAGTTGTAAATTAAAAAAAAAAAAAAATTATGCAATTTTGTTGATTTTGGGGCGGATTGTGAAGCCCTATGTGTACTGGTGCATCAGCCAACTCCAGGCTTTGTCCTTCAGGTAATAAATGGGTTCCTGATGCCGCAGAGGTGGGGCCTGGGTCTGGGAATTTAAAATTATTGGATTGCGGGTGCTGCAAAAAAAGATGGACACACCATAATCCGTTCAGTGGAGCGCGCCTGCAGCCCCGGACATCTGAGGGCATAACACACCTGTTATTGCTCGATCTCAGGAGAAGGGGGTTCATCATCGGGAGAAGAGAGTTGCAGGTTGCACTTGAGTCAGCAAGGCGGTAGCACGGTTGGCAGTCAGCGTGGTGTGGCAGTAGTGGAAATTCTGGAGCCAAACGTGAGCGGGGGAGACCACCTGCTTCGCGGCAGCTTACCTTTCCGGGAGTTAGCGGGTTACCAGCACCGGTTGATGAAAGATAGAGACACGCTAATCTGTTCAGTGGAGCATGCCTGCGGCTCCGGAAATCAGATGGCATAACACACCTGGTATTGCTCGATCTCGCAATTGATCGTGCAAAGGTAGGGGGTTATTAAAGCCTCTTGGGTACTGCTGAGGTTTACTCTTGACTGCTCCTGGTGCAATGTATGGGGTAATTAAACACTCTTGGGTAGTGTTTTTTTTTTTTTTTATTTACTGATAATTTTATCAGTAATAAAATTTTATTTTCCAGAATGCTAATCGTTACACAACGGAACGCTTGTTGCGTGTGATTTTTTAATGAAAATAAAAAAAATATATAAAATACGGACAGGGATTAACTCTGCTTCATCATTTTGGGCGAAAAAAGTCCTTTGGTGATCTGATCTTTTGGAGACAGATGCGCTTACACACATATTGAATTAGTTTTTGTAAAAAAAAATTTCAAACATTGTGTGGTTTATTATTTTTGAGAAGAATGTCTTTGGGTGGTCCATCGTCCTGCATTGTAGAGTCTTGTGAACTGTTGGATATGTGCTTGTTCTTACACAAAGGTATTTCTTGAAAATATTTCTAAAATGTTGTTGTTTTTTGGAGGGGATTGTGAAGCCCGGGTGTGTACTGATGCATCAGCCAACTCCAGGCTGTGTCCTTCAGGCAATATATGGGTTACTGATGCCACAGGGGTGGGGCCTGGTTCTGGAAATTTCTAATTTTTGGATAGCGGGTGCTACCAATGAGAAATCTTTGACAAAAATGTAATATATTGTGTTGTTTTTTTTTTTTTTTTGGGGGGGGGGGGGTGGTTGTGAAGCCCTGGTGTGTAGTGTACTAGTGCATCAGCCAACTCCACGCTGTGCCATTTAGCCAATAAATGGTCTCCTCTTGCCACGCTATGTCCACGCTATGTCATTCAGTCACTATATGGTCTCCTGACGCTGATGCCACCACCAGGCTCTGTCATTGTGCTGCTGTGCCGCAGTGATTCTAAGAGCGATGCCGGGAATCTGCATGCTATTCTGAATAACAGTATTATTTCACTACCCCAGCACACTCCATATGCGTTTTACGACACAGCAAAGTGTTCTATACCCCTATAGAGGCTGTATGTAGGCTAGAAATAGCCTTTTTTAACATCGATTCGCCGTGGATAAATTCAGATCGAAACAAACTTTTCGGGAAAATTCGGCGAATCGTCCGAATCAAATTTTTGAAAAGTTCGCTCATCTCTTATTGTAACCAGTTTAATCCAAACCGAACTGGCCAAAGGATTCATGATAGGGCCCTACGAGGTGCCCCCTTTTCATGTTGGAGAGTCAGCCCACTGGGGCTTGCCACAGGCAAATTTTCGAATAAAAGGAGGTTAATATACGATCTCTCAGCTCCCTACTCCTCCGTCATCCCTAGCATCAATGTGTTAATCCCGTCCGACGAGTTTTCCATGAAATATGCTTCAATTGACCGGGACATACAGATCATCTTACAGTTAGGGAGAAACACCTGGCTGTCTAAGGCAGACATATCCAACACTTTCAAACTACTCCCCTCAGACAAGACCTCTGGCAATGGCACGGAGTCAAATGGCTGAACAAGTACTATTTTGCAGTTAAGCTCACATTCGGGGCCAAGAGCAGCCCCTGGCTCTTTGACCAGCTAGCCACAGCATTGCATTGGGCGCTGCAGAACGTCGCCAACTGCCAACATACCATACACTATCTGGATGACTTCTTACTGCTCGAATGTCCCGATCTCTCTCCCTACAATCTCACTTCTCTACTGTCTTTATTCAAAGAAATCGGGGTCCCAGTTTCACCTCACAAGACTGAGGGCCCCGTCAGATAGCTGGTGTTTTTAGGCATTATCCTAGATACGGTGAGCATGCAGGCTAGACTTCCTCAGGAGTAACCAGCCAGAACCAGAGAGGTGATACACAAACTATGCAGAAGTCGCACGGTGACCATGGTTGAACTACAGAGCCTCCTGGGCATGATGGCTTTCGCCATGAGGATCATCCCTCAGGGGAGAGCCTTCATATCCAGACTCTTGGACCTTCTCCCCTCAGTCTCGGGTCAAAGGCACATCATACGTGTCAACAACGAGGAGATGGCGGACTTACTCATGTGGGATCACTTCTTGGAGAGCTGGAATGGGGTCTCGTTTTTCGTCCCTTAAGTATCGGAAATGTCCCCAACAATAGTGTCTGATGCCTCAGCGGTTGGCTTCGCGGCCATTCACGGGAGAAAATGGTTGGCCGGCCCCTGGCCGTCAGAGATCCTTCACATTCCTGACCTTAGAGAAACTTCAGCTCTGTTCGAAACATACCCCATTGTACCCGCCGCTGCTGTCTGGGGGCATTCCTGGGCCAATTCCACAGTTCGGTTTCTGTGAGACAATGCCGCCACAGTCGAAATTCTCAACAAAGGACGCTCCAGATCTCCCCACATAATGCACTTTGTTAGGAGGATCATTTTACTGTATCTCCAGCCCAATTTTCATTATTTGGTGGAACATATAGAAGGTAAGAAGAATTTGGTCGCCGATGCACTCTCTCGGGCTAAATTCAGTGTATTTTTTCAAGTGCAGCCAGATGCAGACTGGGTCGGCGTCCCGGTGCCTCCATTTCAACAACTACTGACGGACTAGCCGGATACATCACCGTAGCCAATACCCTAATCAGGAAGTCTCTAGCTCCCAGCACTATCCGGGCCTATGAAGCCGTCTTGGCAGTCTTCACCTCTTTCATGCACAACCTAGGACTTTCCCCCACAATCACCATACACTCTGCCCTAGCTTTTGTTGGCTTTTGCCATTCTTCTTTACACCTGTCTCAGAGCACCATCAAACTACACGTAACGGGTCTTCAACACCACAGGTCTCATTCACACCCACACGCCTCTTCACTACTCTCCGCTCATCCGATTAAAGCAGCACTCAAAGGTATTTCAGTCCTGTCTCACCCCAAATTCCCTTCTCGCGCATCGGTCACGGGGGATCTTTTTCGGGCCATGTTTTCCTTACTTGACACTCACCCTTTTGGGTTTCACCTCAGCACGGTCATCAAAGCTGCCATACACCTTGCTTTCTATGGGTTCCTTAGACCAGGGGAATTCACGCGCCTTGGCCTCAGAGCACCCGGGCTGACCCTGAACCAACTATCGGCAAACGGGCGAGGTCTCACCCTCACTTTACTAGCCACTAAAACCTGCAGATGGGGAGCGTCCATCAGGTACTTCCCTGCCTCACATCAGTGGTGCCCGGTTTCATCTCTCACTGATCTCCTCTCCATGCTGTCCGGGCAAGCGGCGGACAGTCCTCTCCTCCCGGTGGGTGGGCGGGCTCTGTCCTCCTCCCAATTCATCAAATATGTAAGGTCCTTAGTCACCATGCTGGGCCATGATCCCACTGTCATCACAGGATACTCATTCAGGATCGGAGTGGCCTCTGCGGCCTCCAAACACGTCCCGGCTCACATCATTAAGAAATTAGCTCACTGGAACTCCAGCTTTTTCGACCGTTACATACCTGATCCCTCAACTGAAATGGCTAATGTATTTAAGATATTGGCATTATAATACCAATAAAATAGAGTTGCACCCTACTCTTGACTCTTTGCCCACGGTCGCGGTAATTGGGCACACCTTATCCGCTGTTTCTATTCCATGGTTATGTACTAGGTCTCCCGATGCTTCAAGTCTCAGGACGGTAAGTACAATTGTCCTCCTTTCTTACATAGGTTACTTCCACAGCCCTTCCAGCCACGACCACAAATAAAAATTTGCTCACAAAGCCGTTTTGTAAGACAGCTCCGTACTGGCTTACATTTATGGTGTTTTAGACGGCTTGCAACTTTTTGTGCGACTTTCCCACTTGATAAATCCCTGACCACTGCAAAGTAAAAAATTCAATTTACTTTCGTACTCTCTTTTGTAGCATTTTGCTTACAGCCAAAAGTCACACAAAAAATATGTGCTAATGCTTAGGTGCTAATGCAAATTTTTGTGTGACTTTTGTAAGCAAAAAAAGCTCTAAATCCCTTGATAAATGCCCCCCAATATGAATAAATGTCAGTGCAGATAGAATCTCTAGGTAATTGATTTAAGCTGGTCAGGGTAAATGGGTAATGGTAATCCAGCCTGGACCTCTTGCTTAACAAATCATAAAAATATTAATTATTTATCTTAGGTAAATATGAAGGAAGGGTGCACAGTAGCATTAGATGAATAACAAATCTATGATCAGCATAACACCATACAACATAATTTCATTATGAAACTGCAAAGACATGAAATGCTGCGCATACACAGCATAATACTAAATAAGATAGCGTGACTTACTCCAGTGTTCCCCCACCTCACACTCCATCGTGTTTCGCCCCGCTTCGTCTGGGAGTAAGTTGCCTATAGCAGGGGTTCTCAACCGGTGGTACACGTACTCCTAGGGGTAGTATTTGTCATCGCAAAGCGGAGAATGGCCGCAGCAGCTCCCTGTATATTATCGCGGCAGGAGCTGCAGCTGCGGCAACTGTACAGGAGCTTTGTGGTTGCTGGGGAGAAGTGTGACCTCCCCTGACATTGCGTGGAGGTGCCGCACAGAGCAGGAGGGCATCACACGTCACTGCGGCCCTACCGAAAGGGACTCTGGGATGTGCTGTATACCCGGACAGGCCACACGGGACACACTGTATACCCGAACAGGCCGGGTAATGTAAAAAAAACTGTAAAAAATAAGTGTATGGGAGGGAGGGTTTGTGTATATGTATATAAGTAAGTTCCCTCCGCCGTGATATAGGTACATTTTCTAAAGTGCCCTCCTCTTGGATGGGTCGTATCGCAGTGGTCAAAATTATACTTATTATACTTATGCCAATAAACATCCCCAAAATAATGATAGTTAAAACACAAAGGCTGATATCACATTTTATCTGGAAAGGTAAAAAGCCAAGAATAGCTGCTAAAATTCTTATCCCTACCAATTAATAGAGGGGGAGCAGGAGCCCCCAATCTACAGCATTATTACTATGCCGTCCTGTTAGAACAGGCCCAAGCATGGTGGAGGGGGGACAAAACAAAACAATGGGTGTAAATTGAAAGAATAACAGTTAACAAGGGCCCCTTGGAAGCTTTATTGTGGACAGCATGTAGCCCCATAGGACCAATTACGCAGTACCTGTCTACAGTAACAGCTACAAATCGAGTGTGGCTATTGCCCCAAATCAGGGAGAGAATTTTACCAATGTCACTATATGATCTGCCAACGGAGGCAATCCAATATCAAATCCCCAATATTAGTTTTAAGTTGTGGGGAAATAATGGAATCCATAAATACGCTAACATTGCAGATCAGTCTGGCTTACTCCCCTTTTCTATTATAACAGAAAAATGTAATATTCCACTTACTGAATTTTTTAAGTACCTGCAGCTACGACATTTTGTTGGGTCAATAAATTCTTTGCAAGAATTAAAAAAGTCTTCACATAGGGCAAGGTTTTTTTCAGATATAACATTGCAAAGAGGGATCTCACAAATTTATGAAGCCCTAGCACCTGATGTGAGTATTTACCCCCCCCCCCCCCCCTGTAAAAAATGGGAAAGTGATATGGGAATGAGCTTCACTATTGAACAGTGGGAAGCATGCTATATCTGGCTTATAAAGGTCTCTAAATGTGTTTCCCACCTGGAGATAGCTAGGAAGCTATTATTTAGATGGTATCAGACACCATTTATACTAGCTAAAATGCACCCGAAGTTATCGGATATATGCTGAAGATGCAAAACAGAGGTTTGCACATTGTATCATATATGGTGGGGGTGCAAAGACATTAAACCCTTATGGAAACAGGTATTTACAACCCTGCAGATCATATTGGGGAACACACTCCCATGGAGACCTGAGGTTGCACTATTGAATCTAGGTTTAGAAGATAGACACTTAGCAGATATAACCGTAATGGTACATATTCTGACAGTAGTTAAAGTAAAGATAGCTACACTGTGGAAAAAGGTAGAAGTCCTGAACATATACCATATAATAAACAAAGTAAACAATAACTATCTCATGGAACAGTCTATAGCAGCAGCTCAACTCCAAATTCCGAAATGTTTGAACTTATGGGGGAAATGGGGCCAATTTATGGATAGACTAACAACATAGGAGGGTTAAATAAAAAAATAAAAATAAAAAGGGGTATAAGTGAGTAAGTAGAGGCACGCTTGGATACTCAGAAAACAAATGTTATATGAAGAACAGGCTGATCCAGTACATTAAAATCTCTATCCCTCTCTTTTCTTTTTTATCCTTTGCTACTTTTCTTTCTTATAGGTTCTTTTTTGACTTCTCTCACCTTCCTCTTCTACCCATAGCTTATCCTCGTAGGTACGGGACTCTAGAATTGAGATGGGAGATACAGGAAAGGGGAATATAGCTCTAGGTGAAGTAGATGAACTCTATTGGTTGATTTCATTGTAATTTGATTTGATTTGCGGAATGAGTTGAACCCTACTGCTAGATATCATTGTAAGATGTTTTGTTTGAAAAAAAATAAAATAAAATAAAAAAATCTAACTTTTGTTGACATATTATAAGAATGTCTAATCTGTAATTTGATGCCTTTTGGAGATTTTTCCATCTTTCCTTGGCTTCTTTATGCACATTAATACAATTTTTTACCTGGGATGCCCAAACGTTTGATTCCCACTGTACTGAACAATACTTCTCTAATTGTAAGATAAACTATTAAGGACATATGGTAGGGTCCTACACACAATTGAATATTGTTAAGTGACATACATATTATATTCTATCCCACACTGCACAGTTATACTAGATTAGACATTGTAACATATTAGTCTGATTGAAGAGCGTTGCAGTCATTGGCATCTGTGGATATTGCAGGTGTGAACTGTGACCTCTCGTCCAAAGTTGTGCCATGAATATGTTCTAACATTAATTTTTAGTATGGACAGGGGCACTTCACACATCTGTGTAAGGCTAGGTTTCCACTTGTTTTTTTTTTCTGGCAGTTTTTGGAAAACTGTCACTGCAGTTTTTGAGCCAAAGCCAGAAATGTATTCAAAAAGAATGGGAAATATAAAGGAAGGACTTACACTTCTCCTCCCTTATGGATCCACTTCTGACTTTGGCTCAAAAACTGCAGTGGCAGTTTTCCAAAAACTGCCAGAAAAAAAAACCAAGTGGAAACCTAGCCTAAGAGATATAAATCCATAGTTTGGGAATGTCTGGGGAAGGTGCCTGCCGCATCTCTTCCATGTACATCCTTAGATGGAATTGCCCATTATTGAAGTCATGTGATGTATAGTAGTTAGAAGAGGGCGGAGTGTATTTATATGTCTAGAAATTAGATATTGCCCATCTTGATATCGTGAGGTTTCCTCTTGCAGAGTATATTCCTACTATCTGTATATGATGTCTATCTAACATAGTAACTTTTGTTGTATCATAACAGTTATTAACTATTGATTTGTGTTGTTCTACTGTTGATATAATAATATCTAATCGATATTCATTTCTATCTATGCGTTTAGTACTCATTAATATTTATTATCTATAACCAATAAATCTGCATATTTTAATAATACCTTTGTATTATTGTGTTATATTAGAAAACTGCCTCCTTAACGTTAACATCATCTTGTCAAAAATAACTTAATATCTAAGGAAATAGTTGGCTCAGATGTGAATTGTATCGATTATGTATGCAATTTACAAGGTCATAATTTTGATAATTTTTGATAGTTTTCATGTTTTTAATTGTCATAATTAATAATTTGTATGACCATATTTCATAATTGAGTTATGCAGTTAAAATTTCCAAAACACTGTGTATTGACACTTACCTAATTTAAAGCATTTTGGATATTCCAGTTTTCCTTGATCACAAGTAACTTTCATCTGAGTGCCAGGAGGAGCTTCATATCCAGATTGGCAAATAAATTCTATCAAGTCACCATGTTCACTGTAAAGCTTTGCATCCTGTCTCCACTTTGTCCTTATATTATTGTCTCTCATGTCCTTTTCCTTTGCAGTACATGGCTCTGAAACAGAAATGGAATTTTTTTTTACTCTATTTATTATATTCATCAAAATTATATCCTATCTGATTCTAGTCAATAATTCAATAAGTCAAGTAAAATATATGCAACAACATAAGTTTCCTCCTGTTCCACCATTGTACCACTGTAAAATAAGTGAGATGATTTATACACTTACCTTCTGGAAAGCTGGTGTAATGAAGAAAACTGTGTCCCTATAGCAGAATGTGACCCTCCACACAGGGACATTGTTTTCTGCTTTACAGCCCGCTCCCTCTCACTCCATTCCGCTACCCTCTCTCAGGGGGACAGGGACACCGTTTTTCCTCACATCTCCCAGCCTTTCTCCCATCCACCAGCGCCACATATCTGCTATCCTTCTGCTAGCTGATGCAAGACTACAACCCCCAGCATGTCCTCACTGTAAGGGCATGTTGTGGGAGTTGTAGTCTAGCAACTGGTAGCGAGCGGATGTAGATGGGCGGTGTGGGAAGGTAATAGATGTGAGGACGGGTGGGAGAGAGGCTTTGAAGCGCTCCACAGTCTGTCTAAGCGGTCGGGAGATATAAGGAGAAACTGTGAAAATGTGTCCAAGTCCCCCTGAGAAAGAATAGCGGTGATGGAGAGACAAGGAGCGGGCTTTAAAGCAGAAAACAATGTCCCTGTGCGGAGGGTCACATTCTGCTACAGGGACATAGTTTTCTTCATTACAGAACAGCTGAGGCCAACTGATGCACTATGGCCCAGATTTACTAAGAGTGTTGTGTAGTTTTCTTTGTGGGCTTTAATTTCCTAAAAAAAATTTCCACAGTATTTACTAATGTTTCCCTACATTTTGCATTTTTTTTTTACACATCCTCTGTTCTGTGGGGTTTTCCTCAGCTCAAATCCACCACATTTTCAGTGGAAACTTTAGTAAATATGTTGATATTTTTGTGAAAATGTCAGGGGCATGCCTCTTTTTAGCGGCCACGCCTACTCCCCCAAACGTCCTGCCACTTTTTCAGATTTTTTTCAATAAAATGGAGAGTTGGTCCTTTTTTTTCAATTTTTTTTTTCAATGTACCAGAATCTGGAGCACAACCCGACAAACACAGGTCGGGTTTACAATAGTAAATCAGGGCCTTTGTCTTCAGTTGTAGTGAATTTTAGAGTCAGATACTGGATATATGTACACCCAGCCTTAGACTTTCCTTCCAGGTCTAGTCTTAAAGGGGTATTCCTGGAAAAAAACTTTTTTATATTTATCAACTGGCTTCAGAAAGTTAAACCGATTTGTAAATTAATTGAAAAATAAATATGTGTATTGGCGCACCGACAAGAGAAATATAACAGGTGGGTTGAGGTACTTACTGAAAAAAAGGGGACACTGGAGGATAAAAAGATAAGGTTGATTTTATTCTGATGCAGTGAAAATTTGTTTTTTTTGGGTGGAGGTCTCCTTTAGAAATAAAGATATTGATGATAATCAGAAACAAAATATAATGTATAGATGGAGTCCTTAGATGAGTTCACACACAGTTAGTAATGTATGCACAGTTGATATAGATAGGACTCACATTGAAAACGTCCTGTGATAGTTACACTTATTCTTTGCCGATGTTGTAACTTCTTATGATACAAACTAGCGGGCACGTAGTTACTGTTGATTAGCGCTAGTGAAGTATACTTCGGGACAGTGCTCACTGTGTACACTGTAATAGAAATCAATGTTATAAATTAATATGTAGATAGTACTTGTATCGTCCGCTATTCCACACTCCGTATGTTTGAATGGTATTAAGGCACCACCACGTAATTAAACATATGGAACCTCAGGAACTGTCTGTAAATACTGTGCCAGCATCAATTAAACACAGACTGATTAGCGGATATAGACTGAACATCGCTCATACTCCCCAATATGTATTATACTCTCAGGTTCACTACTCAGGAGAGTCCTATTAGTTCAATAACCGCAATACAAATATCCACATGTAAGATGTAGCAATACTAGCTCTTTTTCCTCCCTACGGGGTACCTGGTTCCTGTCACTCTTGTTCACGGTCCTGGAAATTACCAGTTATTCCGCAGTGGTAGAGTTCCGGGGAATAATGGAAGATGTCCTAATGGCGAGATCCAAGATAAACACGGTGTCCGGGGAGTCCCAGCGGGTATATGTACAGGGACATCTGCTCCGGCCGGTAGCGTCTCACCGGTGCTACCACGCTGTCAGCTAGTCAGGAACACACCGCAATCTGTAAACTGCTATGTGACGTCACACTTACAGCAGGGCACGAGGGCCAAACAGCAATCTAACGCGTTTCGGTCGGAACACCGACCTTCATCAGAGATGAGTGATGGTGCAGGTTGCGGTTATTTATACCTGATTCCCCCTGGTAGTCCGGTGTATCTTCCCTCAAAAGTCCAGCGGATTTCTCCAGTGGATCCCCGATTTTAGTTGCAATTCTAAAATGCATATAGTCTATGATCAGGTGGCATGCGCAGGATAGTCTCTTACCACATAAAACAGTCCCGCACATTGTTTAGAGTGCCCTAACGTGATTCCCTGATTTAATCTTTCATTTATGCAGTGGCCCTGAGCTGTTATCACAGAAAACGCATAGGAAAAGTATCTATCCAAATGTCCAGTCTGAATTGTGTCCTAAATGTCATATGTTACAAAGTGAGCAATGCTAAGCAAAAGACTGACAGTTCCTTTTCTCCTATAGCTGGATTTTTTACTGACCTTTCTTTTCCTCCTATAGCCAGCTATATTGAGACACATTTCTTGTTCTTTTATTTATTTTTTATTTATTTTTAGAGCTTTTTAGAGAAAGGCAAACAACTCCAGGTCCATATTTAAACCAAACGGAGACATGGTGTTAAGATTAAAAATACAGCAGCTTTCCACTCTCGACATTGCCGCTATATGGTCTCCCCCCTCTCCAATGTTTTTTTAATCTTTTCTATACCAAAAAAATGTGATTGTGCAAAAGAGGCATCATGCTTTTCCGTATAATGTTTTGAAAGGGGGTGACCCAAAAATCTGTGTTCAATGTTGTAGATGTGTTCCCCAATTCTTGTTGATAGGAGGTGTTTCGTTCTCCCTGCGTATGTCTTGCCACAAGGGCACTGTATCCCATACACCACATCCTTGGATTTACAGTTGATATGGGACTTTAGAGCACTTAAAAGACCCATTCCAGCTTTCCACTTTATACACTGGGGATCTTTTCTTTGTTGTTTTTTTACACCCCTTACAGGAACGGCATGACAAAAGCCCACTTCCTGAAAGAAAGATGATGGCTGATCTTTATTTTCCCTTTTCTTTATAGTGGGTGCCACCTGATTCCCTATATTAGATGTTTTTTTTGAAGGTGAAAGATGTTTTTTCCTGTAGGAATTGTCCTATGATATGGTCCCCCCTCAAAATGTCCCAATGTTTTTTAAATAATTGCTGTGTTTATTAAAGGTGGTGATAATTTGAATTTTAATGTTTTCCACGTTCTCATTGGGATTCATCTTCTGTTTTTTTACAAGGAGGATGTCTCGGTCAGTATTTTCCACTTCTTCTGCTGTCTTTACTAGTACACCTTTTTGATATCCCTTCTGTAGGAAATCTCTCTGGAGATCTTCTGCTTCCATTTTGTATTCCTCAACCTTTGTACAATTCCTCCCTAGCCTGATGAACTGGCTTCTAGGAATATTGTGGAGCCAAACTTGAAGATAGCAACAGCTATATTGACCTAAATAGCTGCCATCTTCAAGTTTGGCTTCAAAATATTCCTAGAAGCCAGTTCATCAGGCTAGGGAGGAATTGTACAAAGGTTGAGGAATACAAAATGGAAGCAGAATATCTCCAGAGAGATTTCCTACAGAAGGGATATCAAAAAGGTGTACTAGTAAAGACAGCAGAAGAAGTGGAAAATACTGACCGAGACATCCTCCTTGTAAAAAAACAGAAGATGAATCCCAATGAGAACGTGGAAAACATTAAAATTCCAATTATCAGCACCTTTAATAAACACAGCAATTATAAAAAAAAAAAATTGTGTCTAAACATTGGGAAATTTTGAGGGGGGGGACGGGACCGTATCATAGGACAATTCCTACAGGAAAAACCATCTTTCACCTTCCAAAAAACCATCTAATATAGGGAATCAGGTGGCGCCCACTATAAAGAAAAGGGAAAATAAAGATCAGCCATCATCTTTCTTTCAGGAAGTGGGCTTTTGTCATGCCGTTCCTGTAAGGGGTGTAAAAAAACAACGAAGAAAAGATCCCCAGTGTATAAAGTGAAAAGCTGGGATGGGTCTTTTAAGTGCTCTATAAAGTCCCATGTAAACTGTAAATCCAAGGATGTGGTGTATGGGATACAGTGCCCTTGTGGCAAGACATACACAGGGAGAACGAAACACCTCCTATCAACAAGAATTGGGGAACACATCTACAACATTGAACGCAGATTTTTGGGTCACCCCCTTTCAAAACATAGGGAAAAGCATGATGCCTCTTTTGCACAATCACATTTTTTTGGTATAGAAAAGATTAAAAAAACATTGGAGAGGGGGAGACCATATAGCAGCAATGTCGAGAGCGGAAAGCTGCAGGATTTTTAATCTTAACACCCTGTCTCCATTTGGTTTAAATATGGACCTGGAGTTGTATGTCTTTCTCTAAAAAGCTCTAAAAATAAATAAAAAATAAATAAAAGAACAAGAAATGTGTCTCAATATAGCTGGCTATAGGAGAAAAAGAAAGGTCAGTAAAAAATCCGGCTTTAGGAGAAAAGGAACTGTCAGTCTTTTGCTTAGCATTGCTCACTTTTTAACATATGACATTAAGGACACAATTCAGACTGGACGTTTTGGATAGATCCGTTTCCTATGCGTTTTCTGTGATAACAGCTCAGGGCCACTGCATATATGAAAGTGTAAATCAGGGAATCACGTTAGGGCACTCTAAACAATGTGCGGGACTGTTTTATGTGGTAAGAGACTATCCTGCGCATGCCACCTGATCATAGACTATATGCATTTTAGAATTGCAACTAAAATCGGGGATCCACTGGAGAAATCCGCTGGACTTTTGAGGGAAGATACACCGGACTACCAGGGGGAATCAGGTATAAATAACCGCAACCTGCCACCATCACTCATCTCTGATGAGGGTCGGCGTTCCGACCGAAACGCGTTAGATTGCTGTTTGGCCCTCGTGCCCTGCTGTAAGTGTGATGTCACATAGCAGTTTACAGATTGCGGTGTGTTCCTGACTAGCTGACAGCGTGATAGCACCGGTGAGACGCTACCGGCCGGAGCAGATCTCCCTGTGCATATACCCGCTGGGACTCCCCGGACACCGTGTTTATCTTGGATCTCGCCATTAGGACATCTTCCATTATTCCCCGGAACTCTACCACTGCGGAATAACTGGTGATTTCCAGGACCGTGAACAAGAGTGACAGGAACCAGGTACCCCGTAGGGAGGAAAAAGAGCTAGTATTGCTACATCTTACATGTGGATATTTGTATTGCGGTTATTGAACTAATAGGACTCACCTGAGTAGTGAACCTGAGAGTATAATACATATTGGGGAGTATGAGCGATGTTCAGTCTATATCCGCTCATCAGTCTGTGTTTAATTGATGCTGGCACAGTATTTACAGACAGTTCCTGAGGTTCCATATGTTTAATTACGTGGTGTTGCCTTAATACCATTCAAACATACGGAGTGTGGAATAGCGGACGATACAAGTACTATCTACATATTAATTTATAACATCGATTTCTATTACAGTGTACACAGTGAGCACTGTCCTGAAGTATCCTTCACTAGCGCTAATCAACAGTAACTACGTGCCCGCTAGTTTGTATCATAAGAAGTTACAACATTGGCAAAGAATAATTGTAACTATCACAGGACGTTTTCAATGTGAGTCCTATCTATATCAACTGTGCATACATTACTAACTGTGTGTGAACTCATCTAAGGACTCCATCTATACATTATATTTTGTTTCTGATTATCATCAATATCTTTTTTTTCTAAAGGAGACCTCCACCCAAAAAAACAAATTTTCACTGCATCAGAATAAAACCAACCTTATCTTTTTTATCCTCCACAGTGTCCCCTTTTTTTCAGTAAGTGCCTCAACCCACCTGTTATATTTCTCTTGTCGGTGCGCCGCTACACATATTTATTTTTCAATTAGCTTGTAACCTTTTGGTGGATACTAGCCAGGATCCACATTTGTGTATCAAGGCAGCCTTTCAGGGGAACCCTTCCAGCGCTAGTATTATAGTTAAAATTTTAGTACGATCTGTAAAATACTTCTATCAAAAAAATCTTAATCCTTTCAGTAGATATAAGCTGCTGAAGTTGAGTTGTTCTTTTCTGTCTGGCAACAGTGCTCTCTGCTGACATCTCTGCTTGCCTCGGGAACTACACAGAGTAGAAGAGGTTTGGCATGGGGATTTGCTACTACTCTGGACAGTTCCCGAGACAGGTGTCATGAGAAAGACAAAAAAAGAACAACTCGACTTCAGCAGCTTATAAGTACTGAAAGGATTGAGATTTTTTAATAGAAGTAATTTACAAATCTAAAACAAAGATTAACCACACCTCAAGAATACTACCCTAGGGTACACAGTGAATAATTGTTTGAGACAAAGTTTTGAAAAAAAAGTGCAGATTTTATTAAAACAATAAAAACCTAAATGGTTAAAAATATCAGAGCAATGTCAATGTTATCTTAAACTGTCATTGGGCCCTAATGACAGACTTAGAAAATATGAATATATGTATAGCAACCACCTAATATAGAATAATCTATAGATGTAAAAAACAAATGCAATTTTTCAACGGTATATAATGATCCGGAGTCGACTATTAGTCCGGCACCTATGATGAATAAAAAAGGGCTGATAGTCCGGCACTTGTAATGGAAAAGGCAAAGTCACTTGATGGACTGATGTATCGGTGTATAAAAAGCTGCCCACAGTTGTTAGACAAATGCAAAGTTCAACCTCACCCTGGCTGCTGGTCCCGTACTGCGACGGGCCGATAGTTGAAATTCTTGTGTTGGCTGCAGCAATCCTGGCGTGAGAGCCTGGATGGATATGGGCTCCGGCAGGAGACTCTCTCGGGAACGGTCCGTGGTATCGGCAAATACCTGGATGTGTATCGGACCTTCGCTGGAGAGATCGTGGCTGGGTTCTGGTAGTGCAGGCAGCAGGTTGGTAATGCGCTCAGTGGGAGAGGATGTTTGATGAATGCAGCAAGTGGTGCACAAAGTTCTGGTCCTGCTTCAGTCTAGGTGGTGCGTGCAAATTGTGCTCTGTTCAGATTAGATATCAGCCTAGACGCGTTTCAGGGTGCTAAAAACGACCCCTTCCTCAGTAGGCGGATGTAGGAAATAATGAATGTGCAGCCTTTATATGGTGGGTGCACATATGTTCTTGATTAATGGGACAAAAAGAACCTGTGGAGTGAACTTGACAGCAAAAACCTGATAAGTGGACCAACTTGGAACACTGAATTGGAATCTACTAATAAATGAATAGTTATCATCCCTTAATCTTTCTATATCTCTTAGATGTTCAGTATAAAACAGATTAGAAAATATAAATCCATATACATTTATCAATGTTATACTAGAATTGTCAAATCTAGCTATTTTTTGGTTTCACATAGTAAAACCTTCACACAAAAGAGAACTGATGTGTTGAGGAAACAGGTGGCACTCCAACATAGGTAACGCATGGAGACATCTGAGGTGTGAATTGAAGTCAAGAAGACATGTTTGTGAAAAATGTATATAAGTATGTAAATATGTTTGTAAAAGAAGAAAAATCCTGTATATAGGTGTGTGAATGAGATCAAAAGGAATGTTATGAGAAAAAAAAAATTATAATAATAAAATAAAATAAAAAATAAAAAATAGATATATATAAAATAAAGCAGAGAATAAAAAATAGTAAATGATATGTAAAATAAATATAAAATAAAAATGAGTGATGTGGTGTAAACTGAGGTGGATGAAACTAAGAAGATAATAGTAATGTGAATTAATGTGAGATTGTTGAAGATGTGTGACCAGTGAAAAAAGTTGATAGTGAATGTAAAGGTTTTGAATGGGGAAATTGTAGTGAGTGTCTGTGAAAAAAAAAATAAAAAAAAATTAATTAAATAAATAAAAAATATAAAAAAATTAAAAAAAATAAAAAAATAAGAAAAAATATAACAAAAAATTAATATTACAAGTAAAATGAAATGAGAAAAAATAAATATTTAAATAAAGGAATAAATAATATATATATTTAAATTATATTAATGAAAAGAATGTAAAAAATATATAAAATAAAAAGTAGTAAAAATATACAAAAAATAAATACAAATTGTGGTGAAAATGAAATAAAATCGGATGAAATACGTGTGAATGCATCATTGTGAATCAGTAGTCATAACATACTCTTATCCAAAAATACAAAAGACATAGACATGATTCTAAAACTCCGGAGAACATATAAGAGAGACCTGTCCTGGAACCGACAACCGCCGTGATTGGAACAACGGCGGGCGTCGGTGCCATAGCAGGTCTCTCAGAGAAAACCAAATAATTAAAAACTGGAATTCAGCCCTTTGGGCTCTATAGTATCAAATTCGAAAACATTTTTGCTCTCTGCTTTGGACATTCTGAACATGAAACTTCCTCCCCGCCAATCTTTCTTAATGATTTGAAAACCTGCAAATTTTAAACTGGATGGATCCTTTTTGTGTACTTTTGCAAAATGGGCAGATAAGGGGTGTTTTTGTTCTCCCTTTCTTATATTGTTAATGTGCTCTGCTAGTCTAGTTTTTAATTGTCGCTTCTTCCTTCCCACATATTGTTTGTGGCACCCGCATTCCAGAATATATAGGACCCCTTTTGAATTGCATGTAATACATTCATCTATTTTCCACTTATATTCATTCACTGTGGAATGAATAGTGGTTATTCTTCTAACATCCTTGGATGTTGTACATCCACTACAGGATCCGCAGCAAAAAAAAAAAACTTCATATCCATCCAGGATTGAGTTTTAATGAATTTGGTGGGAGGTTTAATAGATGGAGCTACTGTGATACCTAAGTTGGTAGCTCGTGTATATATAATCGGAGGATGTTGAGGTATAGTATCACCAATTGTTTTATCCTGTTTCAAAATTTTCCAGTTTTTTTTATGATTTGTTCTACCTTCATGTGAGTTGTATTAAAGGGCAGAACCAATCTGTATTCTGGAATGGATGTTTTTGTGTTTGACTCCTGAGGAATGAAAAAATCTTTCCTATCTAAACCTTTGATTTTTTCTAATGAATTTTGTAAGACAGCTTGTGGATACCCCTTTTCTCGGAACTGACTGGACAATTGGTCTGCTTCTTCAAGAAATTTACCATTGTCGGTGCAGTTCCTTTTTAAGCGGCGGTACTGACCTCCAGGGACATTAAGTAGCCACCTGGGTAAATGGCAGCTCTCAAAATCAATGTAGCTATTTTTAGCCTTGGGTTTCCTGAAGGTGTTGCATTTTAAACCACCATCAAAAGCTTTAATTTCTAGATCCAGGAATTCTATTTGTGAACTACTAATCGTGGAAGTGAAAAGTAAATTAAGTGAGTTGATGTTTAGATTATAAATGAAGTGATTAAGATCTTCTAAAGACCCCTGCCAAATTAAAAAAATGTCATCTATATACTGCCGCCAGAGCACCAGGTCCGCACCAAGTTTGGGACTGATGGTATTGTCCTCCCAAGCCGCCATGAAGAGATTGGCGTAACTTGGCGCGAACTTAGTGCCCATGGCGGTACCGGTTTGCTGTAAATAATAATCGCCCTCAAAATAAAAATAATTGAACACCTGTTCTAACTTGATGTTTCCTCCTAATAAAAATTTTTTGACCACTTCTACACCCTGGTCATGTTGTATTATGGTATAGAGGGAAGATACATCAAGTGTAGCCATGATGTGGTGCCCCTCCCAAGGGAAGGCCTCAACCATGGCCACTACTTGAGAGGTATCTTTGAGGTAAAATTTAGTTTGTTGTACAAAAGGTTGTAAAAATGTATCTACATACTGGGATAGGTTCGATGTTAGGGAACCTATCCCATATACGATCGGTCTACCCGGTGGGTTTGTTAGATTTTTATGAGTTTTGGGTAAACAATAAAACACAGGCAATCTACCCTCAGTGCTCAAAATAAATTTGCATTCAGTGGAAGTGATGATACCTTTTTCCAGTGCAGTGTGACAGAGTGTGTGTAATTGTGAGGTATAGTCTTCCGTAGGATCTTTGCCCAATTTCATATAGGTATGATTATCCCCAAGCTGTCTTAAACATTCTTGATTATAATTTGTTGTGTCAAGTAGTACCACCCCTCCTCCCTTATCGGCAGCCCGTATTGTTAAGTTATGATTATTTTGTAATTCTATTATAGCCTGTTTTTGTTGGGGAGTGATGTTCTTTTTGGTGTATCGTGGGATTTTTAATTTGCGTAAATCGCATTCTACCAATTTTCTAAAGGTGATAATGTCTGATCCCATCTCATGTTTAGGAAAAAACCATGATTTGGGTTTGCAATCGGTCTGGATGTAACCTGATTGCACCATCTGTTTTTCAACCGGATGTTTGGAAAAATGTTTTTTCAGACATAAGTTTCGAATGAATTTCTCTAATCCCACGTATACATCAAATTTGTTTAAGGGATAACTAGGTGCAAATTTTAAACCTTTGTTTAAAAGTGATTTTTGTGGTTCAGTAAGTATATGACTGCTCAGATTAATAATGGAGGTTTTTAGCTCTGTTTCCCTATTTTCTGAGGGGGTTGAGGTGCGATTTCTATTTCTTGTTCGTCTGCGAGTGCCCTTTTTCTGGGAATTGGGTTTGGATGTGCTATTTGATGGATTTCTGCTACTACAGTGTGTGTTTTTGGTTTGACAGTGGTGGGTGTGTTCGGCGTGGGTGGGTGATGATATTGACTCTGGGAATGTTGGATGGGGGATCTCCTTGGAGTGTATGGTCTGTGGTATGAATGGTAGTTTTGATTTTGGTAATTCCTTTTGTATGTCCTGTATGGTGGATTGTAGTGTCTCCAGTGTGGTTGCCAATGGTGATTGTGTTCTTTCAATGGAGTAATGTTTTTGTGTGACCGACCCTGTTCTAAAAAATGTTGTTGCTGTTCTTCCATAAGTGGAAGATATCTGTTTTGTGTAGGGATCGAAAATTGATCATTAATCTGATTATTCTCAGACTTATTTGAATTATTTGTTCTCTGCCACAATAATTTTTTGGTTTTTTTGTTCATTATTTCCAATTCTTATTTATCTAGCTTTTTGCATAAAAAAATCTTGTTGTTTCATATATTCTGCATTTTGTTCAAATTTATCTAATTCTGTCTTCAATCTCTCTATTTCTAAGTCAAAATTCTGTATCAATTCAGTTCTGCTTTCTATGACGAGTCTCACCAATCCCCCAGAGTAATCCGAAACTTATGTCTGAAAAAACATTTTTCCAAACATCCGGTTGAAAAACAGATGGTGCAATCAGGTTACATCCAGACCGATTGCAAACCCAAATCATGGTTTTTTCCTAAACATGAGATGGGATCAGACATTATCACCTTTAGAAAATTGGTAGAATGCGATTTACGCAAATTAAAAATCCCACGATACACCAAAAAGAACATCACTCCCCAACAAAAACAGGCTATAATAGAATTACAAAATAATCATAACTTAACAATACGGGCTGCCGATAAGGGAGGAGGGGTGGTACTACTTGACACAACAAATTATAATCAAGAATGTTTAAGACAGCTTGGGGATAATCATACCTATATGAAATTGGGCAAAGATCCTACGGAAGACTATACCTCACAATTACACACACTCTGTCACACTGCACTGGAAAAAGGTATCATCACTTCCACTGAATGCAAATTTATTTTGAGCACTGAGGGTAGATTGCCTGTGTTTTATTGTTTACCCAAAACTCATAAAAATCTAACAAACCCACCGGGTAGACCGATCGTATATGGGATAGGTTCCCTAACATCGAACCTATCCCAGTATGTAGATACATTTTTACAACCTTTTGTACAACAAACTAAATTTTACCTCAAAGATACCTCTCAAGTAGTGGCCATGGTTGAGGCCTTCCCTTGGGAGGGGCACCACATCATGGCTACACTTGATGTATCTTCCCTCTATACCATAATACAACATGACCAGGGTGTAGAAGTGGTCAAAAAAATTTTACTAGGAGGAAACATCAAGTTAGAACAGGTGGAGTTTGTAACACGGGCAATCTATTTCATTCTCACTCACAATTATTTTTATTTTGAGGGCGATTATTATTTACAGCAAACCGGTACCGCCATGGGCACTAAGTTCGCGCCAAGTTACGCCAATCTCTTCATGGCGGCTTGGGAGGACAATACCATCAGTCCCAAACTTGGCGCGGACCTGGTGCTCTGGCGGCGGTATATAGATGAAATGTTTTTAATTTGGCAGGGGTCTTTAGAAGATCTTAATCACTTCATTTATAATCTAAACATCAACTCACTTAATTTACTTTTCACTTCCACGATTAGTAGTTCACAAATAGAATTCCTGGATCTAGAAATTAAAGCTTTTGATGGTGGTTTAAAATGCAACACCTTCAGGAAACGCACGGCTAAAAATAGCTACATTGATTTTGAGAGCTGCCATTTACCCAGGTGGCTACTTAATGTCCCTGGAGGTCAGTACCGCCGCTTAAAAAGGAACTGCACCGACAATGGTAAATTTCTTGAAGAAGCAGACCAATTGTCCAGTCAGTTCCGAGAAAAGGGGTATCCACAAGCTGTCTTACAAAATTCATTAGAAAAAATCAAAGGTTTAGATAGGAAAGATTTTTTCATTCCTCAGGAGTCAAACACAAAACATCCATTCCAGAATACAGATTGGTTCTGCCCTTTAATACAACTCACATGAAGGTAGAACAAATCATAAAAAAAAATGGAAAATTTTGAAACAGGATAAAACAATTGGTGATACTATACCTCAACATCCTCCGATTATATATACACGAGCTACCAACTTAGGTATCACAGTAGCTCCATCTATTAAACCTCCCACCAAATTCATTAAAACTCAATCCTGGATGGATATGAAGGTTTTTTTTCGCTGCGGATCCTGTAGTGGATGTACAACATCCAAGGATGTTAGAAGAATAACCACTATTCATTCCACAGTGAATGAATATAAGTGGAAAATAGATGAATGTATTACATGCAATTCAAAAGGGGTCCTATATATTCTGGAATGCGGGTGCCACAAACAATATGTGGGAAGGACGAAGCGACAATTAAAAACTAGACTAGCAGAGCACATTAACAATATAAGAAAGGGAGAACAAAAACACCCCTTATCTGCCCATTTTGCAAAAGTACACAAAAAGGATCCATCCAGTTTAAAATTTGCAGGTTTTCAAATCATTAAGAAAGATTGGCGGGGAGGAAGTTTCATGCTCAGAATGTCCAAAGCAGAGAGCTAAAATTTTTTCGAATTTGATACTATAGAGCCCAAAGGGCTGAATTCCAGCTTTTAATTATTGGGTTTTCTCTGAGAGACCTGCTATGGCACCGACGCCCGCCGTTGTTCCAATCACGGCGGTTGTCGGTTCCAGGACAGGTCTCTCTTATATGTTCTCCGGAGTTTTAGAATCATGGCTATGTCTTTTGTATTTTTGGATAAGAGTATGTTATGACTACTGATTCACAATGATGCATTCACACGTATTTCATCCGATTTTATTTCATTTTCACCACAATTTGTATTTATTTTTTGTATATTTTTACTACTTTTTATTTTATATATTTTTTACATTCTTTTCATTAATATAATTTAAATATATATATTATTTTTTCCTTTATTTAAGTATTTATTTTTTCTCATTTCATTTTACTTTTAATATTAATTTTTTGTTATATTTTTTCTTAATTTTTTAATTTTTTTTAATTTTTTTATATTTTTTATTTATTTAATTTATTTAATTTTTTTTTTCACAGACACTCACTACAATTTCCCCATTCAAAACCTTTACATTCACTATCAACTTTTTTCACTGGTCACACATCTTCAACAATCTCACATTAATTCACATTACTATTATCTTCTTAGTTTCATCCACCTCAGTTTACACCACATCACTCATTTTTATTTTATATTTATTTTACATATCATTTACTATTTTTTATTCTCTGCTTTATTTTATATATATCTATTTTTTATTTTATTTTATTATTATAATTTTTTTTTCTCATAACATTCCTGTTGATCTCATTCACACACCTATATACAGGATTTTTCTTCTTTTACAAACATATTTACATACTTATATACATTTTTCACAAACATGTCTTCTTGACTTCAATTCACACCTCAGATGTCTCCATGCGTTACCTATGTTGGAGTGCCACCTGTTTCCTCAACACATCAGTTCTCTTTTGTGTGAAGGTTTTACTATGTGAAACCAAAAAATAGCTAGATTTGACAATTCTAGTATAACACTGATAAATGTATATGGATTTATATTTTCTAATCTGTTTTATACTGAACATCTAAGAGATATAGAAAGATTAAGGGATGATAACTATTCATTTAATAGTAGATTCAAATTCAGTGTTCCAAGTTGGTCCACTTACCAGGTTTTTGCTGTCAAGTTCACTCCACAGGTTCTTTTTGTCCCATTAATCAAGAACATATGTGCACCCACCATATAAAGGCTGCACATTCATTATTTCCTACATCCGCCTACTGAGGAAGGGGTCGTTTTTAGCACCCTGAAACGCGTCTAGGCTGATATCTAATCTGAACAGAGCACAATTTGCACGCACCACCTAGACTGAAGCCGGACCAGAACTTTGTGCACCACTTGCTGCATTCATCAAACATTCTCTCCCACTGAGCGCATTACCAACCTGCTGCCTGCACTACCAGAACCCAGCCACGATCTCTCCAGCGAAGGTCCGATACACATCCAGGTATTTGCCGATACCACGGACCGTTCCCGAGAGAGTCTCCTGCCGGAGCCCATATCCATCCAGGCTCTCACGCCAGGATTGCTGCAGCCAACACAAGAATTTCAACTATCGGCCCGTCGCAGTACGGGACCAGCAGCCAGGGTGAGGTTGAACTTTGCATTTGTCTAACAACTGTGGGCAGCTTTTTATACACCTATACATCAGTCCATCAAGTGACTTTGCCTTTTCCATTACAAGTGCCGGACTATCAGCCCTTTTTTATTCATCATAGGTGCCGGACTAATAGTCGACTCCGGATCATTATATACCGTTGAAAAATTGCATTTGTTTTTTACATCTATAGATTATTCTATATTAGGTGGTTGCTATACATATATTCATATTTTCTAAATCTGTCATTAGGGCCCAATGACAGTTTAAGATAACATTGACATTGCTCTGATATTTTTAACCATTTAGGTTTTTATTGTTTTAATAAAATCTGCACTTTTTTTTTCAAAACTTTATGTCTCAAACAATTATTCACTGTGTACCCTAGAGTAGTATTCTTGAGGTGTGGTTAATCTTTGTTTTAGTGTTTACCCATTTGGATTGGTGGGGATCAATCCTTTAACTACAATAACCTCGAATACCTGGTTGTGAGCTGCACACATTTTTCTAATTTACAAATCTGTTTAACTTTCTAGAGCCAGTTAATTATATATATATATATATATATATATATATATATATATATATATAAAGTTTTCCCCAGATAACTCTTTTAAATCAAAGTAATGTTTCTCCTAATATGAAAGTCAGTTTGGGGATAGTTCATTTGCATCGACATCTAAAAGACATGGGGGGACATTTATCAATGTTGAATGTTGTATTTTTTTTAACTAATTTGCACCCCAATTTGCTATAAAGGTGCACGGTCTTAATAAATATGGCACCTTTTGAGTTTTACCTCAGCTTTCGCTGTCTACAGCCAGGTTGCCTCAACATGGAATGAATTTGTTGCTTGTATAAGGTTGATGCACCTTTTTATGAGCCCTTTTACCAAGAGGTGCAAATAGTAAATATCGCCAAAATGCCCACAGCTGGATATCACAGCCAGTTTTAAAAACTGCTAGCATCCATGATGTCACGAATCACCTATATAAATGGAGTTATGCTTAAACCAATAATATTAACCAATTAAGGACCAACTATCGTCCGGCCAATAGCAGCCAGCTGGGGAGGGGTTAACCACCTCTTCTCGCAGCTCTGCCGGCTAACTGAGTTCAGTCAGCGGTCAGAGCTGCAAGAAGGAGCCAGGGACCCCCTCTCTGCCATGATCGGACCCCTTAAGGACAGAAGATTCCCCCTTAGAGCAGGGACAGAATACAGCCCACGGACAGGTAGGAGTAAAAAAAATAAAAAGTAAAAAAAAAAGATTTAAAAAATTCCCCCCCCTGACCCCCTAATAGGCCCCAAGGGTCTACCGCAGTTTTTTCAGTGTGTCCCGGCCCCATTAGGGGTTCAGGGCGCTGCATTCGGCCCCCCACGCTTCCCCCCCCATATAACGGTGTGTGATTTTTAATCACACACTGCTATAGATAAAGTTAACACCAAGCACACACTATATACCCCCCCACACACACAAGTGGCCCAGTGGCTGCCACTAGTAAGAGTGGCCATGCCACTCATACTAGGAGTCCGACCCCCCAGACAAGTGTACCCGAGCGCCCTTCCGGTGAACCTGTCTTGAGACCCCCAGAGGCTTGTCAGCCACGGTTTCCGGAGTTTGTTAGCGACTCAGGAATCCGGATTGACAATTCTGGATTCACTGAAATTGACTATTTCAGTTATTTTTTCCGTGACAGTTTTGTCAATCTGATGTTGATGCAGATGAATCTGTACACCCAGCAGTTCATCCCCCACCACCCTGATTCACTTTCGGCCAGGCCCGATGAATGGTACGCCATTGATGCAGCAGAAATTAGGACATTTTGTGGCCTCGTGCTGCATATGGGCCTGGTCAAAAAGCTCAGTGTCAGACAATACTGGAGAGGGGACGTCCTGTACCAGACCCCACTTTACAGTATGGTCATGACACGGAGGCGGTTCGAAGCCATTCAGAAATCCTCCATTACACTGATAATGCGGCATGTCCACCCTGAAGTGATCACGCCTATGACCAGCTTTACAAAGTGAGGCCGGTCATCGATCACTTTGGAAACAAATTTTTGGAGGCCTAGGTACCCCTCAGGGAGCTCTCGGTAGATGAGTCTCTTATCAGTTTCAAGAGGAGACTCAAATTCCGCCAGTATATTCCCTCAAAGCGGGTGCGGTATGGCGTGAAGCTCTACAAACTTTGTGAGAGTACCTCCGGGTACGCTTACAAGTTTAGATCATATGAAGGACGAGATTCCCGTATTAAGCCCCCAGATTGTTCCCCCACTCTGGGTGTTAGCGGGAAAATGGTTTGGGACCTTGTGCACCCATTGCTGGATAAGGGTTACCACCTTTACGTGGAAAACTTTTATACCAGCATCCCTCTGCCTCATCCCTTCACAACCCTTAGCGCCAGATCCACGTCTGCTTGTGGGACCATGCGGAAGAACCAGAGAGGCTTCCCTCTAAATTTTCTCCAGACACCTATGCCGAAGGGTGATTCCCGTGCCCTTACCCATGAAAACCTGTTGCTGGTCAGGTATAAGGAAAAAAGGGATGTCCTTATGCTGACCACAATTCATAGTAACGGCAGCTCACCTGTCCCTGTGCGAGGTACCACAACACCGATCCTCAAGCCCGATTGTATTCTGGACTACAATCGGTATATGGGGGGATTTGATCTCTCAGACAATGCCATGCGGAAAACACGGGTATGGTACAAAAAAGTTTCGGTCCTCTTGGTACAGGTTGCCATGTGCAACTCTTTTGTACTGTCCCAGTACACTGGCAACACAGGGACATTCCTCCAGTTCCAAGAAGGTCCTGATCTTTGGTGACCGGGAAAGAGCAGGCCGGACTTCCCAAGGAACTGAAGTTATAGGTGCCAGGATCGAAGAAAAGATGCAGTGTTTCACAGGAGGGGGATACGGAAGGACACCACCACTCAATGTTTCACTTGCCCTGATCATCCGGGCTTCTGCAATAGAGATTTCTTCAGGGAGTATCACACTTCCGTGGAGTACTAAATTTTCCCTCTTCATTTCAATTTTCCATAATTTGACCCCAATGTAACAAGTCCAGAGTACATTCCGAGTTTTAACCCCATAAACCACTAAATTGCACACAAAAAATGTTTCATAAACAAAAAAAAAAAAAACTGGGTGTTTTTTCCAAAAATGGGTCATGGGTCACTGAGCCACTATTATCGGGGACTTTTTATGTTGCCTCAAATGCATGGAAAAATCAAATCTTGTGGAAGAAAAGACAGTGGACTCCGCACCGTTCTACATAATATTCAGCAATATATTCAGCTATGTAGATAATGTAGCTGCAGACGGGTGCTGGCTGACTACCATATGCCTATGAAATATAGGTAGTGCTACTACGTTAAAAAGTCTGAAGTGATGTCAATAATAGAAAATAAAGCAACGAAGCACTGACCGTGATTTTTGCAGCAGGATTTCTTTTATTCTTTATTCAGGTGGATTACATGTGCGGGGGAGAGCGGACTTTCAGGGAGACCTTCGGGTGACGGACCGTGTCACGCGTTAGCGCTTCTTCAGGCCCTCTGACGTCTTGTCCGTAGTTGGGCTTAAAATACCTAACCTGGTGGTCATGACAACCAACCACGCTAAGAACACAAACAGGTGAGGGGCGGTATTTAATGGGAAAAAAATGGTGGGGAAGTTGGAAAAGAATGGGGAAGGTAGGAAGGGAAAAGAAAAGAGGGGAGGGGATGTGAAGAGAGGAGAAAAGGGAAGAAATAGAAGAGAATAGATACAGGGGGGGAATGGCAAAGACTGGAAGAGAAAAAAGACAGGAACATAAGGATGGATTAAAAGCAACACATACAAAAGAGTCCATATATAATAAACATTGTTGCCCTATAACAGTGAATAAAACACCATAAGACATATTATTTAAATGAAAACGCTCATTTCATTGTGATCATTAAAATCTAGGGGACCTGTGGCATTAGTATGTAAGATCGAACGTGACTCTTCAATCAATAAATTTCTATGTCTGTCTCCCCTGCCTTGGGAGGGCTCAGACGTTCTAATGCCGCAAATTTCATTGCTTTCGGGTTGCCATTATGGACAGTATTCATGTGGGAAATCAATCTTTGCGAACCATGTCCTGTTTGAAATAAACGAATATGTTCCCGTACACAGTGGAACAGTGGTCGTATTGTTTTTCCCACATAATAGTGTCCACAATCGCACACCAGACAGTACACCACGAAATTGGACCTGCAGGTAATGAACTGTTTTATTGTGACAATATTCCCTCCTAGATTGATTTCCTTTGCTTGTAAAATATAACAGCAAAAAATGAGCATGATCTGCATGCATAATTGCCAAGGGGTCTATTGTCCTGAAACCAATTACCTTTACGTTTAGTGTTTTTTTTATTGTTCCCTTTTTAGAAAATCTGGTATTGTATGATTTTTTTTATAAGTTATTATGGGTTTGTTTTCAGTGGCTAATTTAAGATCATTATCTCTTTGCAACATATACCAATGGTTATTGATAGCTTTGTGTGTTTGATAGTTCATAGGAGTGTTCCTAAATGAGAGAAAACATCTGTTATGTTGTTGTTTGGTTTGATGTCTGAATAGTGCCTTTCTAGGTGTGTTGTCAATGCGTTTCCGAGCTGTGTCAATTATGTGCTGTGGATATCCTCTGTCTGAAAAGCGGGTGCTAAGTTCATCAAGTTGGGTTTTCAATAGGACGGGGTTGTTGTTTATGCATTTGAAATGGGCCATCTGGCTGTATGTTTCTATTATTGATGTCACTTCAGACTTTTTAACGTAGTAGCACTACCTATATTGCACAGGTATATGGTAGTCAACCAGCACCTGTCTGCAGCTACATTATCTACATTGCTGAATATATTGCTGAATATTATGTAGAATGGTGCGGAGTCCACTGCCTTTTCTTCCACAAGATTTGACTATTGCATCTACTTTTTCTGAGGGCTGTACCAGCACGCTACATTTGCAGCTGAATCAGCGGTTCATAATTATGGATATGGAAACAGCAGCAGACACCCCTATTGCTGACTTATCTCGCAGGAAACTTCTTTGCATCTTGCGAGTCCATTGATGAACTCCAGGTGCTCAGCACTAAAACACTTGAGTTCAAGATCCAGACCCTAGACGAAAAAGAAGTTAGACTGTTCTGGACGATAAATTCTTTGCAGGCTTATGTCAACAACAATCGCATGCCGCGAGGGCTACGAAGTTATAAAAACCCAATTACTTGATGATAGCAATTTCATAAAGAAATGGGAGGATTTACATATACAACATTCCCTGAGTTTACAAAACCTGATACTGGAGAAAAATCTATCAGAATATGCAGCCACAACAGCAAGCCTTTGCAAAGCAAAGTGTGAACTGCGCACTAGGTTGTCTGATAAAGCGTTTACCACATTTCAACAAACATTGGAAAAAAAGCTAACAGTGATCCAATGTACCATCAAAGAAGTAAAATGCGATAAGTTTCTAAGAGACAAACATGATTTGACTCCAACCAAATCTTCTCATGGAACAAACATCGCTCCCAATTTAAATCTAAGGGCAATAAGTTCCAGCAACATAAGGGTCCAGGACCACGGAGATACAAAGGGAAACATGTATTTGATTAGCTTACCACAGACTCTGATTCTAGCCAGTCCGATGAGAATTGTGAACTTCAGCAACCAACCTCCATACAAGTAGAGACATTGATCCCTTTAGGAAAAGGACGCGCCAAGGAGGTCGGTGGAAATATAACAAATCAAGGAAAGAAAAAACACAAGTCCGTCACCTGGAGGAATCCACACGAAAAGATCTAGTCATCAATTTAATGGACATTACCTTCTCTGCAGACTGTCTCAAAGCCCTCAATAGAGGACTTAACTATGGAATAAGTAACCCTTTCAATTATGCCAACTTTGAAGAGGACTTATTTAGAGCTATACAAAAGTAAAACTTAAAAAAAGGATTTGCCTTTATTCACACTAATAAAAATGTCGACTCACCAGCACAAAAAAGAAGGGTAAATCCCTTGTACAATTAGCCCCCTAGGTTTTCTACCCTCTCTGCACATGTCTTTGCAGGATGTAGAAACACTACATAATTTGATAGTACTAGCAGAGGGGGAAAGTACAATTAATACTGAAGTATAGCATTTCTCAGATTTTTGAGGGCGGAACCCCTCTAAATGTAACCCTCCCATTCAGCCTGGGGGCGCTATTGATTTATTTCAAAAAAGCAGTATGCAAAGAAATGCAGGCATTGATTTACCCTAAACCTAAGGCAAATATTCCACCACAAGAAAAATCTGCTTTGCGCCAACTGGCTGAAAGGGATGACATCCTAGTGTCAAAAGCTGACAAAGGAGGTTCTATAGTAATTTGGAGACGGAATGATTATGAAAATGAAGCTAACAAGTTGCTAGGCGATACAACCACCTATGAAAAATTTGATTCTAATCCCACGAACAGAACCAAACAAAAATTAAGATTGCACCTCATGTATTATGTAGGTAAAGGCATTCTTGACATCAAAACCGCAGAAAAATTGTTACCAGAAACCCCCAAACATGTGAGATGGTATCTAGCCTGCAAGGTCCATAAAAATATAGTCCCACCTCCCAGCCATCCCATTGTAGCTGGGATAGGAGCAATAGATGTCGAGAGCAGCACGATGCGGGTGTACTGGCTGTCAAGGAGTTTCTTACACGCACCAATTGCATACCGGCATTTACAGATTTTGTTGCTGATTCGCTCTGGTTCTGACTAATAACATTTTCACATACAACAAATATTGGTACAGACAAGTAAATGGTACTACGATGGGCATGTCCATCTAATGCACCTACGCCAACATCTTTCTAACCATTTTCGAACGTAATTACATTTTCTACACACAGAACCCCTTTGTCAGACACATCAAACTCCTACTAAGATATGTCGATGACATATTTGTGGTGTGGAGTGGCACTAAACAGGAATTTACTAACTTCGTAGAACACCTCAATACAATAAACACATTCAACATGCTGTTCACTTCCCAATATGGAGGCAATTCGCTTGAGTTTCTAGATGTCAAACTCCAGATTCAACACTACACAGTTGTAACTACAGGATACCGTAAACCCACATCAAAAAATGCATTATTTCATTTTGAATCATCTCATCTGGCCCAATTAAAAGCTAGTATACCATACAGCCAGATGGTCCGTCTCAAACGCATAAACAATGACCCCGTCCTATTGAAAACCCAACTTGATGAACATAGCACCGCCTTTTCAGACAGAGGATATCCACAGCACATAATTGACACAGCTCGGAAACGCATTGACAACACACCTAGAAAGGCACTGTTGAGACATCAAACCAAACAACAACATAACAGATGTTTTTTTCTCATTTAGGAACACTCCTATGAACGATCAAATACACAAAGCTATCAATAACCATTGGTATATGTTGCAAAGAGATAATGATCTTAAATTAGCCACAGAAAACAAACCCATAATTTTCAGTGGCTAATTTATACAATATCATACAATATAAAATTTTCTAAAAAGGGAACAATTAAAAAAAAAAAACACTAAATGTAAAGGTAATTGGTTTCAAGGCAATAGACCCCTAGGCAATTATGCATGCGGATCATGCTCATTTTGCTGTTATAATTCACAAGCAAAGGAAATCAATCTAGGAGGGAATATTGTCACTGTAAAACAGTTCATTACCTGTAGGTCCAATTTGTGGTGTACTGTCTGGTGTGCGATTATGGACACTATTATGTGGGAAAAACAATATGACCACTGTTCCACCGTGTACGGGAACATTTTCATTTATTTCAAACAGGAATGGTTTGCAAGGATTGATCTCCCACATGAATACTGTCCATAATGGCAACCCGAAAGCAATGAAATTTGCAGCATTCGAACGTCTGGAGCCCTCCCAAGGCAGGGGAGACAGACATAGAAGTCACGTTGGATCTTACGTACTAATGCCACAGTTCCCCTAGGTTTTAATGATCACAATGAAATGAGCGTTTTCATTTAAATAATATGTTTTATACACTGTTATAGGGCACCAATGTTTATTATATATGGACTCTTTTGTATGTGTTGCTTTTAATCCATCCTTATGTTTCTGTCTTTTTTCTCTTCCAGTCTTTACCATTCCCCCCCCGTATATATTCCCTTCTATTTCTTCCCTTTTCCCCCTCTCTTCACATCCCCTCCCCTCTTTTCTTTTCCCTTCCTACCTTCCCCATTCTTTTCCAACTTCCCCACCGTTTCGTTCCCATTTAATACCGCCCCTCACCTGTTTGTGTTCTTAGCGTGGTTGGTTGTCATGACCACCAGGTTAGGTATTTTAAGCACACCTACGGACATGACGTCAGAGGGCCTGAAGAAGCACTAATGCGGGACACGGTCCGTCACCCGAAGGTCTCCCTGAAAGTCCGCTCTCCCCCGCACATGTAATCCACCCGGATAAAGAATTTAAAAAAAAACTGCTGCAAACATCACGGTCCGTGCTCCGTTGCTTTCTTTTCTATTATTGACGTAAAAAAAAATCATTTACACATCCAACTGTAACGAAAAGTCGTCAAACACTTGTGGGGTGTTAAGGTTCACTGTACCCCCTGCTACATTCCTTGAGGGGTGTAGTTTCCAAAATAGTATGCCATGTGTTTTTTTTTTTTTTTTGCTTTCCTGGCACCATAAGGGCTTCCTAAATGGGACATGCCCCCCAAAAAACATTTCAGCAAAATTTGCTTTCCAAAAGCCAAATGTGACTCCTTCTCTTCTGAGCATTGTAGTGTTCCCGCAGTGCACATGACATCCATACATGGAGTATTTCCATACTCAGAAGATATGGGGTTACAAATTTTGGGGGGCATTTTATCCTATTACCCCTTTTAAAAATGTGAAATTTGGGGGAAAACCCGCATTTTAGTGAAAAAAAAAAATAATTTACACATCCAACTTAAACGAAAAGTCGTCAAACACCTGTGGGGTGTTAAGGTTCACTGTACCCCTTGTTACGTTCCTTAGGGGGTGTAGTTTCCAAAATAGTATGCCATGTTTTTTTTGTTGTTGTTTTTTTTTGCTGTCCTGGCACCACAGGGGCTTCCAAAATGTGTTATGCCCCCCAAAAACCAGAAAAACTCACTCTCCAAAATCCCACTGTCGCTCCTTCCCTTCTGAGCCCTCTACTACACCCGCCGAACACTTGACATACACATATGAGGTATTTCCTTACTCGAGAGAAATTGAGTTACAAATTTTAGGAAGATTTATCTCCTTTTACCCCTTGTAAAAATTCAAAAGCTGGGTCTACAAGAACATGCGAGTGTAAAAAAATTATGATTTTTAATTTTCTCCTTCATTTTGCTGCTATTCCTGTGAAACACCTAAAGGGTTAACGGACTTACTGAATGTAATTTTGAATACTTTATAGGGTGCAGTTTTTATAATGGGGTCATTTGTGGGGTATTTCTAATATGAAGGCCCCTCAAATCCACTTCAAAACTGAACTGGTCCCTGAAAAATTCCGATTTTGAACATTTTGTGAAAAATTGTAAAATTGCTGCTGAACTTTGAAGCCCTCTGATGTCTTCCAAAAGTAAAAACATGTCAACTTTATGATGCAATCATAAAGTAGACATATTGTATATGTGAATAATTTGTAAAATGTCCATTTTCCTTAAAAGCAGAGAGCTTCAAAGTAAAAAAAATGCAAAATTTAAAATTTTTCATAAAATTTGGGAATTTTTCACCAAGAAACGATGCAAGTATTGACAAAATTTTACCACTAACAAAGTAGAATATGTCACAAACTATCTCGGAATCAGAATGAAAGGTAAAAGCATCTGTTACGCCGAGCGCTCCGGGTTCCCGCTCCTCCCCGGAGCGCTCGCTTCACCTCCTCCGCTGCAGCGCCCCGGTCACGTCCTCTGACCCGGGGCGCTGCGATCCTGCTGCTAGCCGGGATGCGATTCGCGATGCGGGTAGCGCCCGCTCGCGATGCGCACCCCGGCTCTCCTACCTGACTCGCTCCCCGTCTGTTCTGTCCCGGCGCGCGCGGCCCCGCTCCCTAGGGCGCGCGCGCGCCGGGTCTCTGCGATTTAAAGGGCCACTGCGCCGCTGATTGGCGCAGTGGTTCCAATTAGAGTTATCACCTGTGCACTCCCTATATTACCTCACTTCCCTTGCACTCCCTTGCCGGATCTTGTTGCCTTAGTGCCAGTGAAAGCGTTCCTTGTGTGTCCCTTGCCAGTGTTTCCAGACCTTCTGCCGTTGCCCCTGACTACGATCCTTGCTGCCTGCCCCGACCTTCTGCTACGTCCGACCTTGCTTCTGCCTACTCCCTTGTACCGCGCCTATCTTCAGCAGCCAGAGAGGTGAGCCGTTGCTAGTGGATACGACCTGGTCACTACCGCCGCAGCAAGACCATCCCGCTTTGCGGCGGGCTCTGGTGAAAACCAGTAGTGGCTTAGAACCGGTCCACTAGCACGGTCCACGCCAATCCCTCTCTGGCACAGAGGGTCCACTACCTGCCAGCCGGCATCGTGACAGTAGATCCGGCCATGGATCCCGCTGAAGTTCCTCTGCCAGTTGTCGCTGACCTCACCACGGTGGTCGCCCAGCAGTCACAACAGATTGCGCAACAAGGCCAACAGCTGTCTCAACTGACCGTTATGCTACAACAGTTGCTACCACAGCTTCAGCAGTCATCTCCTCCGCCAGCTCCTGCACCTCCTCCGCAGCGAGTGGCCGCTCCTGGGATACGCTTATCCTTGCCGGATAAGTTTGATGGGGACTCTAAGTTTTGCCGTGGCTTCCTTTCCCAATGTTCCCTGCATCTGGAGATGATGTCGGACCTGTTTCCCACTGAAAGGTCTAAGGTGGCGTTCGTAGTCAGTCTTCTGTCCGGAAAAGCCCTGTCATGGGCCACACCGCTCTGGGACCGCAATGACCCCGTCACTGCCTCAGTACACTCCTTCTTCTCGGAAATCCGAAGTGTCTTTGAGGAACCTGCCCGAGCCTCTTCTGCTGAGACTGCCCTGTTGAACCTGGTCCAGGGTAATTCTTCCGTTGGCGAGTATGCCGTACAATTCCGTACACTTGCTTCAGAATTGTCCTGGAATAATGAGGCCCTCTGCGCGACCTTCAAAAAAGGCCTATCCAGCAACATTAAAGATGTTTTGGCCTCTCTCGTCAACAGGTTCAACATCCCAGTGACCAGTCTCGCCAGACCCCTCTACATCAATTGTGTAAATAATGAAAGATTGGACTGTACCATACGTTTCCGCACGGAGCCCCTTCTTATGAGCATCGGATCTCATCATGAGAGGATTGAACTTTTGGTCCTCCCCAATTGCACCTCGGAGATTCTCCTTGGACTTCCCTGGCTTCAACTTCATTCCCCAACCCTGGATTGGTCCACTGGGGAGATCAAGAGTTGGGGGTCCTCTTGTTCCAAGAACTGTCTAAAACCGGTTCCCAGTAACCCTTGCCGTAACTCTGTGGTTCCTCCAGTAACCGGTCTCCCCAAGGCCTATATGGACTTCGCGGATGTTTTCTGCAAAAAACAAGCTGAGACTCTACCTCCTCACAGGCCTTATGATTGCCCTATCGACCTCCTCCCGGGTACTACTCCACCCCGGGGCAGAATTTATCCTCTCTCTGCCCCAGAGACTCTTGCCATGTCCGAATACGTCCAGGAGAATCTAAAAAGGGGCTTTATCCGTAAATCCTCCTCTCCTGCCGGAGCCGGATTTTTCTTTGTCTCCAAAAAAGATGGCTCCCTACGTCCTTGCATTGACTACCGCGGCCTTAATAAAATCACGGTTAAGAACCGCTACCCCTTACCCCTCATCTCTGAACTCTTTGATCGCCTCCAAGGTGCCCACATCTTCACTAAATTGGACTTAAGAGGCGCCTATAACCTCATCCGCATCAGAGAGGGGGACGAGTGGAAAACGGCATTTAACACCAGAGATGGACACTTTGAGTATCTGGTCATGCCCTTTGGACTGTGCAATGCCCCTGCCGTCTTCCAAGACTTTGTCAATGAAATTTTTCGTGATCTATTATACTCCTGTGTTGTGGTATATCTGGACGATATCCTAATTTTTTCTGCCAATCTAGAGGAACACCGCCGGCATGTCCGTATGGTTCTTCAGAGACTTCGTGACAACCAACTCTATGCCAAAATTGAGAAATGTCTGTTTGAATGCCAATCTCTTCCTTTTCTAGGATATTTGGTCTCTGGCCAGGGACTACAGATGGATCCAGACAAACTCTCTGCCGTCTTAAATTGGCCACGCCCCTCCGGACTCCGTGCTATCCAACGCTTTTTGGGGTTCGCCAATTATTACAGGCAATTTATTCCACATTTTTCTACCATTGTGGCTCCTATCGTGGCTTTAACCAAGAAAAATGCTGATCCCAAGTCCTGGCCTCCTCAAGCAGAAGACTCCTTTAAACAACTCAAGTCTGCCTTTTCTTCGGCTCCCGTGCTCTCCAGACCTGACCCTTCCAAACCCTTCCTATTGGAGGTTGATGCCTCCTCAGTAGGAGCTGGAGCTGTTCTTCTACAAAAAAATCCTTCCGGGCATGCTGTCACTTGTGGTTTTTTCTCTAGGACCTTCTCTCCAGCGGAGAGGAACTACTCCATCGGGGATCGAGAACTTCTAGCCATTAAATTAGCACTTGAGGAATGGAGGCATCTGCTGGAGGGATCAAGATTTCCTGTTATTATCTACACTGACCACAAGAACCTCTCCTACCTCCAGTCGGCCCAACGGCTGAATCCTCGCCAGGCCCGGTGGTCTCTGTTCTTTGCCCGATTTAATTTTGAGATCCACTTTCGTCCTGCCGATAAGAACATTAGAGCCGATGCTCTCTCTCGTTCCTCGGATGCCTCAGAAGTTGATCTCCCTCCGCAACACATCATTCCACCTGACTGCCTGATCTCCACTTCTCCTGCCTCCATCAGACAGACTCCTCCAGGAAAGACCTTTGTTTCTCCACGCCAACGCCTCGGAATCCTCAAATGGGGTCACTCCTCCCATCTCGCAGGTCATGCGGGCATCAAGAAATCTGTGCAACTCATCTCCCGCTTCTATTGGTGGCCAACTCTGGAGACGGATGTTGGGGACTTTGTGCGAGCCTGCACTATCTGTGCCCGGGATAAGACTCCTCGCCAGAAGCCCGCTGGTTTTCTTCATCCTCTGCCTGTCCCCGAACAGCCTTGGTCTCTGATTGGTATGGATTTTATTACTGATTTACCCCCTTCCCGTGGCAACACCGTTATTTGGGTGGTCGTTGATCGATTCTCCAAAATGGCACATTTCATTCCTCTTCCTGGTCTTCCTTCTGCGCCTCAGTTGGCTAAACAATTTTTTGTACACATTTTTCGTCTTCACGGGTTGCCTACGCAGATTGTCTCGGATAGAGGGGTCCAATTCGTGTCTAAATTCTGGAGAGCTCTCTGTAAACAACTCAAGATTAAATTAAATTTTTCCTCTGCATATCATCCCCAGTCCAATGGACAAGTAGAAAGAATTAACCAGATCCTGGGTGATTATTTGCGACATTTTGTTTCCTCCCGCCAGGATGACTGGGCAGATCTCCTTCCATGGGCCGAATTCTCGTATAACTTCAGGGTCTCTGAATCTTCCTCCAAATCCCCATTTTTCGTGGTGTACGGCCGTCACCCTCTTCCCCCCCTCCCTACCCCCTTGCCCTCTGGTCTGCCCGCTGTGGATGAAATTTCTCGTGACCTTTCCATTATATGGAGAGAGACCCAAAATTCTCTCTTACAGGCTTCTTCACGCATGAAGAGGTTCGCGGATAAGAAAAGAAGAGCTCCCCCCGTTTTTTCCCCTGGAGACAAGGTATGGCTCTCCGCTAAATATGTCCGCTTCCGTGTCCCTAGCTACAAGTTGGGACCACGCTATCTTGGTCCTTTCAAAATTCTGTGTCAAATTAATCCTGTCTCTTATAAACTTCTTCTTCCTCCTTCTCTTCGTATCCCTAATGCCTTTCACGTCTCTCTTCTCAAACCACTCATCCTCAACCGTTTTTCTCCCAAATCTGTTCCTCCCACTCCTGTTTCCGGCTCCTCGGACGTCTTCTCGGTCAAGGAGATTTTGGCTGCCAAAAAGGTCAGAGGAAAAAATTTTTTTTTAGTAGACTGGGAGGGTTGTGGTCCTGAAGAGAGATCCTGGGAACCTGAGGACAACATCCTTGACAAAAGTCTGCTCCTCAGGTTCTCAGGCTCCAAGAAGAGGGGGAGACCCAAGGGGGGGGGTACTGTTACGCCGAGCGCTCCGGGTTCCCGCTCCTCCCCGGAGCGCTCGCTTCACCTCCTCCGCTGCAGCGCCCCGGTCACGTCCTCTGACCCGGGGCGCTGCGATCCTGCTGCTAGCCGGGATGCGATTCGCGATGCGGGTAGCGCCCGCTCGCGATGCGCACCCCGGCTCTCCTACCTGACTCGCTCCCCGTCTGTTCTGTCCCGGCGCGCGCGGCCCCGCTCCCTAGGGCGCGCGCGCGCCGGGTCTCTGCGATTTAAAGGGCCACTGCGCCGCTGATTGGCGCAGTGGTTCCAATTAGAGTTATCACCTGTGCACTCCCTATATTACCTCACTTCCCTTGCACTCCCTTGCCGGATCTTGTTGCCTTAGTGCCAGTGAAAGCGTTCCTTGTGTGTCCCTTGCCAGTGTTTCCAGACCTTCTGCCGTTGCCCCTGACTACGATCCTTGCTGCCTGCCCCGACCTTCTGCTACGTCCGACCTTGCTTCTGCCTACTCCCTTGTACCGCGCCTATCTTCAGCAGCCAGAGAGGTGAGCCGTTGCTAGTGGATACGACCTGGTCACTACCGCCGCAGCAAGACCATCCCGCTTTGCGGCGGGCTCTGGTGAAAACCAGTAGTGGCTTAGAACCGGTCCACTAGCACGGTCCACGCCAATCCCTCTCTGGCACAGAGGGTCCACTACCTGCCAGCCGGCATCGTGACAGCATCCCAGAGTTATTAATGCTTAAAGTGACAGTGGTCAGATGTGCAAAAAACTCTCTGTTCCTTGACCCGATAACGACCACGGACGAGTATAGACGTCCAGGTTGGCGGCCGTTCCCGCACCTGGACGTCTATACTCGTCCATTATTCTCGTGGGTGCTGCCCAGTACACCCACGAGATCGCGGCAGGGACTCGGCTGTATCACACAGCCGGGACCCTGCTGCACTGCCAGGACGGAAGTAAACTTCGGTCCCGGCAGTTTTAACCCTTACAGCCGCAGTCGGAAGTGACCGCGGGCTGTAAGTGTTATGACAGAGGGAGGGAGCTCCCTCTGTCTCCTCTGCAGCACCCCGCATCGCGATCGCGGGGTGCTGTGTGTAATACGCGGCTGGCCGGGACCTGCTGCACTGCCGGGAGTGAAGTTCACTTCACTCCCGACAGTTTAACCCTTACAGCCGCGGTCAGAAGTGACCACGCGCTGTAAGGAGTTCTGACAGAGGGAGGGGGCTCCCTCTGTCTCTCCTGCAGCACCCCGGAGCATCACGGGGTGCTGCTGCATACCTGGGCAGCCGGGGGTCCTACAAAGACCCTCAGGTCTGCCCTGGGTATTGCCTGAAAGTGCAGGCAGCATATAACTGCAATGCTTTGGAATACTAAGTATTCCAAAGCATTAAAAAGTGTAAAAAATAAATACATTTATAAAATAAAAGTGTAAAAATAAATAAAAATGTAATAAAAGTGTAAAAAAAATACATTTATTAAATGAATCTAATAAAAAAAAATGCATAATGTGTAGGACCGCATTGGCGGACATCCGCAGCATGTAATATGCTGCGGATGTCCACCATGTGATCCTACACATTATGCAGCAGTCACGGTAATGAGCTCCCTGCTGCGGCTGGGTAGCTTTGTGTGTTCACTCATAGCGGCGGATTTCCTGCCAGCAGTCATGAGCGGACACACTGAGCTACCCAGCCGCAGCAGCGATGGATATATTCGCCATGAGCGGGTGCTTATTCCAACAACATGGCGGATATATCCATCAGGAGCCTTAACTGTCACAGACAGACGCGTTATACTGCCAGCCGACCAAGGACCAATCAGCGAGGTCCCTGGTCCAGCCAATAACTTGTAGGGGTGCGGTATATAAATGGGGTCACTTGTGGGGGTGGGGGTATTGTTCTGCCCTGAAAGCCAAATGGCGCTCCTCTCCTTCTGAGTCCTACCACGCGGCCAAGAAACCATATATGGCCAAAGTGGGGGTATTTCCGAACATGGGACAAGCAGCTAAATAAAATATAGGGAACATTTCTTTCAATATCAGAAGTGATGTACAAAAAATATGCCCCCCAAATGATGCATTTGTGAAAAATTGCAAATTTCGAATTTTTAACACTGACTTTGTAATAATTCCTGCCAAAAAACTATGGTGTTAAAATACTCACTGTACCCCCTAGCGAATACCTTGAGGGGTCTAGTTTTTAAAATGGGGTCATTTGGGGGGGGGGGTGTTCCTATGTTCTACTACCTTTTAATTTCTGCAAACCTTGCATAGCACATAAAAAAAGATGTACTTTTCAAATTTTCAAGTTAAATTGTTAGGCTTCTAATTAATTTAAATTTTAATTAAAAACAAAAAAATAACATCAAAATAAAGTAGACATCTGAAAGTATAAGTTTCATAAACTATTTGGTCAGTATGTATAAATATATGCAACCTATTAGTGTTAAATAGCAAAAAATCTTAATTTTTTGTAAAAATTTCATGATTTTTTACATTGTTAAAAAAAACTACAAATGATATCGGCTTACTTTTACTATGTACATGAAGGACAACTTGTGACAAAAAAACAATGTCAGAATTATCGAGATTGGCAAAACGTTACCAGAGTTATTCTCTAATAAAGACAGACATCCCCGATTTGAAAAAACAGGCCTGGTCTTTCAGGGGCGTACAGGTTTATTTGTATTGGTTCTTAAGGGGTTAAGGTGAAAATGGGCTTGGTCCTTAACCTGTTGGGGACAAAGGGCGTATGCAAACGCCCTTGCGTCCTGGTACTTAAGGACGAAGAGCGTATCCATACGCCCGTGGGAATTTCGGTCCCCGCCGCGCGCTGGGCGGGGACCGGGCCGGGGTGACTGCTGATATCTATCAGCAGGCACCTCATGCAAATGTCCAGGGGGGTCATTAGACCCCCCCATGTCGGCGATCGGCGCAAATCGCAAGTGAATTCACACTTGCGATTTGCGCCGATTCCGGGTCATTACGGGTCTATGGTGACCTGGTGACCCGGAATAGAAGGGGGATCGCGGGTGTCTTAGACTTAGATTTGCGCCGATCGCCGACATGGGGGGGTCTAATGACCCCCCTGGACATTTGCATGAGGTGCCTGCTGATAGATATCAGCAGTCACCCCGGCCCGGTCCCCGCCCAGCGCGCGGCGGGGACCGAAATTCCCACGGGCGTATGGATACGCTCTTCGTCCTTAAGTACCAGGACGCAAGGACGTATGCATACGCCCTTCGTCCCCAACAGGTTAAGGACCAAGCCCATTTTCACCTTAACCCCCTAAAGCGATAGGAGTTAGGTGGCACGGGTGCCACCCCTCCTATCTCTGCTATTGGTGGTCTAGACGCTACCACCAATAGCAGATCTGGGGCAGGGGGGTTTACTTTTGTTTTCCCCGTCCTGCCCACCCACAATAGGCGGGGCAGAACGGGGAAAACGAAGAGGAGCGGCGCCGGAGTCCACTTACCCCTCCGGAGGCAGCGGAGCGACGGCGATCAGTGGGCGGCGACGGAGATCTGCGGGCGGCGTGCGTCAGAAGAGGACGGCCCCCTGGATGCGACGGAAGCCGGTGAGTAGTTGCCTAGCAACATCTAGAGGGCTACAGTCTGAGACCACTATAGTGGTCTCTAGACTGTAGCCCTCCAGATGTTGCAAAACTACAACTCCCAGCATGCCCAGACAGCTGTTTGCTGTGTGGGCATGATGGGATTTGTAGTTTTGCAACAGCTGGAGGTCTGCAGTTTAGAGACCACTACACAGTGATCTCTATACTGCCCTCTAGATCTTGCAAAACTACAACTCCTAGCATGCCCACACAGCTGTTTGCTGTCTGGGCATGCTGGGAGTAGTAGTTTTGCAACATCTGGAGGTCCACAGTTTGGAGATCACTGTTCAGTGGTCTCTAAATTGTAGCACTCCAGATGTTGCAAAACTACAAATTCCAGCATGCCCACACAGAAAACAGCTGTCTCGGCATGCTGGGAGTTGTAGTTGCGTACCTCCAGCTGTTGCATAACTACATCTCCCAGCATGCCCTTCTGTGATCAGTACATGCTGGGAATTGTAGTTTTGCAACAGCTGGAGGCACACTGGTTGGAAAATACTGAGTTAGGTAACAGAACCTAACTGAAGGTTTTCCAACCAGTGTGCCTCCAGCTGTTGCAAAACTACAACTTCCAGCATGCACGGTCTGTCAGTACATGCTGGGAGTTGTAGTTTTGAAACAGCTGGAGGTTCACACGGGCGGGTTTACAGCAAGTTTCCTGCTTCAAGTATGAGCTGCGGCAAAACGGAGTCTCCAGCTGTTGCAAAACAACAACTCCCAGCATTTCCAGACAGCCACTGACTGTCCAGGCATGCTGGGAGTTTAGCAACAGCTGGATGCACCCTGTTTGGGAATCACTGACGTAGAATACCCCTATGTCCACCCCTATGCAATCCCTAATTTAGTCCTCAAATGCGCATGGCGCTCTCTCACTTCGGAGCCCTGTCGTATTTCAAGGAAACAGTTTAGGGCCACATATGGGGTATCTCCGTACTCGGGAGAAATTACACTACAAATTTTATGGGGATTTTTCTCCTTTTACCCCTTATGAAAAGGAAAAGTTGGGGTCTACACCAGCCTGTTAGTGTAAAAAAAAATATTTTTACACAAACATGCTGGTGTTGCCCTTTACTTTTCATTTTCACAAGAGGTAAAAGGAAAAAAAGACCCCCAAAATTTGTAACACAATTTCTCCTGAGTACGGATATAGCCCATATGTGGGCGTAAAATACTCTGCGGGCGCACAACAAGGCTCAGGAGTGAGAGCGCACTATGTACATTTGAGGCCTAAATTGGTGATTTGCACAGGGGTGGCTGATTTTACAGCGGTTATGACATAAACCCCAAAAAATAAATACCCACATGTGATCCCATTTTGGAAACTACACCCCTCATGGAATGTAACAAGGAGTATAGTGAGCATTTATGCCCCACAAGTGTCTGACAGATTTTTGGAGCAGTGGTCCGTAAAAATGAAAAATTTAATGTTTTTGTTTGCACAGCCCACTGTTCCAAAGATCTGTCAAACGCCAGTAGGGTGTAAATGCTAACTGTACCCCTTATTACATTCCGTGAGGGGTGTAGTTTCCAAAATGGGGTCACATGTGGGGGTGTCCACTGTTCTGGCACCACGGGGGGCTTTGTAAATGCACATGGCCCCCGACTTCCATTCCAAACAAATTATCTCTCTAAAAGCTCAATGGCGCTCCTTCTCTTCTGAGCATTGTAGTTCGCTCGCAGTGCACTTGACGTCCAAACATGGGGTATTTCCATACTCAGAAGAAATTGGGTTACAAATTTTGGGGGGCATTTTCTCCTATTACCCCTTGTGAAAAAGTAAAATTTGGGGAAAAACCAGCATTTTAGTGGAATTTTTTTTTCATTTACACATCCGACTTTAACAAAAATTTGTCAAACACCTGTGGGGTGTTAAGGCTCACCATACACCTTGTTACATTCCTTGAGGGGTGTTGTTTCCATAATAGTGTGCAATGTGGTGTTTTTTGCTGTCCTGGCACCATAGGGGCTTCCTAAATGGGACATGCCCCCCAAAAACCATTTCAGAAAAACTCACTCTCCTAAATCCCATTGTTGCTCCTTTGCTTCTGAGCCCTCTAGTGCACCCGCCGAACACTTGACATACACATATGAGGTATTTTCTTACTCGAGAGAAATTGGGTTACAAATTTTGAGAGGATTTTTTTTCCTTTTACCCCTTGTAAAAATTCCAAAACTGGGTCTACAAGAACATGCCAGTGTAAAAAATGAAGATTTTGAATTTTCTCCTTCACTTTGCTGCTATTGCTGTGAAACACCTAAAGGGTTAACACACTTATTGAATGTCATTTTGAATACTTTGAGGGGTGCAGTTTTTATAATGGGGTCATTTATGGGGTATTTCTAACCAGAAGACCCTTCAAATCCACTTCAAACCTGAACTGGTCCCTGAAAAATTCCGATTTAGAAAATTTTGCGAACAATTGGAAAATTGCTGCTGAACTTTGAAGCCCTCTGATGTTTTCCAAAAGTAAAAACTCATCAATTTTATGATGCAAACATATAGTAGACATAATGTATATGTGAATCGATATATAATTTATTTGGAATATCCATATTCCTTATAAGCAGAGAGCTTCAAAGTTAGAAAAATGCAAAATTTTCAAATTTTTCATGAAATTTTAGAATTTTTCACCAAGAAAGGATGCAAGTATCGATGAAAATTTACCACTAACATAACGTAGAATATGTCACGAAAAAACAATCTTGGAGTCAAATTTATAAGTAAAAGCATCCCAGAATTATTAATGCTTAAAGTTAACAGTGGTCAGATTTGCAAAAAATGCTCCCGTCCTTAGGGTCATAATGGGCTCCGTCCCCAAGGGGTTAAGGGGTTAACCCTACGGATTACATAAAGTAAAAAAAAAAAAAGAGTAAGGTGCCATAAAATATAACTTTTAATCTAGATAGTTAAAGTTACACCAAAAATAATAAGGTATGGGTATGTGTCATAAAGTGGTACTATCACCAAAAAGAAAAGGAGGGGATAGGATGCAACTCCCCAGTCAATCACACTTAAAGTCTAAAATTCTGTACACCAATTATAAGTATGGACCCCTTTCTAAAGACCCAACGCATTTCTGTTCAATCAGAACTTTATCAGGGAAGGGAAATAAGTATATATTGTAAAGAAGACTGGTGCGATCCCCAACATCAGACGGGTGCTCTACCACTGCAGAGCTACTCTCGGCACCTTGCTCATATCAAGCAGGAGATATATGGCCCTTAACCTCTTTATGGTGGATGACCTATATGATCTCCTCAAAGATATGGGGAGAAGAATTCACTAATCTATTCCCTGGTATTTGGTATTGTCCAATTTGCAGGTTATCATTCCTGCGGGGGAACCATTTATATTTGTCTCTTTGTGATTTTTCTATTGCATTCACATCTGGGCCTACTGCTGCTTATATGAAAAACACTTACTTGCAATTGTTCTGACACCTTGTTTTTGAAATCTTCTTTACATATATACTTATTCCCCTTCTTATACCCCTGATTAAGTTCTGATTGAACAGAAACGCATTGGGTCTTTAGTAAGGGGTCCATTCTTATAATTGGTGTACCAAATTTTGGACTTTAAGTGTGATAGACCGGGGAGTTGCATCCTATCCCCTCCTTTTCATTTCTTTTTGGTGATAGTACCACTTTATGACACATACCCATACCTTTTTATTTTTGGTGTAATTTTAACTATCTAGATTAAAAGTTATATTTTATGGCACCTTACTGTTTTTTTTTTTTTCTTTTTCACTTTAGCATCCATGATGCCAAATAGAGATGAGCGAATTTTAAAAAAATTTGATTCGGCTGATTCGGCAAACTTTCCCAAAAAATTGGTTTTGGTACAAATTTATTCACAGCGAATTGCTATTAAAAATGGCTATTTCTGGCCTACATAGAGCTCAATAGGGGTGTAGAACACTTTGCCTTGCTGTAACACGCATAGGGTCTGTGCTGGGTTAGTGAAATAATACTGTTATTCAGTATGACATGCAGATCAGAGGCATCACTATTAGAATCACTGTCGCAGAGCGACACAATGACAGAGCCTGGTGGTGGCATCAAGAGTAGACCATATAGTGGCTTAATGACACAGAATGGAGTTGGCGGCAGCAGCAGGAGGAGACCATATAGGGGCTGAATGACACAACTTGAAGTTGGCGGCAGCATGAGGAGAACATCTAGTGGCTGAATGACACAGCGTGGAGGTGGCGGCAACATGAGGAGTAGAGATGAGCAAATTTTTGAAAAATTTTATTCGGCCGATTCGCAGAATTCTCCCAAAAAAGTTGTTTTGTTCCGAATTTATTTGCGGAGAATCGCTATTAAAACCGTCTATTTCTGACCTACAGAGAGCATCAATTGGGGTGTACAACATTTTGCCTCGCTGTAACACGCATAGGGTGTGTGCTGGGTTAGTGAAATAATACTGTTATTCAGTATGACATTCAGATAAGAGGCATAGCTATTAGAATCACTGTTGCAGAGCGACACAATGAGAGAGCCTAGAGGTGGCATCAGTATGAGGAGACCATATAGTGGCTGAATGACACAGCGTGGAGGTGGTGGCAGCATGAGGAGACCATATAGTGGCTGAATAACAGTGTGGAGGTGGCGGCAGCATGAGGAGAACATATAGTGGCTGAATATCATAGCCTGGAGGTGGCAGAAGCATGAGTAGACCATATAGTGACTGAATGACACAGTCTGGAGGTGGCAGCTGCATGGAGAGAACATATGGTGGCAGAAAGAGATAGCCTGGAGGTGGAAGCAGCAGCATCAGGTGACAGAGTGGTGCGGTGGGTGGCAATACCAGTACCCGGTGACGAAGGTGGGTGAAAAAGGAGAACTTGGCATCAGATGTGTGGCATCAGGCGGTGGCAGGATCAGAATAGTAGCTGAGGCAGGTAGGCAGAAGAAAACAGTCTCTTTTGTAAAAGTGTTAATGTGCACAAGTATCTATTGAGGATATGCATTACGTGAAACTTAACTTTTAATAATATTTTTAGGATAAAATCTATGTACTCTATATTTTTTTTTAATCAAAAAGGTGTGCAAAAAACAAGGAAAGGTGTGCAAAAAACACCATTTGCCACCTATACCACCAAGTATTGATGTGATGCAAACACATTAAAAAGGTGGAAGGGAACAACGTATGGTCCATTGTAACCATTGGGGGTAAAAACTTCCCCTGCAATGCCCTAGTCTCGCATTATTAATTCCCTTCTTTGCAAGTGTTACTTGGTTCCATCCTTTTTAAGACAAGTAACACTTTCCTGGAAAAGATGGAAGGAAACAATGTATTTGTAACGCTGAGTGCTCTGGGTCCCGCGACTTCCCCGGAGCGCTTGCGGCGTCTTTTTAACAGCAGCTCTGGTCTCTGTCTATGACCGCGAGCGCTGCTGTGTTCATACCGATGGGGACACGATCCGTGTGGCGGGTCAGACCCACTCACAGATCGCGCCCTGTTCCACTCACCCTCCTCCTCCGTCTGTCTCGTCCCGGCGCGCGCGCGTGCCAGCTTTCTAAGATTTAAAGCGCCAGCGCACCTCTAATTGGTGCCTGGCCCAATCAGTTCAATCACCTCCCTACACTATATAAACTCACTTCCCCTTCCTATCCCTGCCGGATCTTGTTGCCTTGTGCCCTGAGAAAGCGTATAGTTTGTTCCCTAGCCTGTGTACCCAGACCTACTGCTGTTGCCCCTGACTACGAACCTCGCTGCCTGCCCTGACCTTCTGCTACGTCTGACCTCGCCTCTGCCTAGTCCTTGTGTACCACGCCATATCAGCTACCAGTGCGGTCGAGTTGCTACTGGAGGATACGATCTGGTGGTTACCGCCGCAGCAAGTCCATCCCGCCTTGCGGCGGGCTCTGGTGAAAACCAGTAACCACTTAGAACCGGTCCTCTGGTACAACCCGCGTCATCGCCTCACTGGTCCAGAGGATCCACTACCAGTCCTGCCGGTACGTGACAGTAGATCATGCCATGGATCCCGCTGAGATGCCGAGTGTTGCTGATCTGACTATCGTTGTCGCCCAACAAGGACAACAGCTGACGCAGTTGACCGCCATGCTCCAGCACCTTCTGCCTGCCCAGCGTCAACCATCTTCTCCGCCAGCTCCAGCATCTCCTCCACTCAGAGTTGCTGCAACTACGCTTGTCTCTTCCAGAGAAATTTGATGGGGACTCTAAGATGTGCCAGGGATTCCTGTCCCAATGTTCCCTGCACCTTGAGTTGATGTCGGACCAGTTCCCCACAGAACGGTCGAAGGGAGCATTCGTGGTCAGTTTGTTATCTGGGAAGGCCTTGTCCTGGGCCACACCGCTGTGGGACCGCAACGATCCTGCCACTGCCTCAGTCCAGTCCTTCTTTTCCGAAGTACGTGGCGTCTTTGAGGAGCCAGACTGGGCTTCCACTGCCGAGACGGCTCTTCTGAATCTCCTCCAAGGGAGCTCTTCTGTGGGCGAATATGCTATCTAGTTTCGCACCCTCGCCTCTGAGCTAGCTTGGAACAAGGAGGCCCTCTGCGCGACCTTCAAGAAAGGTTTATCCAGCCACATCAAAGATGTTCTGGCAGCACGAGAAACTCCTGCTACCTTGCCTGAACTCATCCAGTTGGCCACCCACATAGATATGCGTTTCATGGAGAGACGCTTGGAGCTCCGCCAAGAAAAGGATCTTGTTCACACCCGACGGTTTCCTCGCTTGAGACCTCTCTTCCAAAGTCCTCTGCAAACTACCCCTGTGCCTCCCGCCGAGGAGGTTATGCAAGTGGACCGGTCTCGCCTGACCCAAGAAGAGAGGATTCGCCGCAGAAATGGAAATCTGTGCTTGTACTGTGCCAGTACTGAACATTTCCTTATAGACTGTCCTATTCGTCCTCCGCGTCAGTGGAAACACATGCACCTGGTTAACGTGGGAGAGGCATTACTAGGTGTGAATTCCTTCTCTCCACGCCTGACTATTCCAGTGCGGATTTCTCCATCCGCTAACTCCTCCTTCTCTGCAGTGGCCTTCTTGGTTCTGCATCAAACTTTATTGAAGCCTCATTCATCAACAGATTTAATATCCCAGTTATCCGTCTCTTCAAGCTCTTCTTCATCTCATCTGTAAATGGAGAGAATCTGGACTGCACCGTGCGTTACCGCACAGAACCCTTACTCATGACTGTTGGAGTATCCACCAAGAAAAAATGTAATTCTTTGTTTTACCAAATTGTACCTCGGACATTCTGCTTGGCTTGCCCTGGCTCCAGCGACATTCTCCTACCCTTGACTGGACCACTGGGGACATTAAGTCCTGGGGTGCTTCCTGCCACAAACATTGCCTTAAATCTGTACTAATCTGCCAAGTCCCCATCGCTTTTCCTCTGCCTGGCCTTCCCAAGGCCTACCAAGACTTTGCTGACATCTTTAGTAAAAAACAAGCGGAGGTCTTGCCACCACATAGACCCTACGACTGTCCTATTGACTTGCTCCCTGGTACAAAACCACCACGTTGCAGAATTTATCCTCTCTCCGCTCCAGAGACCAAGGCCATGTCTGAATACATCCAAGAAAATCTCGAGAGGGGTTTCATTAGGAAGTCCTCTTCGCCTGCCGAAGAGGGGTTCTTCTTCGTGGCTAAAAAGGATGGTTCACTACGCCCCTGCATAGACTATCGTGGCCTCAATAAAATTACAGTAAAGAACCGTTACCCTCTGCCTCTCATCTCTGAGCTCTTTGACAGACTGCGTGGAGCAAAAGTATTTACAAAGCTTGACCTCAGGGGTGCCTATAACCTCATTAGAATTCGTGAAGGTGATTAATGGAAAACCGCTTTTAACACCAGAGATGGCCACTTTGAATATCTTGTCATGCCATTTGGACTTTGCAATGCCCCAGCAGTTTTCCAAGACTTTGTCAACGAAATCTTTCGGGACTTACTGTAACCTGTGTAGTGGTCTCTTGATGACATAATAATCTTCTCCTCCAACCTACAGGAACACCGCCTCCATGTTTGTGAAGTGCTCCAGCGCCTTCGTGTTAACCATCTCTATGCCAAAATTGAAAAGTGTCTCTTTGAACGTAGCTGTCTTCCTTTCCTGGGATACCTGGTCTCAGGACAAGGTCTTCAAATGGACCCCGACAAGGTCTTCAAATGGACCCCGACAAGCTCTCCACGGTCTTAGATTGGCCACGCCCCTCGGGACTTCGCTCTATCCAGCGCTTCCTTGGACTCGCTAATTACTACCGTCAGTTTATCCCCCACTTCTCCACTGTCATGGCTCCTATTGTGGCACTGACAAAGAAAGATGCAAATCTGAGATCCTGGTCTCCCTAGGCGGAAGAAGCTTTTACCCGCCTTAAGGCCGCCTTCGCCTCCGCCCCAGTCTTGACTAGACTCGATCCTCTGAAACCATTCTTCCTTGAGGTAGACGCCTCTTCGGTAGGAGCCGGGGCGGTTCTTCTTCAAAAAAACGCTAAAGGAAAAAATGTCCCTTGCGGTTTTTTCTCTAAAACTTTTTCTCCTCCTGAAAGGAACTACGCTATTGGTGACCGTGAATTGCTGGCCATTAAGTTGGCACTAGAGGAGTGGAGACATCTCCTGGAAGGATCCCTTCACTCTATCATCATCTACACTGACCTCAAGAATCTGTCCTACCTACAGTCCGCCCAGCGCTTAAATCCTCACCAGGCCAGGTGGTCGTTGTTCTTTGCCCGCTTCAATTTCCAGATCCATTTTCGTCCTGCAGACAAGAATGTCAGGGCGGATGCCCTATCTCATTCCACCGATGCCACGGAAGCTGAAGCCTCTCCCCAACACATCATCCCTCCTGAGTGTCTGATCTCTGCTGCCCCCGCTTCTCTGGTACCAGTTCCTCAAGGGAAAACTTATGTCCCTCCATGTCTTCGCCTCCGGACTCTCAAATGGGGTCATTCCTCCCACTTGGCAGGTCACGCTGGAATCAAGAAATCCATTCAGTTGATTGCCAGACACTATTGGTGGCCTGTATTTGAAAAAGATGTGACTGAGTTTGTACGATCCTGTGCTGTCGTGACAAGACTCCTCGCCAGAAACCTACGGGTCTTCTCCTTCCTCTGTCGTTGCCCGAACAGCCTTGGTCACACATAGCGATGGATTTCGTCACTGACCTTCCTGTATCCCATGGCAACACTGTCATTTGGGTGGTCGTTGATCGATTCTCAAAAATGGCTCATTTTATCCCGCTTCCTGGTCTCCCTTCTGCGCCACAGTTGGCGAAGCAATTCTTTCTGCACATTTTCCGTCTCCACGGGCTGCCTACGCATATCGTCTCTGATAGAGGCGTTCAATTCATCTCAAAATTCTGGAGAGCACTCTGCACCCAATTAAAGATTAATTAGAATTTTTCCTCCGCCTACCACCCGCAGTCCAATGGACAAGTGGAGAGAGTGAACCAGATCCTTGGTGACTACCTGCGACATTTTGTCTCCTCCCGCCAAGACGATTGGGTCGACCTGTTACCCTGGGCTGAATTCTCGTACAATTTCTAAGACTCTGAGTCTTCCGCCAAGTCTCCATTCTTTGTAGTGTACGGCCGTCACCAGCTTCCCCCTCTCCCCATTCCCACTTCATCTGGAGTTCCTGCCGTAGATGAATTGACCCGGGACTTTTCCTCGATTTGGAAAGAGACTCAAAAGTCGCTCTCACTGGCCCTTCTCGATTGAAGAAACATGCGGATAAGAAGAGAAGAACTCCTCCTGTCTTTGCCCCTGGTGACCAAGTGTGGCTCTCTGCCAAGTATATTCAGTTTTGTGTCCCTAGCTACAAGCTGGGTCCACGTTACCTCGGGCCATTTAGAGTCAAAAGTCAAATCAACTCTGTCTCCTACAAGCTCCATCTTCCTCCTTCTCTTCGTATTGCTAATTCCTTTCATGTTTCCCTTCTCAAACCTCTAATTCTTAACCGCTTTTCCCCCAAGGTCTCCGTTCCTGCTCCTGTCTCTGGCTCCTCTGACGTCTTCTTGGTAAAAGAAATCCTCGCCTCCAAGGTCGTCAGAGGTAAAAAAATGTTTCTTGTTGACTGGGAGAATTGTGGCCCCCGAAGAGAGGTCTTGGGAACCCGAGGACAATATCCTCGACAAGGAGCTCATCCATAGGTTCCTGGGCTCCAAAAAGAGGGGGAGACCTAAGGGGGGGGGTACTGTAACGCTGAGCGCTCCGGGTCCCGCGGCTTCCCCGGAGCGCTTGCGGCGTCTTTTTAACAGCAGCGCTCCGGTCTCTGTCTATGACCGCGAGCGCTGCTTTGTTCATACCGGCGGGGACGCGATCCGTGTGGCGGGTCAGACCCACTCACAGATCGCGCCCCGTTCCACTCACCCTCCTCCTCCGTCTGTCTCGTCCCGGCGCACGTGCGCCAGCTTTCTAAGATTTAAAGGGCCAGCGCACCGCTAATTGGTGCCTGGCCCAATCAGTTCAATCACCTCCCTACACTATATAAACTCACTTCCCCTTCCTATCCCTGCCGGATCTTGTTGCCTTGTGCCCTGAGAAAGCGCATAGTGTGTTCCCTAGCCTGTGTACCCAGACCTACTGCTGTTGCCCCTGACTACGAACCTCGCTGCCTGCCCTGACCTTCTGCTATGTCTGACCTCGCCTCTGCCTAGTCCTTGTGTACCACGCCATATCAGCTACCAGTGCGGTCGAGTTGCTACTGGAGGATACGACCTGGTGGTTACCGCCGCAGAAAGTCCATCCCGCCTTGCGGCGGGCTCTGGTGAAAACCAGTAACCACTTAGAACCGGTCCTCTGGTATAACCCGCGTCATCGCCTCACTGGTCCAGAGGATCCACTACCAGTCCTGCCGGTACGTGACAGTATTTTCCATTGTAGCAGGTGGGGGTAAAAACTTTCCCTGTAAGGCCCTACTCTTGTACTATTCATTCCCTTCACGGCAAGTGTTACTTCCCCTAAAAAGGGTAGCCCCACACAGGAACCTATCTATTTAAACCTAAAAACCATGGGAAATGGCAATGTTCTTAGGGAAAAATAGGGAGAGTTTCCTGTGTGGGGCCGCCCTTTTTAGGGTGAGTAACACTTGCCAAGAAAGGAATTAATAATGCATATTCTGACTCGGATTGTTGTGATAGTGATCTAACCCTTGTGAGACCTCTGTGCCTGGCCTGTATAAGCAGATACGGTCACTGCGGACAATCCTCCTCAGATAGCTGAACTCACCAATACTGGTTTCATCCAAATGCTGGTTTATTCTGAACATCACACAACAGGAATACAGCAGAATGAATGGATTTCAGTATTATGCAGTCAAAAGATGATGCTTTCCTTAGCTTAACATGTGGAGTACAAGAGTACCTATTACATGTGGCAAATGCAAGCAGCCATGACACAGGAAGTACAGGAAGAGCAGGGGAGGAGTTTACATACAAAGAAATGATGAATCATGCTCACAGGAGGAACAAGAGCATTACCAAAATAGGCCAGAAGGTGGCAGCAAATAACTACCCATAGAAAAATACATGGTAAATAAATCACAGAATAAACTATGTAAATTGCATCTACATTAACCTCTTCAGGACATAGGGCGTATGGATACGCCCTGCATCCCGAGTCCTTAAGGACCGAGGGCGTATCCATACGCCCGTGGGAATTCCGGTCCCCACCGCTAGCCGGTTGGGGACCGGAGCCGGATGCCTGCTGAAATCGTTCAGCAGGCATCCCGGCATATCGCCCAGGGGGGTCATTATGCCCCCCCATGTCGGCAATCACCGCAGATCGCTGGACAATTCAGTCCAGCGATCTGCGGCGATTCCGGGTCAATCGGGTCTCTAGTGACCCGGTGACCCGGAATTACTGGCTGTTCGGGGCCGTCTCTGACGGCCCCGAACAGCCAGAGCCTGCAGGGGTGAGGTGGCACTGGTGCCACCTCACGATTGCCCTGATTCGTCGGCCGGATTACCGGCCGACCAATCAGGGCGCCTGCTGCGGGTGTCACTCCCGCACCCGCTCCGCCCCTCTTCCGGAGGACGTGAGCGGGTGCGGGACGTGCTGGAGGCACATTTGTTCTATGGAAAAGTGTACCTTCAGCTGTTGTATAACTACAACTCCCAGCTTGCACAAACAGCTAAAGTGCATGCTGGGAGTTGTAGTGGTGCATCTGCTGGTTGCATAACTACAACTCCCAGCATGCCCGTTGGCTGTTGGTGACTGAGAGTTGTAGTTTTGTAACAACTGAAGGCACACTGGTTGTGAAACTCAGAGTTTTTTTTTACCTAACTCAGTGTTTCACGACCGGTGTGCCTCCAGCTGTGGCAAACTACAACTCTCAGCAGTCACCGTACACCATGCACCATACATGCTGGGAGTTGTAGTTTTGCAACAGCTGGAGGCACACTGGTTGTGAAACACTGAGTTAGGTCACAAACTCAGTGATACATAACCAGTGTTCCTACAGTTGTTGCAAAACTACAACTCTCAGCAGTCACCGACAGCCAACGGGCATGCTGGGAGTTGTAGTTATGCAACAGCTGGATGTCCCCCCCCCCAATGTGAATGTACAGGGTATACTCACATGGGCGGAGGATTACAGTAAGTATCTGGCTGCAAGTTTGAGCTGCCGCAAACTTTCTGCTGCAGCTCAAACTGCCAGCGAGAAACTACTGTGAACCCCCGCCCGTGCGACTGTACCCTAAAAACACTACACTACACTACCACAAAAAATAAAATAAAAAGTAAAAAACACTACATATACACATACCCCTATACAACCCCAATCCCCTCCCCAATAAAAATGAAAAACGTCTGGTACGCCACTGTTTCCCAAACGGAGCCTCCAGCTGTTGCAAAACAACAACTCCCAGTATTGTCGGACAGCCGTTGACTGTCCAGGCATGCTGGGAGTTTTGCAACAGCTGGAGGCACCCTGTTTGGGAATCACTGGCATAGAATTCCCCTATGTCCACCCCTATGCAAGTGCCTAATTTAGGCCTCAAATGCGCATGACGCTCTCACTTCGGAGCCCTGTCGTATTTCAAGGCAACAGTTTAGGGTCACATATGGGGTATCGCCGTACTCGGGAGAAATTGTGTTACAAATTTTGTGGGGTATTTTCTGCTTTTACCCTTTTTAAAAATGTAAAATTTTGGGGAAAACAAGCATTTTAGGTAATTTTTTTTTTTCTTTACATTTGCAAAAGTCGTGAAACACCTGTGGGGTATTAAGGTTCACTTTATCCCATGTTAAATTCCCCGAGGGGTCTAGTTTCCAAAATGGTATGCCATGTGTTTTTTTTTTTTTGCTGTTCTGGCACCATAAGGGCTTCCTAAATGCAACATGCCCCCCAAAAACCATTTCAGAAAAACGTACTCTCCAAAATCCCCTTGTTGCTCCTTCGCTTCTGAGCCCTCTACTGCGCCCGCCGAACACTTTACATAGACATATGAGGTATGTCCTTACTCAAAAGAAATTGGGCTACAAATACAAGTAAAAATTTTGTCCTTTTACCCCTTGTAAAAATTCAAAAATTGGGTCTACAAGAACATGTGAGTGTAAAAAATGAAGATTGTGAATTTTCTCCTTCACTTTGCTGCTATTCGTGTGAAACACCTAAAGGGTTAAAACACTTACTGAATGTTATTTTGAATACTTTAGGGGGTGTAGTTTTTATAATGGGGTCATTTATGGGGTATTTCTAATATGAAGACCCTTCAAATCCATTTCAAACCTGAACTGGTCCCTGAAAAATACTGAGTTTGAAAATTTTGTGAAAAATCGGAAAATTGCTGCTGACCGTTGAAGCCCTCTGGTGTCTTCCAAAAGTAAAAACACGTCAATTTTATGATGCAAACATAGAGTAGACATAGTGTATATGTGAACCAAAAAAAATGTATTCGTAATATCCATTTTCCTTACAAGCAGAAAGCTTCAAAGTTAGAAAAATGTAAAATTTTCAAATTGTTCATCAAATTTACGGATTTTTCACCAAGAAAGGATGCAAGTATCGACAAAAATTTACCACTATGTTAAAGTAGAATATGTCACGAAAAAACAATCTCGGAATCAGAATGATAACTAAAAGCATTCCAGAGTTATTAATGTTTAAAGTGACAGTGGTCAGATGTGCAAAAAACGCTCCGGTCCCTAAGGCCAAAATGGGCTCCGTCCTGAAGGGGTTAATGAGAATATTAACTGTGTAACAGCACATTCCCCGTCTGACATTGTAAATGTCACTATTTTATACCATAAGGGTTGTTATACAAGTGCAAATAAAACAACAGTGCAATTTGCTTGATGTCTTGAGAACCTGAAAGACATAAAGAAAAACATGCAAAAAATGCAACAACTTCAAGTTATAACATTAACGTCAGAGACTCTTCCTTCTTGAAGTCAAAGCTAGGAACAAACAGCATACGCAAGTAAGTTCATTCTTCAACGGGTAAGAGCAGAATAAGTTCAGTGATAGGTCTGATGAAGGTCTTTACAGTCCCTTGTCTTGCAACCTTCACCTCCACCTTGCGTACCTTGCCGTCATCACTAGGAACACTCCTTATAATAAGTCCCATAGGCCACTCGAGTCTCCCAGCTTGTTGATTCTTAAGCAGAACAAGATCTCCAACAAAAATGTTAGGATGTGGGTGTTGCCATTTCCTGCATCCTTGCAGAGTAGAAAGATACTCCATCTTCCAACGATTCCAGAAGCAGTTGGCGAGGTGTTGCACTCGCTTCCACTGGTCATAGCACAGATTTCCTGAGTTAAAGTTTGTGGGTGGGACAGGAATGGACCCAAGCTCCTGGGTAAGCAGAGCAGTTGGGGTTAGGATAGTTGGATTCTCTGGATCTGTAGACACTGGAACAAGTGGTCTGGAATTAATTATAGCAGATGCCTCTGCCATAAAGGTGGTTAAAACCTTGTGGGTAAGTCTTGTGCAATTTTAGTCCATAAGCATAGAGTTCAGTATTCTACGTGTAATGCCAATCATTCTCTCCCATGAGCCGCCCACATGGGAAGAATGAGGAGGATTGAATATCCATGTACATCCCTTTTGAGCTAAGAAGTCTTGGATTGGTCTAGAGTTGAGCTCTAACTCTCGACAGGCTCCAACGAAATTAGTACTGCAATCAGATCTAAGTGTCTTGACTGGTCCTCTAATGGCAAGAAATTGTCTCAAAGCATTGATGAAGCTTGAAGCATCCATAGATTCTATTACTTCAATGTGTACTGCACGCACACTCATGCAAGTAAACAACTTTGCCCATCGTTTGTTGTTTGCTTGACCACCTCGAGTTCTGCGGCTGTTACCATCCATGGTCCAAAAACATCCAGACCAACATGAGTGAATGGTGGGTTAGTACTTAACCTGTCAGCTGGCAGATCTGACATTTGCTGTTGCTGATGTTTACCTCTTAGTTTGCGGCAGTGAACACAGCTGTGCAGTATAGCTGTAATTTGTCTTTTTGCTCCTATGATCCAAAACCCTGCAGCTCTTATGGCACCTTCTGTGAAGTGTCTACCTTGGTGCTTAACCCCTTCGTGGTAGTGCCGTATAAGCAGAGTGGTAATGTGATGGCAGGCATAATGAGAGGATTCTGTTCTTTCTCTCCCAACTCGGCCTTGTTTAAACGTCCACCAACTCTTAACATGCCATCGTTGTCAATGAATGGGTTTAGATTAGCAATTGCACTGGTTTTTGGAATATCCCTCTTGTCACAGATACATTTAATGTCTGAGCCAAAGACTTCCTGCTGTACAATGCGTATTATGACCATTTCACCTTCAGCAATGTCCTTTGCAGAAAGAAACCTTTGACATATGTGCCAACCTTGACATTGAGGATCAGTGGGCTTTGTGTGAAAGCAGCGTGCAATGTGGACTAACCTTGTGATGGTGCGTACAAGCTTTATCAACTTGGAAAATCGTTCAAATCGCTGACAATCCAAGATGAGTCTTTGTTTAGTTTGAGTGATGAGGGTTTTCACTTCTGGATGAATCTCTGGATCTTTGTCAGGTTCTAGGATACTGAAGACATCAGCTGTGGTTTCTTCTCCCTGATCCAGCAGGAATTTGGGACCTGTTATCCAAGAAGAATTAGCAAAAGCACTTGCAGACACTGGCCTGGTGACATGATCTGCAGGATTCATTTCAGATGGGACATAATGCCATTCTTTCTTCATTATTTTGATGAATTCTTTGTCTTCAATCGACAAGGCTAATTTGTTGTCATCACTTGTAGTACTAAACACTGCAGCACCTAGGTTGTCATAAGAAAGGACAGAAGTAGCATGCCGTACTTGGATGATGTCAAGAGGCTTTTCCTTTACTTCATAATGGTGAGGGAATCGTGTGAAGTGGGAGGCACGTCCATTCCCCAATATGTAAGTTTTGAAGGAGCGGATCTCAGATGACGTACGCTTCCTGTATGAGCATACATCGCCCACTATTACCCAGCCTAGGTCAAGTCTTTGTGCATAAAGAGCGTCATCAGGTCCATTACATTGGTCGCGTACTTTATGTACTCTGAGGATGTCTCTTCTTAGGAGGACCAAAATTTCAGCATTTATGTCCATTGCAGGAATCTCATCAACAAGGTGCCTTAAGTGAGGGTGGTGATATGCGGCTTCTGGAGTGGGAATCTCTTACCTTTCATCTGGTATCTGGTCATACTCAACTAATGTTGGTAGGGGTATACCCTGCCCCCCTTTGATGTGAGAAACCATGAATCCATCCACTCTTCTGCCAAAGGCCTCTACACGACCAGAACAGGTTCTAAGAGTATACGGTGTGGGATGACCCTCTATGCCAAAGATCTCAAAGAATTTAGGCTTAACTAGGGATCTATTGCTCTGTTCATCTATTATGGCATACATCTTAGTAGCTTTCTCAGGATGGTCCTTTGGGTATATCTTGACTAGGCATACCTTGGCGCAGCATTTGTAATCCAAGCCCTCTCCACAGACTTCTGTGCATGAAGAGAGAACATTATCCTTGGCTGGAGCATGACTTTGTTGCTACCCGCCGTGACTTGAGGCAGGTGAGGAGGTAGGTGGCTGCTGTAACTTGTCTGGAAGTGGAGTAGGATGCATAGCTGTAACATGTTTGTCGCTGCTGCATTCTGTGCACTTGATGAGGGCTTTACAGTCTTTAGCAAGATGGCTATAAGAAGCACAGGACTTGAAGCATATTCCAAGTTTCTGGAGAATCTCCCTGCGCTCTTGTAGAGTCTTTTCCCTAAGTCCACGACATTTCTTAAGAGGGTGAGGCTTCTTGTGAATAGGACACTGGCGATTAGGGTCTTTATCTTTGTCAACCATGCACTCATCACTAGGTGAGGTGACGGAGGGTGAGATGTCTGTCCTCTTGACAGATATTGCTTTATTAAAGTCTCTAGGTTTAGGTGTTATGTTATCATACCTTGATGAGGATGAGGATGAAGCAGGCATGTTGGGTTCACTGAAGCTGAAGCTGGGGTCATTTCTCATCCAAGCTTGATCACTAATGAACCTGCAAAAGTATGAGAATGGAGGAAAAGATACATTATAGTCTCTTTTATACTTTGATCCCTGTTGTGCCCACTTCTCTTGTAGGCTGTATGGCAGTTTAGACACCACTGGGTTGACACCATGAGCAGTGTCCAGGAAGCTTAGTCCAGGTAGACGTGGATCTCTCTTTGCCAACTCTAACTCCATGAGGAGGTCACTTAGATCTTACAGCTTGCGATGGTCTTTGTTTGCTATTTTTGGAAACTTTTGCAGTCTCTTGAATAGAGCGCTTTCTATGGCTTCAGAGCAACCATAAGTTTGCTCAAGTCTTGCGCATGCAGCAGAAAGACCCGCATCTGGGTGCTCAATGTGTACTGTTCTCAGTCTTTTAACACGATCAGAAGATTCTGGTCCCAACCACTTTATGATCAAATCAAGTTCTTCCTTAGCAGTAAGGTTGAGATCAGCAATAGCAGCCTTGAATGTTGATCTCCATGCCCTGTAGCTCTCTGCACAATTGTCAAACCTTGAGATGATCATGTTAATGAGCTCATGGCGCACCATATATCTGGCAAAGTCATTCAAATCTGATTTCTCAATCTTTGGTACCAAAGTAACTAGTGGAACCCCATGGTTGTGAAAGTTCTCTGGTGATGTAGGGTGAGGTTCACCAGGGTAGAATGATGTTGCATGAGCGTTTAACTTTGGTTTAGTCTCTAAGGCTTGTGCTGGCGGTGGTTTCAGATGCAGCTTGTCACAGAAAGTCACATTGTTGTTTGCAGGAGAAGATGTGGTTGGCTGCATACATGTACCTGCATTGTAGACTTGAAGAGGCTTAGGCATATTGTGTTGAGAGGTCTCCGTGTTGAAAGTCAGAACAGTGTAGTTTGTAGGAGGTACAGAAGATGACTCTGTATCTCTGCAAATGTTATGCTTTAGTACATAATCTCTGGTGCGTTCAACTGGATCTTCCAGTTCTGCTGGGATAAGACAGTCCAGATTAGTGCTTTGTCCCATTGCTAGTTCAAGGACCTTTAGCCTTGCCAGGGAAGCTGCTTTCTCACCTTCCATTTGCAGAATCTTTATTTGGGAATCTGCCTCTGCTTGCTGCGCTGCCTGGCGTGCTTCTTCCTCTGCTTGCTTTCTGATAAAAGAGCTTTGCGCCTTTTTTGCTTCGACATCAGCGCAGGCCTCAATAAGCTTATCACTTAATGTTGAATTTCTGGAGCGAGAGGATCTAGAAGAAGGTGCAGTGCGCTTGGTTGAGGTGGATCTGTGAGATCTGGTCTCCAGTAGATGAGCAATGCGGAGTTCTGCCTTAAGCTTAGCATTTTGCACTTCAAGATCCCTTTGTTGGTTTAGTGCATTGGTCCTGGTCAGTTCTGCTGAAGAATCCTCTATATTAGAGTCCTGCATGAAGGCTGAGTATTTTACAGATAACCGCTTGTAGCGTTCATATGCGTCACATAGGCGATTTACAGAGTCTCTTAATTCAGCCGGTTGATCAGTAAAGTTTGCCAAAACTGACATGCAGTGTGAGGTTCTGTCCCAGAGGTCTGACAGATTACTGGAGAACTCATCTCTAGTGGCTTCATAATTTTCTCAAAGTTTCTGTGTCGGTTTTATTATACATTTGGCTTTTACACTTTGTTCTGTAATATCTGCTGGATCTGTTACCTGTGCACCTTCTGGTTCAGAGGCATGATGTATCTGTATTGTTTCTGCCATAAAAGAGTGTTCAGAGCCTTGGCTAGACATTTTATATTGTTTTGCAAAAAATGGTACTGTCTCTTTAACCCCTTAAGGACCAGGCCATTTTATACCTTAAGGACCGGAGCGTTTTTTGCAATTCTGACCACTGTTACTTTAAACATTAATAACTCTGAAATGCTTTTAGTTATCATTCTGATTCCGAGATTGTTTTTTCGTGACATATTCTACTTTAACTTAGTGCTAAAATGTTATGGTAACTTGCATCCTTTCTTGGTGAAAAATCCCAAAATTTGATGAAAAAAATGAAAATTTTGCATTTTTCTAACTTTGAAGCTCTCTGCTTGTAAGGAAAATGGATATTCAAAATATATTTTTTTTGGGTTCACATATACAATATGTCTACTTTATGTTTGCATCATAAAATTTATGAGTTTTTACTTTTGGAAGACACCATAGGGCTTCAAAGTTCAGTAGCAATTTTGAAATTTTTCACAAAATTTTCAAACTCACTATTTTTCAGGGACCAGTTCAGTTTTGAAGTGGATTTGAAGGGTCTTCATATGAGAAATACCCCATAAAAGACCCCATTATAAAAACTACACCCCCTAAAGTATTCAAAAAAACATTCAGTAAGTGTATTAACCCTTTAGGTGTTTCACAGGAATAGCAGCAAAGTGAAGGAGAAAATTCAAAATCTTCATTTTTTACACTCGCATGTTCTTGTAGACCCATTTTTTTTTAATTTTTGCAAGGGATAAAAAGGAGAAAATTTGTACTTGTATTTGAAACCCAATTTCTCTCGAGTAAGCACATACCTCATATGTCTATGTTAATTGTTCGGCGGGCGCAGTAGAGGGCTCAGAAGGGAAGGAGCGACAAATGGTTTTTGGGGGGCATGCCGCATTTAGGAAGCCCCTATGGTGCCAGGACAGCAAAAAAAAAACCACATGGCATACCATTTTGGAAACTAGACCCCTCAGGGAACGTAACAAGGGGTAAAGTGAACCTTAATACCCTACAGGTGATTCACGACTTTTGCATATGTAAAAAAAATATATATTTTTTTACCTAAAATGCTTGGTTTCCCAAAAATTTTACATTTTTAAAAAGGGTAATAGCAGAAAATACCCCCCAAAATTTGAAGCCCAATTTCTTCCGATACAGAAAACACCTCGCATGGGGGTGAAAAGTGCTCTGCTGGTGCACTACAGGTCTCAGAAGAGAAGGAGTCACATTTGGCTTTTCGAAAGCGAATTTTGCTCTGGGGGCATGCGGCATTTAGGAAGCCCCTATGGTGCCAGAACAGCAAAAAAAAAACACATGGCATACCATTTTGGAAACTAGACCCCTTGGGGAACGTAACAAGGGGTAATGTGAACCTTAATACCCTACAGGTGTTTCACGACTTTTGCATATGTAAAAAAATATATATTTTTTTTACCTAAAATGCTTGTTTTCCCAAAAATTTTACTTTTTTAAAAGGGTAATAGCAGAAAATACCCCCAAAATTTGAAGCCCAATTTCTCCCGAGTACGGCGATACCCCATATGTGGCCCTAAACTGTTGCCTTGAAATACAACAGGGCTCCAAAGTGAGAGCGCCATGCGCATTTGAGGCCTAAATTAGGGACTTGCATAGGGGTGGACATAGGGGTATTGTACGCCAGTGATTCCCAAACAGGGTGCTTCCAGCTGTTGTAAAACTCCCAGCATGCCTGGACAGTCAACGGCTATCTGGCAATACTGGGAGTAGTTGTTTTGCAACAGCTGGAGGCTCCGTTTTGGAAACAGTGGCGTACCAGACATTTTTCATTTTTATTGGGGAGGGGGGTTGTATAGGGGTATGTGTATATGTAGTGTTTTTTACTTTTTATTTTATTTTGTGTTAGTGTAGTGTAGTGTTTTTAGGGTACAGTCGCACGGGCGGGGGTTCACAGTAGTTTCTCGCTGGCAGTTTGAGCTACGGCAGAAAATTTGACGCAGCTCAAACTTGCAGCCGGATACTTACTGTAATCCTCCTCCCATGTGAGTGTACCCTGTACGTTCACATTGGGGGGGGGGGGGGGGGGGAAATCCAGCTGTTGCAAAATTACAACTCCCAGCATGTACGGTCTATCAGTGCATGCTGGGAGTTGTAGTTTTACAACCGCTGGAGGCTCCATTTTGGAAACAGTGGCGTACCAGACGTTTTTCATTTTTATTGGGGAGGGGAGGGGGGCTGTGTAGGGGTATGTGTATATGTAGTGTTTTTTACTTTTTATTTTATTGTGTGTTAGTGTAGTGTAGTGTTTTTAGGGTACAGTCACACGGGCGGGGGGTTCACAGTAATTTCTCGCTGGCAGTTTGAGCTGCGGCAGAAATTTTGCCGCACCTCAAACTTGCAGCCGGATACTTACTGTAATCCTCCGCCCATGTGAGTGTACCCTGTACGTTCACATTGGGGGGGGGGGGGGGACATCCAGCTGTTGCAAAACTACAACTCCCAGCATGTACGGTCTATCAGTGCATGCTGGGAGTTGTAGTTTTGCAACAGCTGGAGGCACACTGGTTGTGAAACACCGAGTTTGGTAACAAACTCAGTGTTTTGCAACCAGTGTGCCTTCAGCTGTTGCAAAAGCTACAACCCCCAGCATGTACGGACAGCGGAAGGGCATGCTGGGTGTTGTAGTTATGCAACAGCTGGAGGCATACTACTTTGGCTGGGGATGCTGGAGATTGTAGTTATGCAACAGCTGGAGACACACTGGTTTGCTACTTAACTCAGTGTGCCTTCAGCTGTTGCAAAACTACAACTCTCAGCAGTCACCGACAGCCAACGGGCATGCTGGGAGTTGTAGTTATGCAACCACCAGATGCACCACTACAACTCCCAGCATGCACTTTAGCTGATTGTGCAAGCTGGGAGTTGTAGTTACACAACAGCTGAAGGTACACTTTTCCATAGAAAGAATGTGCCTCCAGCTGTGGCAAAACTACAAGTCCCAGCATGCCCATAAGGGCATGCTGGGAGTTGTGGTGGTCTGCCTCCTGCTGTTGCATAACTACAGCTCCCAGCATGCCCTTTTTGCATGCTGGGAGCTGTTGCTAAGCAATAGCAGGAGGCTGTCACTCACCTCCAACGATCCTCGCTGCACCAGGTCAGTCCCTCATCGTCTCCGCCGCCGCCGCTGCTCCTGGGGCCCCGATCCCAACAGGGGCGCCGGGGATCAGGGTCCCCAGCACCCGGGGTGCACGTACCGCAGCAGGCGCAGCAGGCGCAGCAGGCGCCCTGATTGGTCGGCCGGTAATCCGGCCGACGAATCAGGGCGATCGTGAGGTGGCACCAGTGCCACCTCACCCCTGCTGGCTCTGGCTGTTCGGGGCCGTCTCTGACGGCCCCGATCAGCCAATAATTCCGGGTCACCGGGTCACTGGAGACCCGATTGACCCGGAATCCGCCGCAGATCGCTGGACTGAATTGTCCAGCGATCTGCGGCCATCGCCGACATGGGGGGTCATAATGACCCCCCTGGGCGATATGCCCCGATGCCTGCTGAACGATTTCAGCAGGCATCGGGGACCGGCTCCGCTCCAGATGGTTGCGGGGGGCCGGTAAAACACATGACGTTCTCATACGTCATGTGTCCTTAACCCCTTAAGGACCCAGCCCAAATATACCTTAAGGACCCGGCCATTTTTTGAACATCTGACCACTGTCACTTTAAGCATTAATAACTCTGGAATGCTTTTACCTTTCATTCTGATTCCGAGATTGTTTTTTCGTGACATATTCTACTTTATGTTAGTGATAAAATTTTGTCGATACTTGCATCATTTCTTGGTGAAAAATTCCAAAATTTGATGAAAAAATTGAAAATTTTGCATTTTTTTTTACTTTGAAGTTCACTGCTTGTAAGGAAAATGGATATTCCAAATAAATTATACATTGATTCACATATACAATATGTCTACTTTATGTTTGCATCATAAAATTGACATGTTTTTACTTTTGGAAGACATCAGAGGGCTTCAAAGTTCAGCAGCAATTTTCCAATTTTTCACAAAATTTTCAAAATCAGAATTTTTCAGGGACCAGTTCAGTTTTGAAGTGGATTTGAAGGTCCTTCATATTAGAAATGCCCCACAAATGACCCCATTATAAAAACTGCACCCCTCAAAGTATTCAAAATGACATTCGAACTACATTTAGGAAGCCCCTGTGGTGCCAGAACAGCAAAAAATACCCACATGGCATACTATTTTGGAAACTACACCCCTCAAGGAACGTAACAAGGGGTCCGCTGAGCCTTAACACCCCACAGGTGTTTAACGACTTTTCGTTAAATTTGGATGTGTAAATGAAAAATTATTTTTTTTTTACTAAAATGCAGTTTTTCCCCAAAATTTTACATTTTTACAAGGGGTAATAGGAGAAAATGACCCCCAAAATGTGTAACCCCATTTCTTCTGAGTATGGAAATACCCCATGTTAGGACGTAAAATGCTCTGCTGGCGAACTACAATGCTCAGAAGAGGAGGAGCGCCATTGAGCTTTTGGAAAGAGAATTAGTTTGGAATGGTAGTCAGGGGCCATGTGCGTTTACAAAGCCCCCTGTGGTGCCAGAACAGTGGAACCCCCCACATGTGACCCCATTTTGGAAACTACACCCCTCACAGAATTTAATAAGGGGTGCAGTGAGTATTTACACCCCACAGGACTTTGGAACAGTGGGCTGTGCAAATGAAAAAGTTTATTTTTCATTTTTACGGACCACTGTTCCAAAAATCTGTCAGACATCTGTGGGGCGTATATTCTCAATGTACCCCTTATTACATTACGTGAGGGGTGTAGTTTCAAAAATGGGGTCACATGTGTCGGGGGTCCATTGTTCTGGCACTATGGGGGCTTTGTAAACACATGTGGCCTTCAATGCCGGACAAATTTTCTCTACAAAATCCCAATGGCGCTCCTTCTCTTCTGAGCATTGTAGTTCGCCCGCAGAGCACTTTAAATTCACATATGGGGTATGTTCTTACTCAGAAGAGATGGGTTTACAAATTTGGGGGGGCTTTTTTCCTATTTCCCGATGTGAAAATGAAAAATTTAGGGTAACACCAGCATTTTAGTGAAAAAATATAATTTTTTTCATTTTCCCATCCAACTTTAATGAAAATTCGTCAAACACCTGTGGGGTGTTCAGGCTCACTATACCCCTTGTCACGTTCGGTGAGGGGTGTAGTTTCCAAAATGGGGTCACATGTGGGTATTATTTTTTTTTGCGTTTGTCAGAACCGCTGTAAAATCAGCCACCCCCGTGCAAATCACCAAGTTAGGCCTCAAATGTACATGGTGCACTCTCACTCCTGAGCCTTGTTGTGTGCCCGCAGAGCATTTTACGCCCACATCTGGGGTATTTCTGTACTCAGGAGAAATTGCGTTACAAATTTTGGGGGTCTTTTTTTCCTTTTACCACTTGTGGAAATAAAAAGTATGGGGCAACACCAGCATGTTAGTGTAAAAAAATAAAAAAAAATTTACACTAACAGGCTGGTGTAGCCCCCAACTTTTCCTTTTCACAAGCGGTAAAAGGAAAAAAAAAGCCCCCCAAAATTTGTAGTGTAATTTCTCCCGAGTACGGAGATACCCCATATGTGGCCCTAAACTGTTTCCTTGAAATACGACAGGGCTCCGAAGTAAGAGAGCACCATGCGCATTTGAGGACTAAATTAGGGATTGCATAGGGGTATTCTACGCCAGTGATTCCCAAACAGGGTGCCTCCAGCTGTTGCTAAACTCCCAGCATGTCTGGACAGTCAGTGGCTGTCCAGAAATGCTGGGAGTTGTTGTTTTGCAACAGCTGGAGGCTCCGTTTTGGAAACCCTGCCGTACAAGACGTTTTAAATTGTTTATTGGGGGGGACAGTGTAAGGGGGTGTATATGTAGTGTTTTACTCTTTATTAGGTGTTAGTGTAGTGTAGTGTTTTTAGGGTACATTCACACTGGCGGGTTACGGTGAATTTCCCGCTAGGAGTTTGCACTGCGGCAAAAAATTTGACGCAGCCCAAACTTGAAGCAGGAAATTTACTGTAAACCCGCCTATGTGAATGTACCCTGTACGTTCACATGGAGGGGGGCAAACCTCCAGCTGTTTCAAAACTACAACTCCCAGCATGTACTGACAGACCGTGCATGCTGGGAGTTGTAGTTTTGCAACAGCTGGAGGCACACTGGTTGGAAAACCTTCAGTTAGGTTCTGTTACCTAACTCAATATTTTCTAACCAGTGTGCCTCCAGCTGTTGCAAAACTACAACTCCCAGCATGTACTAATCACCGAAGGGCATGCTGGGAGATGTAGTTATGCAATAGCTGGAGGTACCCAACTACAACTCCCAGCATGCCGAGACAGCTGTTTGCTTTCTGGGCATGCTGGGAATTGCAGTTTTGCAACATCTGGAGAGCTACAGTTTTTAGACCACTGCACAGTGATCTCCAAACTGTGGACCTCCAGATGTTGCAAAACTACAACTCCCAGCATGTCCAGACAACAAACAGCTATGTGGGCATGCTAGGAGTTGTAGTTTTGCAACATCTGGAGGGATATAGTTTAGAGACCACTGTATAGTGGTCTCAAACTGCAGCCCTCCAGCTGTTGCAAAACTACATATTCCAGCATGCCCAAACAGCTGTCTGGGCATGCTGGGAGTTGTAGTTTTGCAACATCTGGAGGGCTACAGTTAGAGACCACGGTCTCAGACTGTAGCCCTCCAGATCTACTTACCGGCTTCCGTAGGATCCCGGCAGCCGTCCTCTTCAGAAGCACGTGACGCCGCCCGCCGATCAACGTCGCCGCAGCCTCCGGACGGGTAAGTGGACGTCGGCGCCCGGTCCCCTTCGGTTCCCCGTTCTGCCCCGCCTATTGTGGGAGGGCAGGACGGGGAAAACGAAAGTTAACCCCCCCGCCCCCGGTCTGCTATTGGTCGTCGCCTCTGACGATCAATAGCAGACCAATAGCAGGGATAGGAGGGGTGGCAACCCTGCCACCTCACTCCTATGCCTACAGGGGGATCGTGGGTGTCTTGGACAACCGCGATCCCCCTTCTATTCCGGGTCACCGGGTCACAATAGACCCGTATGACCCGGAATCGGCGCAAATCGCAAGTGTGAATTCACTTGCGATTTGCGCTGATCGCCGACGTGGGGGGGTCTGATGACCCCCCTGGGCATTTGCACGGGGTGCCTGCTGATAGATATCAGCAGTCACCCCGGCCCGGTCCCCGCCCGGCGCGCGGCGGGGACCGAAATTCCCACGGGCGTATGGATACGCCCTGGGTCCTTAAGTACCAGGACGTCAAGGCGTATCCATACGCCCTAGGTCCTTAAGTGGTTAAGGACTCGGAAATGGAGACGTATGAGAACGTCATGTGTCCTTAAGGGGTTAAGAAACCACACGGCAGCTTAGACAGGTAACACAGTTCAGTGTAGAGAAACAGCTTCAATGTTCACATGCAGTGCAGTTAGAATGCAGTAAGAACAGATCATATGAAGTGCAGTGAGCTTCAGCCACCATGTGCTTCACAAGATGGGGGATGGGACTGAGCTGGATTGTAGATAAGGTTCTCACATATACACAGCAGCTGCAGGAATTCTATGCATCTTTTGACTTTTCTGACTGGGATTGTTTTGATAGTGATCTAACCCTTGTGAGACCTCTGTGCCTGGCCTGTATAAGCAGATACGGTCACTGCGGACAATCCTCCTCAGATAGCTGAACTCACCAATACTGGTTTCATCCAAAAGCTGGTTTATTCTGAACAGCACACAACAGGAATACAGCAGAATGAATGGATTTCAGTATTATGCGGTCAAAAGATGATGCTTTCCTTAGCTTAACATGTGGAGTACAAGAGTACCTGTTACATGTGGCAAATGCAAGCAGCCTTGACACAGGAAGTACAGCAAGAGCAGGGGAGGGGTTTACATACAAGGAAATGATGAATCATGCTCACAGGAGGAACAAGAGCATTACCAAAATAGGCCAGAAGGTGGCAGCAAATACCTACCCATAGAAAAATATATGGTAAATAAATCACAGAATAAACTATGTAAATTGCATCTACATTAATGAGAATATTAACTGTGTAACAGCACAATGCAAGAGTAGGGCCTTACAGGGGAAGTTTTTACCCCCGACGGATACAATGGACCATACATTGTTCCCTTCCTCCTTCCAGAGGTCTTTGCATTAAATCAATATGTGGTGGTGTAGGTGACACATGGTGTTTTTTTGCACACCTTTCTTTTTGTTTGATTTAAAAAAAAAAAAAAATAGGGTACATATATTTTATCCTAAGAATATTATTTAAAGTTAATTTTTACGTAATGCATATCCTTCACCCCTTCCCTCTTTGCCGATTTTTCTTTTTTGCACTTTTGTTTTTTCCTCCTCAGTTTCTAAAAATCATAACACTTTCAACTTTACACCTAAAAATCCATATGAGGGCTTGTTCTTTGCGGCAACAATTTTACTTTGTAATACCATTAAAAATTTCACTACAAAATCTACGGCAAAACCAGAAAAGAATTATTAAGGGGCAGTATGAGGGCTCACTTCTTGCGCCATGATATGATGTTTTCACCAGTACCATTTTTGTTTTGTTTGGACTTTTTGATCACTTTTATTAATGTTATTATGGTATAAAAAGTGGAAAAAAAAATAAGCTTTTTGGACTTTGGATTTTTTTTTTACATGTGTGCCATTGACCGTGCGGTTTAATTAATTATGCATTTTTATAGTTATAGTTCGGACATTTACGCACGCAGCGATACCACATATTTTTATTTTTATTTTTATTTATGCAGTTGTATTTTTTTTTTTAATGGCAAAACGGGGTTATTCAAAATTTTATTAGGGAAGGGGATCATCACATTAATGAACTTTTTTTTTACACATTTTTTTGCAAAATTTTAGCCCCCATAAGAGGCTATAACATTGCATACACTGATCTTTTAAACTGTTCACTGCTATGCCATAGCATTGATCAGCGTTCCTGGCGCTTGACGGCCCCTGTCTGGATCTCTGGCATTTGAGCACGGCGCTCCCGAACAGCACCACTGACCTAACCAGCAATGCTTACTTTTTTATTTAGACGTGGCAATCAAGATTGATTGCCGCATATAAAGGGTTAATGCCAGACATCAGCCCGATCGGCAATGTCTGGCATTAGCCGTGGGTCCTGGTAGCTTTTACCATCTGGGACCCATCGAGTATGATGCTCGCTGACCTGCTGAGTGCGCGTCATACCACTGAAGCCGCAAATATACGTTAATCAACGTACATTTGCATTAAGGGGTTAATACTTACTTGTGGTCTGATGCCGAGGAATGTCTGTAACTGGGTAGCAGCACCTTAAAGGGGTACTTTTTAAAAGGATAGGGTATAATATGCCTGAACGCTGGGGTCCCGCCGCTGGGGACCCCCGCATTCTGGCATGCAGCACGCACCTGTGAGCGTGGGTGGGTGCTGCATGCTAGATTATGGCGGTCCCCAGCGGCTCCCTGTGTAGAGACTAACTTTTGTGAAGATGAATCAGGCATGGATCAGCCAGGATTTCCACCCACCAATGCCTAATGCATCCAAGTAGATTGGCGATGGTGCCACACCAACATTTCACAAATATGGACAGTGAAAAACAGATTTAAAGGGGTACTCCAGCCCTAAGACATCTTATCCCCTATCCTTTAAATAGTACCCCTTTAAATCTGTTTTGCACTATCCATATTTGTGAAATGTTGGTGTGGCACCATCGCCAATCTACTCGGATGCACCAGGCATTGGTGGGTGGAAATCCTGGCTGATCCATGCCTGATTAATCTTCACAAAGGTCAGTCTCTCCACATTTTTTATGGACAGACAAGTTCTCCTTGGGGTTACTATTGCCTCCACCGCATGAAACACCAGCTCTGATGGCACACTACTGGCCAGACAGGACAGCTTTTCCAGGGCAAACTCTGCTAGTTGCGGTCATAAATTAAGTTTGGCTGCCCAAAAGTCCAGCGGATCTTCAAGGTGTATTGGCATGGTCATGTCAAGGTATGCCATCACCTGCTGGTCAGGTCTACCTACTGCTGATGAGTTGCTTCTCTATGCAGGTAAAGAAAGCTACTCATCTTCTGTTGGAGATGGTACTGTTCCTGCCACCCCTCCCCAGCAGCCATGGAAGTGGAAGGTGAACTCAGAGGGCCTCCGAGTCAGACCTGTGAGAGAATGGAGAATGGCGCAGATAGGCATCAGCCAACTGCCTACGTAGGATGTCTCTGAAGGAGGTGAATTTGTCCTCATCAACTGAGCATGCATCGTGCCATTTGTGAAAGTGACTCGGAGGGACTCCCTGTCTCCATCTAAACTGCATACTACCACGGTGTGTCTGGGTCCTCTGTCTGGCCTTCCTCATAACCCTCTAGCTCCTCTATCTGTTCTTGCTCCTCCTCTCCTGTCAGATGACTAGAAAAACTGCCCATGTCACGAAACCTAAACTGTGCTCCACTGTGCCATTCCTACTCCTCCAGTTCAGCCCCCACAGGGCTCATGTGGCAGTGAGATGTAGGCGCCATGGCTCCAGTGCCCTGAGCAGCCATCATTTCCAACACATGTTGTAGTAAATGAAGCAGTGGAATGATGTCGTTCATCCCGTAATCCTGGCGATTTACTCATAATGTAGCTTCCTCAAAGGGCCTCAGCAAACGGCAGGTGTCACGTATGAGCTGCCACTGGTTGACATTGAAGTTACACAGGGGAGTCCCCCTATCTGCTTGGATCATCAAGAAATCAGTGATAGTTTTTCTCTGTTTGTATAGTCGATGCAACATATGCAGGGTGGAATTTCAACGTGTGGCAACATCACAAATCAGACTATGTTGGGGAATACCATTCTGTCGCTGTAGCTCAAGGAGGGTGTGCCTTGCAGTGTAAAAAGTGGCTGAAGTGCATGCAAAGTTTTCTTCCCATTGTTAGGATGTCTTGCAAATGGAGGGTACACTTCAGGAACCGCTTGACAACCAGATTGAACATGCGTGCCATGCAGGGTGCATGCCTCAGGCTTGCTTGTCGCAGCGCAGACAAGATGCTCTTCCCATTGTCATTCACCACGGTTTCCATTTCCAGTTTTCGTAGAGTAAGCCATGATCCGATTTCTTGATGAATGATTTTAGCAGTTCCTCACCTGTTTGACTCCGTTCGCCAAGGCAAACCATGTGAAGAACAACGTGACACCGTCGTGCCCTGCACACATGGTATGCTGGAGGAGCACTGAGACTTGTTCGTGCAGTGGAGGCTGAGAACATGGTTGGGGGATGAGGAGGCGGAGTCGCACACTGTCACAGGACCAATGGCCTGAGAGCGTGGAGGCGGAAGCGGCGTGACCTGTCCAAGTTGCTGTTGTGGCTGTGCAGGAACCACATTCACCCAGAGGGCCGTAAAGGACATGTATTGTCCCTGACCGTAGTAACAGCTCCACACGTCGACGCTGCCGTGCACTTTGGTAAACACAGACAGACTCAAAGACTAACCCACTTTCCCTTCCAAAAAATTGTTGTCTCTTGGACATGGCTTTGCCAATGGATTGCTGGCGGAATGGCTGACTCGAAGTAGGAGGAGCAAGAGCATATGAAGGGACATAAGAAGGGTATGACACACAGCTTCCTTTGGCTGAGGTGGTGGAGCCTTGGCTGGCTCCACCACCTCAGCCAAAGGGAGCGGCGTGCCACTGGGTGATGCAGCAAGCTGGACCACCACATTGGGAGTGGAGTGCCACTGGGTGATGCAGCAAGCTTGACCACCACATAGGAGCCACGATTCTCCCAGGCCGCTTTATGGTGATGCTTTATGGTGCCAAAATTGGGACCCTGGCCACGCTTCAAGTTCCGCTGACACATCTTGATGAAAAATTGCCACACCGCCAAGTAGCTGATTTTCCCACGAACAGTACGCACTAATTGACTGCTACTGCCGCCAATTCCAGGAGCCCCTGTTCCACTACCTCCCGGGAAGGTAGGCTACCATGAAGCAAGTGGTCTACACCAGGTATGTTTGGCTCCAGACATTCAACTTCTGCCACCATGCTGACTGCCAACCATGCTACCACCTTTCTGGCTCATCTGCTGCCTGAAGGGCAACCTGCAACCCTCTTCTCCTGATGATGATGAAGCCTCTTCTGCACCCGGCTCCCGAGTGCGATCAGCTTCATCATTATTGAATTGTGTCTGCATGTCACTGATGTCCTCCTCAGGTTACTCCACAGTGTCTGCTTCAGGAGCCTGAATTCTGGCAACCCCACCTACCACGTCACTCTCCTCATCACTACTTCCTCGCTTGGCGGAGGAATCGGCGGATGTCTCCTCCACTTCTTGGCTGGGCAGTTGCTGCTAACTGTCCTCTATTAGATCGACCTCTCTGAATAGTAGAGCTGAACCCACAGCATAAGATACTTCTGTAGGGGAGGGAGCAGCATAGGACAGAGGCAATGGGAGGACAGGGACTGCTCCCGGGCCATGCCAACTGAGGGTTGTGTCTGAGGAACCCCCCGACCGTTGACTGGGGGTATCAGATGTCACTTGTGATGAAGTGGATGACAGTTTTAACTAATCAATGACGGCAGATGAATTGCTGGTCAAGACCCGACTGCTAGCCGATACCGGGAGTTTAGGCCTCTTGCTGCGACTCCTTCTGCCACTCGCCCCTAGTCTGCTGCAACCTCTGCCTGATGAATTTAGGTTTCTGCCACTCCACTGTCCACGTCCTTGCACTTCTCTGCCTGACATACTTAATGCGTATATGAGGGGAGAACAATACACTCCACTCCACTTAAAACAGTATTTGCGTTCAACACCAGCAGGTGTGTACTTTTGGCTGGCCTTTCACAGTCTGTAGGCCCTTCAGACTTTAACTGGAACAAAATAGCACACCACGTAGATGTACATATGTGGTATGCACTTATGAGGACAGTAGAATGCGCTCCACTACGCTTAACAGTATTTGTCTACAACACCAGCAGGTGTGTATTTTTGGCTGTCCTTTCACAGTATGTGGGCCCTTCAGACTAACAGGAACAAATTTGGGCTTAAGGGGAATCACTGCTGTAATACACCCACAATTGCACTCTCTTTCAATCTCTCTGCCTTCCCTATCTGTGCTTTTAGTCTGGAATCGGGCTTGCGGTGAATCGCTGCTGTAAAAAACAGCAATTGCACTTTCTCTCTCAATCTCTCTGCTTCTATGCTGTATTTGTACCTCAGGTGAAACGCTGCTGTAAAAAAAGCTTTTCTGTGCAACACACTGCTCTCTTTCTCTTCTTTCTCTCTCTGCATTAGAACTCTGATGTCACATCTAGCGCACTGGCCAGACATGCTGGCAATGAGCGATCCCCTTCCCTGTGCTCCCCAGCCGTCGGGACAGGGATTCAAATCGCAGGACGCACCCGCATGCGAATCCCAGGCCATCATTCACCTATGCTCTCTGCAGTTCCTTCTTTACTCTTGCATCCTCAGCGCGCATTCCCCCGTCTCCTAGGGCGCGCATGCGCCGAAGGTCTAACACTTAAAGGGCCAGTATGCCCTTAATTATTGGTCACACCTGCACCTCAGTTATAAGTTTCTGCACCTCCGATCACGCCCTGCTGGATCTTTGTTGCCTTAGTGCCTTAGAGAAAGCGTTTGTTTGTCTTGCCTTGCCGGTTCCAGACCCCATTGTTCCGTGACCTGACTTTGCTCCTTGCCGTCTGCCTACTGACCTCCAGCTATGTTCCTGTTTGTGCTCCTGTGCTGCCTGCCCTGACCTACTGCTATTCTGACCACGAGTTACTGTACTCATCCTGTGCCTTGTGTTTCCTCAGCCGCCTGTGTGGTCGAGTCGTGCCAGGGGTATCGACCTGGGTGCCGCCTGCCGCTGCAAGTCCATGCCACTTTGCGGCGGGCTCTGGTGAAAACCAGAGGCACCTTAGACTCTGCTCTCTGTCATGTCATCTACCACAAAGGTCCAGCGGATCCACTACTACCCTGAGCGCTACAGCCTATTGCCATGAGTCTTACAGTACAATACAGCCATTGATCGCTGAGGTACCTCGGCCTGAAGTTGCAGCACTTTCCTCCGTCATGGTTCTACAGTCACAGCAGTTAGCCTGTCTGGCGCAACAACTGAGTCAATTGTCTGCAATGATGCAACAGCTTTTAGCCATGCTGCTGCAGCCACAACCTGCTTCTGTCTCTCCACCTGTTCCTGCAGTTTCTTCCGGATCCAAGCTTTGTTTACCCTTACCTACAAAGTATGAAGGTGATCCAAAGTTGTGTAGAGGCTTCGTGATTCAGTGTACTATGCATCCAACTCATGGAGCTCATGGCGGATCAGTTCCCGACAGAACGAGCTAACGTGGCGTTTGTGGTCGGTCTTTTGTCCGGAAAAGCCCAAGCCTGAACTACTCATCTCTGGGATCATAATGATCCGGTTTCCTCTAACCTGCCGGCCTTCCTAGCAGAATCCTGCAGTGTTTTTAAAGAACCCATATGAGCCTCCTTAGCCAAGACAGTTCTTCTGAACCTCAGCCAAGGGAATTCCTCCGTAGGTGACTAGGCAGTTCAATTCCGCACTCTTGCCTCTGAACTGACTTGGAACGACGAGGCCTTGTGTGCTACATTTAAAAAAGGACTGTCCAGTAGAATTAAGGATGCTCTCGCTGCACGAGATCCTCCTTCTACCCTATATAAGCTAATCCATTTAGTCACTGTGAGAAGGTGAAAGGTATGGTGGTCGATGGACACTATGTGTCACCAAAGCTCCTGGCTTTGGTGAAGTAAGAGCCAATGTTTTTCAGTCTCTGTAAAGCGAGGCAGTCTGACACTAAGATTGTAGTATGGCTTTAAGGCCATTACGGGACGGCTCTTACTGGGAATGACCAAGTGCAAGGGTGGGGGTCATTCCCCACAATCCAGGCCGGCTTTTGTTGGCCTTAAAGTTAGGCTTTTTTACCAGCTGCGGGAGATTGAGCATTTGCAGCTCACAGTGCATGTGGAACATGTGTCTGGAGTTCTGCACTCTGGATGCTCTAAGACTGGAAGCTGCTAAACAGCCTAGCTGGAGGCTAGGAACAGTCTTGCTGAGTGCCACACGGCACAAACTCTGGTGTGAATAAACACCAAGGAAACTCAGGTGGACTTTGCTGTGTTTTCCTTTTGTTCTGAGTTTAAAGACTGTTTTCTGTATGCTCCAGTGTGAATAAAACACTGGACTTTGATTTAAAGAATGCTGTCTCCTTACCTCAATACGGTAACCGCACTTAATTACAAAAGTGAGTCATCACATTTGGTGGAGGATGCGGGCAACGCAGTGAGGTGCAGCGTGCTGTTTGTTAAAGACTGAGCCTGGGATAACTTCTTGAAGCGGTTGCTAGGGGCAACGGTCCTGTCGTCAAGTCTCACCAAGATGGAGGCAGTGAAAAAAGCTCTCATGGAGGCCAACGTGCAACAGCGGGAGACCAACCGCCACCAGCAGGAGGCCAACCAACACCAGCAGGAGACCAACCAGCTACTGCTGCAACAAGTGAGGGCGCTGCAAGCAACCGTGATGACCCGGACCACCCCTGACGCCCGGAAGGCTGTACGGATGGCGATGCTTAAGATAACAGCTGCCAACAATGTCGAGACCTACTTGGCGGTCTTTAAGAGAGTGGCCGAGAGGGAGAGGTTGCCCCACGACCACCTACTCTGATTTGCCAGATGACCAGGTGGCAGTCTAGGATATGGTGAAGGGCGAGATACTCGCAAGACTGGGGGTTACTGTGTGGGTCCAGGTCCAGCGTGTGAGGGAGTGGGGATATATGCCGGCTGAGCCTACCCGGCCGCAATATTATGACTTGTTGCAGCAGCTCCAGAAATGGCTACAGCCAGAAGTCCTGTCCCCCTCTACCATGCTTGACCGACTGATGGTCGACATGTTCTGGAGGGCTTTGCCTACCCCCCTTCAGAGCTGGATTGGACAGGTATCCCCTAGCAATGCCCTCGGTATTGTGGACCTAGTGGAGAGGTACAAGGCCACCACCAGACTGAGGGAGGAGGCAATTAACCCCGGAGGACCCCACCCTTACCCAAGAGGTCACTTGTCCCCAGGGTCCTCTGGGAGGTGTTCCCCAAAGACCCTGCCCCGTTGCTGTGTTGGGGGTGTCATGAGCTGGGACACATTAAGGCCAATTTTCCCCATCTGGGAGAAGCTATGGACAAAAACCATGCCCACCGCCCCTCTATATATGCCCATGGACTGTGTGCTGCAGGTGTTCCCAAAGCAGGAGATTCGGGACACCTGTGCAGGGTGGAGTTGGGAGGGCGAGAGGTGGAAGCATTGTTAGACTCAGGGAGCATGGCGACCCTGGTGAGGTCAGAGCTGGTACCCCACATAGACTACACAGGACCGCCCTGGTGACTGTTAGACGAAGAAATTTGGATTTGTCCGAATTGTTCATATTTCGTACATTCGGATTGATCCGAATGTACAAAATATTTACATCTGAATTAATCCGAATATGTAACAAATTAAATGTACATGCCTACGAAATTGTGAAAAACTAATTTTATTTTTGTTAAATTCATCAAAATTCATTTTCACTTACAAGCAATGGACCATTATGGGGAGCGGGTGCATGGAAAAGAAGAGACCCGCATAGATCAGAACATTGGAAGACAGGTAAGATAATGTATAATTTTATGTGATTTATTAATACATGATGCAATGTTGAATGAATGAATAAATGAATGAATGCTGCATGATTGATGTGTTTGATTGACGGGTGATTTATGTATAACATGTCATGTAGATATTCATAGTAAAATATGTGATTTTATTATATACTTACTGTTAATACATTTTTATGTAATGAGTATTTTTTTGAACATGTAAAATATGTTAGATATGTGTTTTACACTTGCGCTAACCCAGTGTTTCTTTTACCCAACAAACCAGGGTTCCTCCAGCTGTTGTAAAACTACAACACCCAGCATGCCCTTAAAGCCAAAGGCTGTCTGGGCATGCTGGGAGTTGCAGTTTTGCAACAGCCGGAGGCACCCTGGTTCGTTGGCAAACAATGCGCTAAGTTACCTATTTCTGGTTTTTCTTTTTTTAATTTCCCTCGCTCTTTACTGAACTGGGTTAGTAGGTTAATGAAATGCATAGTTAATTACCGTGGGAAAATCTTTTATTGACAAAACCACAGACATAATTTGATAATTACCCTTTGTGGTTTTATCAATAAAAAAAAATTCCAACGGCAATTAACTATTCATTTCATTAATCTACTGATTAGGGAGAGGGAAATTTAAAACCGGGAAATAAAAAACAGAAATAGGTTAGCGCATTGTTTGCCAACAAACCTGGGTGCCTCCAGCTGTTTCAAAACTACAAAAAAAAAGTAACAAAACACAACTAAGTTAAATGAAAAATGTATACGATACTCCGAATACCGAATGTATCCAAAAAAAATCTGAATACCAAATGTATACGAAAAATCAAACCCGAAAAAATCTGAATGCCGAATGTATCCGAAAACTCAAACCCAAAAAAATTACCAAACTGAAAATTTTACCCAAAAACGAAACGAAAATTTCTCTTGTGCACATGTTTAGTGACTGTGACATAGTCATCCGGCCATTGGCCTCACGAGATGGCATCACTCGCGCATGCGCAGCAGCTCCCATACATAGATAAACTGTCTGCGCATACACATTAAAGGGATACTTGGTGGAAAACTTTTTTTTTTTTTTATCAACTGATGCCAGAAAGTTAAACAGATTTGTATATTACTTCTATTAAAAAATCTTAATCCTTCCAGTACCTATTAGCGGCTGTATACTACAGAGGAAATTATTTTCTTTTTGGATTTCTTTTCTGTCATGACCACAGTGCTCTTTGTTGACACCTCTGTCCATGTCAGGAACTGACCAGAGCAGGAGAAAATCCCCATAGCAAACATAGGCTGCTCTGAACAGTTCCTAAAATGGACAGAGGTGTCATCAGAGAGCACTGTGGTCGTGATAGAAAAGAAATACAAAAAGAAAATAATTTCCACTATAGTATACAGCCACTAATATGTACTTTAAGGATTAAGAATTTTTTATAGAAGTAATTTACAAATCTGTTTAACTTTAAAAAAAAAAAAAAAGTTTTCCACCGTAGTACCCCTTCAAGCATACCCCTTTAAGCTGTCATATAGGGACAAGTGTGAAATCCTCCTTAGTGACTCTACTAAACAGTATCTGGAGGACTACAGGAAGTTGCTGTTAAATGCCAAAGATAAATTGTTGATTTCTGAACAGGAATTTAAGTTAATATTTAGGCCTCACCCCACTATAGTCATCTTCTAGTCTTTACCCAAGACACATAAATGCATCAACCGCATTAGGGGACAGGCAATGATTGTTTGACACAAGGGGCTAGTGTGTACTTGGATTATGTTTTTGCACCTTTCTTCACCTCTTTGCCTTCAAATTTGCACAACACCAAAAAAACCTTGATTAAAACGCAAGACCTCACTGTTTCTGACTATGATTTTGGTCAGTCTAGATGTAGAAAGCTTATATAGCAAGTTCTGACATGAATTAGGCCTTAGAGCTATTAAGCACTTTCCAAGCACTAGGAGCACTTACTTCACTGATCGCAATAAATTCATTTGTTCAATTTTGGAATTTGTTGTAATTATTATTTTCTTTATTATTTTCTTCATTAATTTCTTTTTTAAGGAGTATTCTGGCCTTAGACATCTTATCCCCTATATGACGCCTCCTCCCATAGGCATGAATGGAGTATGTGTGGTGTAACGTCACAAGGAGGCATGGCTGTGATGTCATGTCTTAGGAGCAGCGGCCAGCACAGAATGCCGGGGGTTGCATGGAGATCATGGGAGTCCCAGTGGTGGGACCCTTGCGACCAGACTTCTTCTCCCCTGTCCTTTGGATAGGGGATAAGATGTCTAAGGCCAGAATACCCCTTTAATGTCACTTACTATCACCAGACACAGAGCACTGCCATGGAGGCTTTCTGCACACCTGGTTATGCTAATTTATTTTCAGGGTGGTGGGAGGACATGATTGTTTTTGGGGATGCTTTGAGTTTATTCACTGATCACTTTATTTTTTGGGGACATAACACAAATGACATCCTCATTTTCACTCATGGTGATGGGTCTACTTTTTTCTGATTTTGTTTCAGTACTTAATTAATTACATTGGCATATTCTTTACCTATGAGATTGGGGGGCATGCCATTATCTTCCTCGACTTACACATTTTTGTTGATGAGATTATGAGTCTGCAGACGATAATTTTTAGGAGACTGATATCAGCAAACGCATTGCTACAAAGCTGGCATCCAGGGTCATTTAGGAGAAGTATGCCAAGTGAACAATACTTGACGAAATTAAATTGCTCCAATATGAACTCTGTTCTTAGAAGAGAGTCAGGAGCTCTATTGTAGCTTTGGAAAAGGGAGTTACCCTAAAAGATATATCAAAAGGGCATACCACAGGCATGTGACAGTGATAGATCGACACTCCTGACAAAAATTGGGGCAGAGGGAACATCACAGAATAAGATCTAGATATGTGCAATTCGTTTCGTATCGAACACGGAACAAAATGAATTTTCCTGTTTTCGGATGTTTGTTACGAAAAGAATGCATGAAAAAAAAATCATAAAATCCCGAAAAAACATACGAATATACAGTTAACGAATGCATTCGTTAACTAACGCATAACGAATATGCATGTTAACGAACAGCATTCATTATCAGTATACCGAATATCGGGGCCATGCATCAACTGCTATCTGGCAGCGCATAATGCTTAAGCTGCTGTCTGATAGTAGTTGAAGCAGCCCGGGGCAGGTTCACTCACCTTTCCGCGCTGCTCCGGGCCTTCCTCATGTGGGTCCTGGGCTGATCCGGGGCCTTCATACTGGTCTCCCCCTGACGTCGTCATGACGCCGTCGCGCACGCCGTCCCATCATCCAATAGGAACGGCGTGCGGCAGCGACGTGATGACGTCGCTACAGAGGCCCAGTAAGGCCTTGCGGCAGACAACGGAGGACCGAAGAAGACCAGGAGAGCCCAGCAGAGTACCGAAGAGGACTAGGATAGCCCAGCGGAGGCCTGGGGACACCATCGGGAGCAGCGGGAACAGGTGAGTAGGACTTTACTTTTTTACATTGCACGAATCCCTCAACATATGAATTACCATCGTATGTTGAGGGATCACTAGACATGTGCAGAACCAAAAATCTGAATTAATGAATGCATTCGTTGTTTTTAACGAATGCATTCATTTTTTAAACAAATGCATCCGAAAACGAAAAAAAAAAATTGCAGATGCATCTGAAAACCGAATATGACGAATGCACAGCATTCCGAATATACACAGAACCGAAAAAAAAAAAAAAAAAGAAAACGAAAAAAAAACAAATTTTTGGTTCTGCACATGTCTAATAAGATCTATTGCATTGATACCTTTGATGGATATACAGATCAAATTATGGGGATTTCCAATGATGTTTAGGATGTTTTATACTGACCATGCCTGTGTGACTTCTCTCTATATGGTTTAAATGATTTTTATTGGTTTTTGAGAAATTTTTTACAAGAAATGTTGACCAAAGAAAACAAAACACGGCCAAAAAGGTATACTTCAACAAGATGTGGATTCGTTGACATTATGCTATTTCTTGAAGCACTTCTCTTCAGGTCAGATATGTCAGCATGTAAATTATGTGGGACTGTTATTTACATATTGTTTAGGGTGTAATTAGAGTATAAATTGTCCTGTAAGTCCCACCAACTTATAATATTACGTCAGTACAGTTTATGTACCAGTCCACTACTTGGACTTTATTCTGAGGTTAATAAGAGTGTAGAATAAATTGTAGCAATTTATTAAGTGGTCCGGGGTTCTACTTTTTATACTTACCACAGTTCTGTTTATTCAATGCAAATTATGTGTGTGACATTACCTATATACTTTATTATAGTATTTATAATATATTATTTTATTAGAGTAGCGGCAACTTGCTGCGCAGGTGCATCCCTTCTCCGATAAATTCTTGGTACGATCCTAATGGCTGCTGATTGTGCATGCATAGATTGTTTATCTCTGTACAGGATCTACTGCGCATGTGCGAATGACGTCATCTGACACGCAGGGGCAGAGAACCATCTGACTTACAAATAATTACATCTACTTGCCAATCAGGAATCTCCTCACAATCAATATAACCAATGAATGCAGAGCTAGTGTTACATGTCATCAAATTGTGTCCCATACTAGGTAGATACTAAATAATATCTGTCATACTCACGCGTCCAATGACACATGTGAAAACATGTTAGCTAGTTAGCTTGTGATACACATTTTGTTTGATATATCAAGCTGCAAGGAAAGGTAAGGAAGGACAGTACACATCTCTACCTCAATTTCCCCATGCAGCTAGATAGATAGATAGATATATAAATAATTCTTTTTTGTGTGAACACACAGTAGAAATCATACAATGACTTGCCATAGTCCCTATTTGTATGAATATACTATTTTCATGGCCATGACCACAAAAAGCTCAATAATTGAATGGCTCCACCTTGGACTCTTCATTCACTACCCTGCTTTTTTTGTGTATGTTGCTAGCCCTGGCTCTGCTGCCCCAGACCTGCACATTTTTTTTCTCATAATAACAGCCCTGAGTATAAAGAACATTCCCCCTGTGCATTATAATCCTAATACTGATCAGATTTTCTTTCCTTTACGTCATTTGTGCACACACTGTAATGAAGTATAATGGACATACCTAGACAAACTGGTGCTTCATCCCAGACGCCATTTAAACATCTCACAATCTTGTTTCCTTTAAGAATATAATATTCTGAGCATTTATATTCCACAGATTCACCAGATTTATAGAAAGGTTTGTTAAAGCTTATGGTGTCTCCATATTGTACAACTGGTGGTGGACCACACTGCGCATCGGTCCCTGAAAAAGAAAGATAATGAAGTAAATTACTAATGAAATATAATAATTTCATAATAAAATAAATCATTTTAGTTTTGGTTTTCTCTTTGTAGTCCCATACTTTAATGTACAGACATGTCAGCATTTCTTTAGCACCTGCAGTATTCTTCTGGTACTACACTGCTCAAACATAAAGGGAACACTTAAACAACACAATGTAACTCCAAGCATTGACACTTCTGTGAAATCACACTGTCCACTCAGGAAGCAGCACTGATTGACAATCAATTTCCCATGATGTTGTGCAAATGGAACAGACAACAGGTGTAAATTATAGGCAATTAGCAAGACACCCCCAATAAAGGAGTAGTTCTGCAGTTGATGACCACAGACCACTTCTCCGTTCCTAGGCTTCCTGGCTGATGTTTTGGTCACTTTTCACTCTAGTTGTAGCATGAGGCTGAGTCTACAACCCACACAAGTGGCTCAGGTAGTGCAGCTCATCCAGAATGGCACATCAATGCGAGCTGTGGCAAGAAGGTTTGCTGTGTCTGTCAGCGTAGTGTCCAGAGCATGGAGGCGCTAATAGGAGACAGTGCATGTACATGTGTCCACTCAAATGGTCAGAAACAGACTCCATGAGGGTGGTATGAGGGCCCGACGTTCACAAAAAAAAAATGCCCATTCTTCTGCAGCCAAATCTTAGCTGCAAGTGAATATGGAAATTGTGCTTTTTTTAGTTTGGCATTTTTTTTCTCATCTTTTTGGTATTTTTTGGCTTTTTTGGACTCAGTGGGTGATTTTCAAAAATGCCCTCATAATGAGACTATGGGATTTTTTCAGGAAAATCGTGGCATTTTATTTCCCATAGATCTCTATGAGAGTGAAAAAAACGCCACAAAAAAACATGTGTGTTTTAACATTGGCGTTTTTGCGAGTGGTTTTTATTATTTTTTTACACTTAGATCGCAAATCTATTGAGAAATAAAGAAATATCTTCAATACATCAGCCTAAGGAAAAGAAGAGGACCAAGGAAGAACAGTACAGATCACTACACTGTATATCTGCCGCTATTGCACCACCTTACAATGGATAGCTATAGATTACCCTTTTGGGCAATCCAAAAATACCCTTTCTCCCATATACCCTTAAAAACTACCCATGAGCTTTATTCTTTATATTACTACACACTTTAAAAACAGTTAGTGCAATAGCCCTTTGTTATTCATCAACACTGTATATCTGGAGGATTCACTTAGTCCTCAATACATGATCTGTACTCATAGTGTCAGGCCCAAGGCCTGATTATTAAAATCCTATATGTGTATTATAAATTATAACTGTGTGTGGTGGATTGTCCAGGACATGGGTGAGAGGTCATTCAGACTGTGTTTTGTGTATTGCATTTTATTGGGGGGTCTGGCTGTTTGTTTACATCTCCTTTAAAGTCAAAGGTTCTTTTGAAGTCATGCACTCTAGTCCCATCATATAATCAAACAGATAAGGAGTCAGGAAGAGAGATGCCCCACCTGGTGGGATCAGAGGGGAGGGGGGAAGGGAGTTTCCCTCCAAAGAAAACAGATAAGATATTTAAACAATGCTAGACTAAAAGTTGGTTGTTCAAGGCTGTGCCCCAAGCTGACAAGACCATCCTAAGAACAACACTCTCACTCACTCATGGATTGCTATATCATCATGCTGTAAGAACTTCATTTTTTGTTTTCTGAACTTGCCTTGCTAAACTCTTTTATATATTTTTGTAACTGTATGTCATTTGTTTCTGTATTTTTATATAGTCTGCACTATGATACCTTTTATCAGATTAAATGTTTAATTAATCAGCTCCGGTCTTTGATCTCTAAATATATGAGCTCACCTTTCTGAAGGCAGCTCTGGTGGAAACACGTTTATCTAAGGGTTAATTTGGTGACGTGCTGGGACTAGTAGTGTATACCCAGAGGTCTGGTGGCCTTAACCCTTGCACCATCACACTCTCTCTAATGCCTTGGCTGGACCGATAGGGTGTGATCGTGACAACTGGTGGCAGCGGTGGGATATATTTAGAGATTTTTAGTGCTTGCTGGATTTTACCTGTAAGGAAATCTTAGCACTAAAAAAGAAATTGCATAAATCTTCTTGTGTGTAAATTCCAAAGACAGCGCTCAGTGCTGGTTTAAAAGACATACAAAAAGAGTACAAGACAGTTCTGTCCTCCCCATCTCCTGTTTTACCTCCTCTGTCTCATCTCGGAAATATGGAGGCATATCACAAGCAGTCCAAGCCTGCACTGGAGCTAATGTGCCAAAAAAAGGACATCCCTACTGCAGGAAAGAACAAGGAACAACTTATTGCTGATCTTGTGGAGTATGATGCCCATGCAGAAGAGCTGAGTGACATGAGACAAAGTCCTATAGCTGGAACTGCCATCCAAGGACTGATATCTCCTGGGGAATACAACATTACACCCCATCAGGACAGTACTCCCCATGAGGCCTTGGACTCTTATGTGCGTACTGCCTTACAGCACCTTGGGAATGTGGATGCCAATATGAAACTCCAACTGCTTCTCCAGTACCAAACTGCAGAGAGAGAGGCACGAGCGGCAGAGAGAGAGGCAGAGGCACGAGCCACAGAGAGAGAGAGGCACAGATACAAGCCGCAGAGAGAGAGGCGGCAGAAAGGGAGGCCCAGCGAAGGCATGAACTGGAGGTTCTGAGGCTGAGAGGGGATGCTTCATCCGCACGCAGTGATGTGCAGGATAAAGGAGACCACAAACCCCGCTTGGAACATTTCCCCATGTTGGAGAAAGATGGTGATCTGGATTTGTTCCTGAGGGGATTTGAAAAGGTTTGCTGGCAGTTCCATCTACCTAAGGAACAGTGGGGACGATATCTTACTCCACGGTTGCGAGGGAAAGCTCTGGATGTGTTTGCTTCGCTTCCCTCTGAAAGTGACCAGGACTATGAGGCAATAAAATCTGCCCTGCTAAAAAGTTTTAATCTGACTCCAGAGCCTTATCGGAAAAAGTTTCGGACTTTGCAACAAAGTGCCTCAGAAAGCTGCACTGAACATGCAGGTCAGCTAAGGACTGCATTCAGGCAATGGACTGGGGGCCTACAAGTCACTACCTATGAGGCCCTGGAGGACTTGATGGTCCTGGATCAGTTTCTCCAAACACAGAGCTTTGAAGCCAGAGAGTGGATATGGGACCGCAAGCCCAAGACAGCAACGGAAGCAGCAGAACTTGGAGACGACTTTGCCAACTACCGGGCACCAACAGCAAAGCGTGGATCTGCACAAGCTGGAGCAAGTACCTGGAGGGGAGCCACACACCCACAGAGCACCACCAGCAGCACCAAGCCAGCCGGAAACTTCTTGCCATCAGCACAAAAAGCAACAGGAGCCACATTGGGTCAGGGGGACACCCGCCGATGTTACAGATGCAACAATATTGGGCACCTGAGTGCCACTTGCCCCAACAAAAAGAATTCTCCACCAGTAGCTGGAGGACACACAGCCGTTCTTCTGGTGTCCAAAGCGGTGGAGAAAAGAGCAGATAACCTGCAGAGTGTAACTGTGGGTGACCGGGTGACAGTGGGTTTGTGCGATTCTGGAGCCTCCTTTACCTTGGTGCGGCTTGAAGTGGTGGATACAGAGGACATCATCCCTGGAAGAACCATGGCTTTAAAAGGAATTTGAGGTGTGCGGCCTGCTGTGCCCATGGCCCGTGTGTACCTGGATTGGGGTACAGGCAAAGGTTTGCGGGAGGTGGGGGTCTCTGAGGACATCCCTGTTAATGTTCTGCTGGGGAATGATTTGGGTCGGATGCTCTGTCATTATGCTCCAGAGGACAATACCTGCACACCGGATGGGCTAGGAGAGAGCCCTGTTCATTCTGAGGTACTGTGCGAGACTTTGGGAGACACTGTGAAATGTGGTAACTGGGAGGGAGTGCAGGGTATTGATAAATGTTTACCTGTGACTGAACCAGTAATGTTTTCCAAAAGTGAAATGGGGTGTATTGTAAAATGTGTTGACAATGCATTGCCAATGCCAAAACCTAGTGGAGATGGGCTAGGGGGAGGGGTTGTTGTGCCCCTGGTGACATGTAAGGATGAGGGACCAGCAGTGAGTGATATGTCCCAATCCTGTGAGCCTAAGGAGGAGGAGGGAAGGAGTGATAGCCCTGTGTATGAAGCCTGTAACATTGTTATGTCTGGAACTGAGGGAGAGGAAGGTGGAGATGCTAGTTCATCTGGGGAAAATGTGCTCCCTGATGCCCCAAGATGGGAGAGGGAAATGAGCATTTCCGGGAAGCTCTGCGCAGTGACCCTTCCCTTGAAGGGCTGAGACAACGTGCTGAACATACAGGTGTTGACACAGATGGGCATCGGGTATTTTGGGAAAAAGATTTCTTGTACTGGGAGTCCCTTTCCAAAGGCATGCTAGGGGCCCAGGAGAGAGAAAGGCAGTTAGTGGTTCCTAGGCAGAACAGGAAAGAGCTGCTAAGGTTGGCCCATGAGACCCCCCTGGCAAGACATTTGGGAGTAGCCTATGCGGTCATAGAGAAGGAATGTCTAGCTGTGGTCTGGGCTTTGCAAAAATTACAGCCATACCTGTATGGCAGGGATTTTACTGTCATAACTGATCACAACCCTCTACATTGGTTGGACAGAGTGTCCGGTAACAATGGCACCTTGAAACAAATGCTAAAAACATTTGTACAATCGGAGGGCAGAGACTGGGAAAAGTATTTACTCCATCTGTTATTTGCTTACAGGGAGGTACCCCAAGAGCCTACAGGTTTCTCGCCCTTTGAATTATTATATGGTAACAAAGTGCGGGGACCCCGATATTTAGTTGGGGAAGAATGGGAAGGGGGGCTTCATGCCCCTGAGACTTCTATGGTGGAGTATGTTCTGAGATTCAGGGACAGGATGCAGGCACTGACTGGGCTGGTACATGACAACCTCACAGCAGCACACTCCAGGCAGAAGTACTGGTATGATCACAATGCAAGGGACCGGGTCTATGAAGTGGGACAGAAGTTAATGGTTCTGAACCCCATCAGGCAGAATAAGTTGCAGGCTGCCTGGGAGGATCCCTTCCCCATTCTGCAGTGCCTAGAACCCACCACATATGTAGTTGCCCTTGATGAGAAAGGTCAGAGGCAGAGACAGTACCACATTAATATGGCATTACTATGACCCTGAGAAGGTGGTACTCAGTGTATGTAGTGCACCAGAGGAAGGGCTGGATAGTGATCCCCTACTGGACCTAGTGGAGGAAGCTAAGAGCCAGGGATCCCTTCAGGATGTAGAGATCAATCCACAGCTCTTAACTGCAAAGAAAAGGCAGGTAAATGAGGAAATAGGCCCCTTCAGTGCCATCTTTGTGGTGTCAAGAAGAGAAATAGAGGAGTAATGGAGACAGATTGATTAGCCTGGAAAGGCAAGATCTCTCTGTCCCCATCTTAAGGGGGAAGTGTCAGGCCCAAGGCCTGATTATTAAAATCCTATATGTGTATTATAAATTATAACTGTGTGTGATGGATTGTCCAGGATGTGGGTGAGAGGTCATTCAGACTGTGTTCTGTGTATTGCATTTTATTGGGGGGTCTGGCTGTTTGTTTCCATCTCCTCTCAAGTCAAAGGCTCTTTTGAAGTCATGCACTCTGGTCCCATCATATAATCAAACAGATAAGGGGTGAGGAAGAGAGATGCCCCACCTGGTGGGATCAGAGGGGAGGGGGGAATGGAGTTTCCCTCCAAAGAAAGCTGATATGATATTTAAACAATGCTAGACTAAAAGTTGGTTGTTCAAGACTGTGCCCCAAGCTGACAAGACCATCCTAAGAACAGCACTCTCACTCACTCATGGACTGCTATATCATCATGCTGTAAGAACTTTATCTTTTGTTTTCTGAACTTGCCTTGCTAAACTCTTTTATATATTGTTATACCTGTATGCCATTTGTTCCTGTATTTTTATATATTTAGCACTGGGATTCCTTTTATCAGATTAAATGTTTAATTAATCAGCTCTGGTCTTTGATCTCTAAATGTATGAGCTCACCTTTCTGAAGGCAGGTCTGGTGGAAACACCAGACCTATCTAAGGGTTAATTTGTTGACTTGCTGGGACTAGTAGTGTATACCCAGAGGTCTGATGGCCTTAACCCTTGCACCATCACACTCTCTCTAATGCCTTGGCTGGACCGATAGGGTGTGATCGTGACACAAAGATTCAAACTTCTTATTACATAGTGTATCCCATCATTTTTCTAGTGTAAATAATAATGACATTAATGATTTACATCTTATCATTTTAGAAACCATCCTGGAAACAACTCCTAACCGTTATTAAAAACAAATTAACTGTCCAGAGCAGCATATGTTTGGTATGGGGATTTCTTCTACTCTGGACAGTTCTTTAAATGGACAGAGATATCAGCAGAGAGCACTGTGGTCATGATGACAGCAGAGAGCTCAGTTTTCAAAAAAGAAAATAATTTCCTCTGTAGTATTAAGCAGCTAATAAGCACTAGAAGGATTAAGATTTTTAAATAAAAATAATTTATAAATCTAGAAAGAAGAATTGTCCAGCGCTGGGCTTGCAGGTAAAAGCTTGCTTTTATTTAGAAAATCCAACAGAAAACACTTAACAGAGGACAATGTCTGACGCGTTTCGCACCTGAGTGCTTAATCGTAGACTGACATGTAATACGAATCATACAAGTTAAAATACACAAATGCTGGGTCATATGACCCGGTACGACATCAGTTACTTAGCAAATATATGAAACGAGACAAATGAAAAATCCGTAACGGAAGTGATCACTGCGTCCAAAATAGGTGGAGTCGACCAGGCACCGGAGAAATTTGAATGCAGATGTGTCCTAAAAATATACCAACAATTTAGGTCCGGGGAAAACAAAACATTCATTCACAAGTTCTCCCTGCATAAATACATGAAAACTCCTTTGTGTATTAATTACACATATGCTGCATGGACATACTATTGAAGAGATGCATTGTATGCACCCTTTCTCTAGCATCATGTCAGCCTTGAGCTAATTCTTGCTTGATTTTTCAATCGTTGTGTGTTTTTCTCACTAACTTCGTTGCCACGAGTTACCACCTCCTGGACACAGTGCTCACACTCCACAATAAGTTAATTCTTGAAGATCTAGGGAAACAAAAGTGGCAAGTTTAAAGATACATGCATATAATATGGATTAAAGTTACATGTCCTGTTCCAAATAATTTATATGTTGTTATATCATACCATATAGATTGTTACAATACAGATATCTGTAGAGTTATAAATTAAACACAACATTTATTTTTATTATCATTAACGTTGTTGCGATTATAGCTCTTGGGATACAAATATATGTTATTATTATTCATGTACATGTCATGATCATATCTAATCTTCTATTCATACCCCTCGGATATCTAGTATACAGGACAAAGCTCCAGTATGTCTCCAGATTGTATAGCTTCCTTTTGCTAAGAAACTAAAGGCGTACTGGGTCATGTGACCCAACATTTGTGTATTTTATCTTGTATGATTCGTATTACATTTCAGTCTACGATTAAGCACTCAGGTGCAAAACGCGTTGTCACGATGCCGGCTGGCAGGTAGTGGATCCTCTGTGCCAGAGAGGGATTGGCGTGGACCGTGCTAGTGGACCGGTTCTAAGCCACTACTGGTTTTCACCAGAGCCCGCCGCAAAGCGGGATGGTCTTGCTGCGGCGGTAGTGACCAGGTCGTATCCACTAGCAACGGCTCACCTCTCTGGCTGCTGAAGATAGGCGCGGTACAAGGGAGTAGGCAGAAGCAAGGTCGGACGTAGCAGAAGGTCGGGGCAGGCAGCAAGGATCGTAGTCAGGGGCAACGGCAGAAGGTCTGGAAACACAGGCAAGGAACACACAAGGAACGCTTTCACTGGCACTAAGGCAACAAGATCCGGCAAGGGAGTGCAAGGGAAGTGAGGTAATATAGGGAAGTGCACAGGTGATTACCCTAATTGGAACCACTGCGCCAATCAGCGGCGCAGTGGCCCTTTAAATCGCAGAGACCCGGCGCGCGCGCGCCCTAGGGAGCGGGGCCGCGCGCGCCGGGACAGAACAGACGGGGAGCGAGTCAGGTAGGGGAGCCGGGGTGCGCATCGCGAGCGGGCGCTACCCGCATCGCGAATCGCATCCCGGCTGGCAGCGGGATCGCAGCGCCCCGGGTCAGAGGACGTGACCGGAGCGCTGCAGCGGAGAGAGTGAAGCGAGCGCTCCGGGGAGGAGCGGGGACCCGGAGCGCTCGGCGTAACAGTACCCCCCCCCCTTGGGTCTCCCCCTCTTCTTGGAGCCTGAGAACCTGAGGAGCAGACTTTTGTCAAGGATGTTGTCCTCAGGTTCCCAGGATCTCTCTTCAGGACCACAACCCTCCCAGTCTACTAAAAAAAAATTTTTCCCTCTGACCTTTTTGGCAGCCAAAATCTCCTTGACCGAGAAGACGTCCGAGGAGCCGGAAACAGGAGTGGGAGGAACAGATTTGGGAGAAAAACGGTTGAGGATGAGTGGTTTGAGAAGAGAGACGTGAAAGGCATTAGGGATACGAAGAGAAGGAGGAAGAAGAAGTTTATAAGAGACAGGATTAATTTGACACAAAATTTTGAAAGGACCAAGATAGCGTGGTCCCAACTTGTAGCTAGGGACACGGAAGCGGACATATTTAGCGGAGAGCCATACCTTGTCTCCAGGGGAAAAAACGGGGGGAGCTCTTCTTTTCTTATCCGCGAACCTCTTCATGCGTGAAGAAGCCTGTAAGAGAGAATTTTGGGTCTCTCTCCATATAATGGAAAGGTCACGAGAAATTTCATCCACAGCGGGCAGACCAGAGGGCAAGGGGGTAGGGAGGGGGGGAAGAGGGTGACGGCCGTACACCACGAAAAATGGGGATTTGGAGGAAGATTCAGAGACCCTGAAGTTATACGAGAATTCGGCCCATGGAAGGAGATCTGCCCAGTCATCCTGGCGGGAGGAAACAAAATGTCGCAAATAATCACCCAAGATCTGGTTAATTCTTTCTACTTGTCCATTGGACTGGGGATGATATGCAGAGGAAAAATTTAATTTAATCTTGAGTTGTTTACAGAGAGCCCTCCAGAATTTAGACACGAATTGGACACCTCTATCCGAGACAATCTGCGTAGGCAACCCGTGAAGACGAAAAATGTGTACAAAAAATTGTTTAGCCAACTGAGGCGCAGAAGGAAGACCAGGAAGAGGGATGAAATGTGCCATTTTGGAGAATCGATCAACGACCACCCAAATAACAGTGTTGCCACGGGAAGGGGGTAAATCAGTAATAAAATCCATACCAATCAGAGACCAAGGCTGTTCGGGGACAGGCAGAGGATGAAGAAAACCAGCGGGCTTCTGGCGAGGAGTCTTATCCCGGGCACAGATAGTGCAGGCTCGCACAAAGTCCCCAACATCAGTCTCCAGAGTCGGCCACCAATAGAAGCGGGAGATGAGTTGCACAGATTTCTTGATGCCCGCATGACCTGCGAGATGGGAGGAGTGACCCCATTTGAGGATTCCGAGGCGTTGGCGTGGAGAAACAAAGGTCTTCCCTGGAGGAGTCTGCCTGATGGAGGCAGGAGAAGTGGAGATCAGGCAGTCAGGTGGAATGATGTGTTGCGGAGGGAGATCAACTTCTGAGGCATCCGAGGAACGAGAGAGAGCATCGGCCCTAATGTTCTTATCGGCAGGACGAAAGTGAATCTCAAAATTAAATCGGGCAAAGAACAGAGACCACCGGGCCTGGCGAGGATTCAGCCGTTGGGCAGACTGGAGGTAGGAGAGGTTCTTGTGGTCGGTGTAGACAATAACAGGAGAACTTGATCCCTCCAGCAGATGCCTCCATTCCTCAAGTGCTAATTTAATGGCTAGAAGCTCTCGATCCCCGATGGAGTAGTTCCTCTCCGCTGGAGAGAAGGTCCTAGAGAAAAAACCACAAGTGACAGCATGCCCGGAAGAATTTTTTTGTAGAAGAACAGCTCCAGCTCCCACTGAGGAGGCATCAACCTCCAATAGGAAGGGTTTGGAAGGGTCAGGTCTGGAGAGGACGGGAGCCGAAGAAAAGGCAGACTTGAGTCGTTTAAAGGCGTCTTCTGCTTGAGGAGGCCAGGACTTGGGATCAGCACTTTTTTTGGTTAAAGCCACGATAGGAGCCACAATGGTAGAAAAATGTGGAATAAATTGCCTGTAATAATTGGCGAACCCCAAAAAGCGTTGGATAGCACGGAGTCCGGAGGGGCGTGGCCAATCTAAGACGGCAGAGAGTTTGTCTGGATCCATCTGTAGTCCCTGGCCAGAGACCAAATATCCTAGAAAAGGAAGAGATTGGCATTCAAACAGACATTTCTCAATTTTGGCATAGAGTTGGTTGTCACGAAGTCTCTGAAGAACCATACGGACATGCTGGCGGTGTTCTTCTAGATTGGCAGAAAAAATTAGGATATCGTCCAGATATACAACAACACAGGAGTATAACAGATCACAAAAAATTTCATTGACAAAGTCTTGGAAGACGGCAGGGGCGTTGCACAGTCCAAAGGGCATGACCAGATACTCAAAGTGTCCATCTCTGGTGTTAAATGCCGTTTTCCACTCGTCCCCCTCTCTGATGCGGATGAGGTTATAGGCGCCTCTTAAGTCCAATTTAGTGAAGATGTGGGCACCTTGGAGGCGATCAAAGAGTTCAGAGATGAGGGGTAAGGGGTAGCGGTTCTTAACCGTGATTTTATTAAGACCGCGGTAGTCAATGCAAGGACGTAGGGAGCCATCTTTTTTGGACACAAAGAAAAATCCGGCTCCGGCAGGAGAGGAGGATTTACGGATAAAGCCCTTCTTTAGATTCTCCTGGACGTATTCGGACATGGCAAGAGTCTCTGGGGCAGAGAGAGGATAAATTCTGCCCCGGGGTGGAGTAGTACCCGGGAGGAGGTCGATAGGGCAATCATAAGGCCTGTGAGGAGGTAGTGTCTCAGCTTGTTTTTTGCAGAAAACATCCGCGAAGTCCATATAGGCCTTAGGGAGACCGGTTACTGGAGGAACCACAGAGTTACGGCAAGGGTTACTGGGAACCGGTTTTAGACAGTTCTTGGAACAAGAGGACCCCCAACTCTTGATCTCCCCAGTGGACCAATCCAGGGTAGGGGAATGAAGTTGAAGCCAGGGAAGTCCAAGGAGAATTTCCGAGGTGCAATTGGGGAGGACCAAAAGTTCAATCCTCTCATGATGAGATCCGATGCTCATAAGAAGGGGCTCCGTGCGGAAACGTATGGTACAGTCCAATCTTTCATTATTTACACAATTGATGTAGAGGGGTCTGGCGAGACTGGTCACCGGGATGTTGAACCTGTTGACGAGAGAGGCCAAAATAAAATTTCCTGCAGATCCAGAGTCCAAGAAGGCCACAGCAGGGAAGGAGAAGGCAGAGGCAGACATCCGCACAGGCACAGTAAGACGTGGAGAAGCAGAGTAGACATCAAGGACTGTCTCACCTTTGTGCGGAGTCAGCGTACGTCTTTCCAGGCGGGGAGGACGGATAGGACAATCCCTCAGGAAGTGTTCGGTACTAGCACAGTACAGGCAGAGGTTCTCCATACGGCGTCGTGTCCTCTCTTGAGGTGTCAGGCGAGACCGGTCGACCTGCATAGCCTCCACGGCGGGAGGCACAGGAACAGATTGCAGGGGACCAGAGGAGAGAGGAGCCGAGGAGACGAAACGCCTCGTGCGAACAGAGTCCATATCTTGGCGGAGTTCCTGGCGCCTTTCAGAAAAACGCATGTCAATGCGAGTGGCTAGGTGAATGAGTTCATGTAGATTAGCAGGGATTTCTCGTGCGGCCAGAACATCTTTAATGTTGCTGGATAGGCCTTTTTTGAAGGTCGCGCAGAGGGCCTCATTATTCCAGGACAATTCTGAAGCAAGTGTACGGAATTGTACGGCATACTCGCCAACGGAAGAATTACCCTGGACCAGGTTCAACAGGGCAGTCTCAGCAGAAGAGGCTCGGGCAGGTTCCTCAAAGACACTTCGGATTTCCGAGAAGAAGGAGTGTACAGAGGCAGTGACGGGGTCATTGCGGTCCCAGAGCGGTGTGGCCCATGACAGGGCTTTTCCGGACAGAAGACTGACTACGAAAGCCACCTTAGACCTTTCAGTGGGAAACAGGTCCGACATCATCTCCAGATGCAGGGAACATTGGGAAAGAAAGCCACGGCAAAACTTAGAGTCCCCATCAAATTTATCCGGCAAGGATAAGCGTATCCCAGGAGCGGCCACTCGCTGCGGAGGAGGTGCAGGAGCTGGCGGAGGAGATGACTGCTGAAGCTGTGGTAGTAACTGTTGTAGCATAACGGTCAGTTGAGACAGCTGTTGGCCTTGTTGCGCTATCTGTTGTGACTGCTGGGCGACCACCGTGGTGAGGTCAGCGACAACTGGCAGAGGAACTTCAGCGGGATCCATGGCCGGATCTACTGTCACGATGCCGGCTGGCAGGTAGTGGATCCTCTGTGCCAGAGAGGGATTGGCGTGGACCGTGCTAGTGGACCGGTTCTAAGCCACTACTGGTTTTCACCAGAGCCCGCCGCAAAGCGGGATGGTCTTGCTGCGGCGGTAGTGACCAGGTCGTATCCACTAGCAACGGCTCACCTCTCTGGCTGCTGAAGATAGGCGCGGTACAAGGGAGTAGGCAGAAGCAAGGTCGGACGTAGCAGAAGGTCGGGGCAGGCAGCAAGGATCGTAGTCAGGGGCAACGGCAGAAGGTCTGGAAACACAGGCAAGGAACACACAAGGAACGCTTTCACTGGCACTAAGGCAACAAGATCCGGCAAGGGAGTGCAAGGGAAGTGAGGTAATATAGGGAAGTGCACAGGTGATTACCCTAATTGGAACCACTGCGCCAATCAGCGGCGCAGTGGCCCTTTAAATCGCAGAGACCCGGCGCGCGCGCGCCCTAGGGAGCGGGGCCGCGCGCGCCGGGACAGAACAGACGGGGAGCGAGTCAGGTAGGGGAGCCGGGGTGCGCATCGCGAGCGGGCGCTACCCGCATCGCGAATCGCATCCCGGCTGGCAGCGGGATCGCAGCGCCCCGGGTCAGAGGACGTGACCGGAGCGCTGCAGCGGAGAGAGTGAAGCGAGCGCTCCGGGGAGGAGCGGGGACCCGGAGCGCTCGGCGTAACACGCGTCAGACATTGTCCTCTGTTAAGTGTTTTCTTTCGGATTTTCTAAATAAAAGCAAGCTTTTACCTGCAAGCCCAGCGCTGGACAATTCTTCTTTCTATTGTTGTACAAAGCCAAGGGCGGGACCGGCGTGCCCTTGTGCAGGTGCTTCGGATTTGGTTGAAGGAGTCAGCGGCATTACCGAACCGGCTTGCAATACAATGGAACCGAACACAGAATCACCACATACAGGGGTGGGAGAAATCACAAGCAAGATCAATAATAATAGTGAGAGTGACCTGTATGGTCCGAACAGGGACATGAAAGCTCAGTCCGTGTTTGGTGATTTCACTACAACAAACTTAAATGTGGCTCCCACGGTTCTAACATCTATCATGAGACAAATGGAGAATCTCATGAAAGTCTCATGGGATCATATGACTTTATCTACCTACCTAACCAGGAACATGGTACCCCTTGGTCCAAGATTAAAAAAAGAGACCCATTAAAACTTATTCCCAGAACTTTCTCGCTAAATGGGACACAGCCTTATTTGAGTGCTCAGCGAAACTCATGACTAGAGATGATCGAATCGAAGTTGACGAACCCGAATTCGTTAGAAATTTCAGGAAAAATTTGATTCGCAACGAATGCGAATATCGCCACGATTTGATCGCGCAAATCGCTTCATTAAACTCCGTTTTACAGCGTTCCAGGCTATTGGAGACCAAAGATGGTGGATCCACATGTGAGTACATGGGGCAGGGGATTATGGGAGGGCGGGAAACAGCGGCGGGAATGAAGGTAGGCGGGCTGACCCTGAATCACATGTGAGATGCAGCCTATCAGTGTTCACTGACCCCTGTGATGTCACAGCCCCTATATAATTGGCGGCCATTTTGCCTCTCTTCATTTCACCTATGCACTCAGATGGAGAGGACAGGACTGCGTGTGTGTGTGAATAGCTCATACCACAGCGTTACACTGCAACTGCTAGTCACATCACCATTAGGGAAAGGCAGGAGTGCAGAGTGCTGTGCTGTTACTCTGAGAAGAATCATTGATAGCTAAACCTCCTATTCACGTTATTGAGCATTGTAGCAGAGAGGGGCAGATAGCTGTCAGCTGCCTCATACAGATCTCCAAGCTGCCTGAACTTTCTGAAGCATCTTATCTCCTCATTTTTCAGCCCAATTGAGTTTATTTTTTTTTTCTGCTCCACAAATCATCTGCTGCTCAGAATTGTGTGACAGAGTGTAATTTAGGGTTTCATCCCTGGAATATTATTATTTTTTTTTGTGGTGGTGCGGCACTGTTGGGTCCTGCTGCTGTTCAGAAATACGAGATTGTTCAGTGGACTGTAGTGCATTTGTACCATTTTGTACCTGTTAATCTGTCAAGGGGCTACATACTGTGCAAGTCCAAACAATAATATTCACCGGCTGTTTTTTTTTTAATAGTTTTTTCTGCTTATAGTTAGGCATATTACTGCCCTCATCAGTGCATACCACATACGTACATCCAAGTAATGTACCATTTAGTACCTGTTAAGCTGTCAAGGTGCTCCATACCATCAAAGTCCAAACAATAGCATTCACCGGCTGGTGTTTTACAAAAATATAGATTTTTTTCTGCGTATAGTTAGGCATATTACTGCCCTCATCAGTGCAAAGTCCAAATAATAGCATTCACCGGCTGGTGATTTATCAAAACCTGTGCAAAGGAAAAGTTGCCCAGTTGCCAATAGCAACCAATCAGATTGCTTCTTTCATTTTTCACAGGCCTTCCTAAAAATGAAAGAAGTGAGCTGATTGGTTGCTATGGGCAACTGGACAAGTTTTCCTCTGCACATGTTTTGATAAATTTCCCCCAGAGTGTTTTCTGCGTATAGTTACGCATATTACTGCCCTCATCAGTGCAGACCGCATAGGTACATCCAAGTATTGTACCATTTAGTAACTGTTAAGTTGTCAAGGTGCTCCATACCGTCAAAGTCCAAGCAAAAGTATCCACTGGCTGGTGTTTTACAAAAATACAGATTTTTTTCTGCTAATAGTTAGGCATATTACTGCCCTCATCAGTGCATACTGCATAGGTACATCCAAGTATTGAACCATTTAGTACCTTGTTAAGCTGTCAAGGTGCTCCATACCGTCAAAGTCCAAACAATAGCATTCACCGACTGGTGTTTTACAAAAATACAGAGTTTTTTCTGCGTATAGTTAGGCATATTTCTGCCCTCATCAGTACATACCGCATAGGTACATCCAAGTATTGTACCATTTACTACCTGTTAATCTGTCAAGGTGCTCCATACCGTCAAAGTCCAAACAATAGTATCCACTGGCTGGTGTTTTACAAAAATACAGAGTTTTTTCTGCTAATAGTTAGACATATTATTGCCCTCATCAGTGCATTCTGCATACGTACATCCAAGTATTGTACCATTTAGTACCTGTTAAGCTGTCAAGGTGCTCCATACCGTCAAAGCCCAAACAATAGCATTCACCGGCTGGTGTTTTACAAAAATACAGATTTTTTTCTGTGTATAGTTAGGCATATTACTGTTACGCCGAACGCTCCGGGTCCCCGCACCTCCCCGGAGCGCTCGCAGCATCCTCTCATTCGCAGCGCCCCGGTCAGACCTGCTGACCGGGTGCACTGCAATATCACTCCCAGCCGGGATGCAATTCGCGACGCGGGAGGCGCCCGCTCGCGATGCGCATCCCGGCTCCCGTACCTGACCCGTTCCCCGTCTGTGTTGTCCCGGCGCGCACGGCCCCGCTCCTTAGGGCGCGCGCGCGCCGGGTCTCTGCAATTTAAAGGGCCACTGCGCCACTGATTGGCGCAGCAAGCCTAATCAGTGTTATCACCTGTGCACTCCCTACTTATACCTCACTTCCCCTGCACTCCCTCGCCGGATCTTGTTGCCATTGTGCCAGTGAAAGCGTTCCCTTGTGTGTTCCTAGCGTGTGTCCCAGACCTCCTGCCGTTGCCCCTGACTACGATCCTTGCTGCCTGCCCTGACCTTCTGCTACGTCTGACCTTGCTCTTGTCTACTCCCTTGTACCGCGCTTATCTTCAGCAGTCAGAGAGGTAGAGCCGTTGCTGGTGGATACGACCTGGTTGCTACCGCCGCTGCAAGACCATCCCGCTTTGCGGCGGGCTCTGGTGAATACCAGTAGCAACTTAGAACCGGTCCACCAACACGGTCCACGCCAATCCCTCTCTGGCACAGAGGATCCACCTCCAGCCAGCCGAATCGTGACAGTAGATCCGGCCCTGGATCCCGCTGAGGTCCCGCTGCCAGTTGTCGGCGACCTCACCACGGTTGTCGCCCAGCAGTCGCAACAGATAGCGCAACAAGGCCACCAGCTGTCTCAACTGACCGTGATGCTACAGAAGCTATTACCACAGCTCCAGCAATCTTCTCCTCCGCCAGCTCCTGCACCTCCTCCGCAGCGAGTGGCCACTTCCAGCCTTCGATTATCCTTGCCAGATAAATTTGATGGGGACTCTAAGTTTTGCTGTGGTTTTCTTTCGCAATGTTCCCTGCACTTGGAGATGATGTCGGACCAGTTTCCTACTGAAAGGTCTAAGGTGGCTTTCGTAGTCAGCCTTCTGTCTGGGAAAGCTCTGTCATGGGCCACACCGCTCTGGGACCGCAATGACCCTGTCACTGCCTCTGTACACTCCTTCTTCACGGAGATTCGAAGTGTCTTTGAGGAACCTGCCCAAGCCTCTTCTGCCGAGACTGCCCTGCTGAACCTGGTCCAGGGTAATTCTTCTGTTGGCGAGTACGCCATCCAATTCCGTACTCTTGCCTCGGAATTATCCTGGAATAACGAGGCCCTCTGCGCGACCTTTAAAAAAGGCCTATCCAGTAACATTAAAGATGTGCTGGCCGCACGAGAAATTCCTGCTAACCTGCATGAACTTATTCATCTTGCCACCCGCATTGACATGCGTTTTTCCGAAAGGCGTCAGGAGCTCCGCCAGGATATGGACTTTGTTCGCACGAGGCGGTTTCTCTCCCCGGCTCCTCTCTCCTCTGGTCCTCTGCAATCCGTTCCTGTGCCTCCCGCCGTGGAGGCCATGCAAGTTGACCGGTCTCGCTTGACACCTCAAGAGAGGACACGACGCCGCATGGAGAATCTTTGCCTGTACTGTGCCGGTACCGAACATTTCTTGAAGGATTGTCCTATCCGCCCTCCCCGCCAGGAAAGACGTACGCTGACTCCGCACAAAGGTGAGACAGCTCTTGATGTGAACTCTGCTTCTCCACGCCTTACTGTGCCTGTGCGAATATCTTCTTCTACCTTCTCCTTCTCTGCTATGGCCTTCTTGGATTCCGGATCTGCAGGAAATTTTATTTTGGCCTCTCTCATCAACAGGTTCAACATCCCGGTGACCAGTCTCGCCAGACCCCTCTACATCAATTCTGTTAACAATGAAAGATTGGACTGTACCGTGCGTTACCGCACGGAACCTCTCCTAATGTGCATCGGACCCCATCACGAAAATTTTTTATTTTTGGTCCTCTCTAACTGCACTTCAGAAATTCTTTTTGGATTACCGTGGCTTCAACGCCATTCCCCAACCCTTGATTGGACCACAGGGGAAATCAAGAACTGGGGTACTTCTTGCCACAAGGACTGTCTTAAACCGGTTCCCAGTACTCACAGTCGTGACCCTGGGGTTCCCCCGGTATCTGGTCTTCCTAAGGCCTATCTGAACTATGCTGATGTTTTTTGCAAAAAACATGCAGAGACTTTGCCTCCTCACAGGCCTTATGACTGTCCTATTGACCTCCTCCGGGGTACTACTCCACCACGGGGAAGAATCTATCCTCTGTCTGCTCCAGAAACCCAAGCCATGTCGGAGTACATCCAGGAGAATTTAAAAAAGGGGTTTATCCGCAAGTCCTCCTCTCCTGCCGGAGCTGGATTTTTTTTTGTCTCCAAAAAAGATGGCTCCCTACGCCCTTTCATTGATTACCACGGACTTAATAAAATCACGGTAAAAAAACGCTACCCCTTACCTCTTATCTCGGAACTCTTTGATCGCCTACAAGGCGCCCACATCTTTACCAAGCTGGACTAAAGAGGTGCTTATAATCTCATCCGCATCAGGGAGGGGGACGAATGGAAGACTGCATTTAACACCAGAGATGGACACTTTGAGTATCTGGTCATGCCCTTTGGCCTGTGCAACGCCCCTGCCGTCTTCCAAGACTTTGTTAATGAAATTTTTCGTGATCTCCTATATACCTGTGTTGTGGTTTACCTGGACGATATTCTGATTTTTTATGCCAACTTAGAAGAACACCGCCAGCATGTCTGCATGGTTCTTCAGAGACTTCGGGACAATCAACTTTATGCCAAAATGGAAAAATGTCTCTTTGAATGTCAGTCTCTTCCTTTCCTAGGATACTTGGTCTCTGGCCAGGGACTACAAATGGACCCAGATAAACTATCTGCCGTGTTAGATTGGCCACGCCCCTCCGTACTCCGTGCTATCCAACGTTTTTTGGGGTTCGCCAATTATTACAGACAATTCATTCCACACTTCTCCACTATTGTGGCCCCTATCATGGCTCTAACCAAGAAAAATGCCAATCCTAAGTCCTGGTCTCCTCAAGCGGAAGACGCATTTAAACATCTCAAGTCTGCCTTTTCTTCTGCTCCCGTGCTCTCCAGACCTGACCCATCTAAACCCTTCCTATTGGAGGTAGACACCTCCTCAGTGGGAGCTGGAGCAGTTCTTCTACAAAAAAATTCTTCCGGGCATGCTGTTACTTGTGGGTTTTTTTCTAGGACCTTCTCTCCGGCGGAGAAAAACTACTCCATTGGTGATCGAGAACTACTGGCCATTAAATTGGCGCTTGAGGAATGGAGGCACCTGCTGCAGGGATCCAAATATCCAGTTATTATATACACTGATCACAAGAATCTCTCCTATCTCCAGTCTGCCCAACGACTGAACCCTCGCCAGGCTAGGTGGTCGTTGTTCTTTGCCCGTTTTAACTTTGAAATCCATTTTCGCCCTGCTGACAAGAACATTAGGGCCGATGCCCTCTCTCGTTCTTCAGATGCCTCTGAAGTAGAGGCCTCTCCACAACACATCATTCCTCCGGACTGTCTGATCTCCACTTCTCCAGCTTCCATCAGGCAAACTCCTCCAGGGAAGACCTTCGTTTCTCCACGCCAACGTCTCGGGATTCTCAAGTGGGGACACTCCTCCCACCTCGCAGGCCATGCGGGCATCAAAAAATCCTTTCAACTCATCTCTCGATTTTATTGGTGGCCGACTCTGGAGACTGATGTTGTTGATTTCGTGCGGGCCTGTACTGTCTGTGCCCGGGATAAGACTCCTCGCCAGAAGCCTGCTGGTCTCCTTCATCCTCTGCCTGTTCCTGAACAGCCTTGGTCACAGATTGGTATGGACTTTATTACGGACTTGCCCTCATCCCGTGGCAACACAGTTGTTTGGGTGGTCGTTGATCGATTTTCCAAGATGGCACATTTTATTCCTCTTCCTGGCCTTCCTTCAGCGCCTCAGTTGGCAAAGCAATTTTTTATACACATTTTTCGCCTTCACGGTTTGCCCACGCATATCGTCTCGGATAGAGGCGTCCAATTCGTGTCTAAATTCTGGAGGGCCCTCTGTAAACAGCTCAAGATCAAATTAAACTTCTCTTCTTCTTATCATCCCCAATCCAATGGGCAAGTAGAAAGAATTTATCAGGTCCTGGGTGACTATTTACGGCATTTTGTTTCCTCCCGCCAGGATGACTGGGCAGATCTTCTACCATGGGCCGAATTCTCATACAACTTCAGAGTCTCCGAATCTTCTGCTAAATCCCCATTTTTCGTGGTGTACGGCCGTCACCCTCTTCCTCCCCTCCCCACTCCCTTGCCCTCTGGTTTGCCCGCTGTGGATGAAGTGACTCAAGATCTTTCCACCATATGGAAAGAAACCCAAAATTCTCTTTTACAGGCTTCATCCCGGATGAAAAAATTTGCTGATAAAAAAAGAAGAACTCCCCCCATTTTTGCTCCCGGAGACAAGGTATGGCTCTCCGCTAAGTATGTCCGCTTTCGTGTCCCCAGTTACAAACTGGGACCACGCTATCTTGGTCCTTTCAAAATCTTGTGCCAGATTAACCCTGTCTTTTACAAACTCCTTCTTCCTCCTTCTCTCCGTATTCCCAATGCCTTCCATGTCTCTCTCCTTAAACCACTCATCCTTCACCGCTTCTCTCCCAAAGTTGTTTCTCCCACTCCTGTTTCCGGTTCGTCTGACGTCTTCTCTGTGAAGGAGATTCTAGCCTCCAAGATAGTCAGAGGTAAAAAATTCTTCTTGGTGGATTGGGAGAACTGTGGCCCAGAGGAGAGATCTTGGGAACCTGAGGACAACATCCTAGACAAAAGTCTTATCCTCAGGTTCTCAGGCTCCAAGAAGAGGGGGAGACCCAAGGGGGGGGGGTACTGTTACGCCGAGCGCTAAGGGTCCCCGCTCCTCCCCGGAGCGCTCGCAGCATCCTCTCATTCGCAGCGCCCCGGTCAGACCTGCTGACCGGGTGCGCTGCAATATCACTCCCAGCCGGGATGCGATTCGCGACGCGGGAGGCGCCCGCTCGCGATGCGCATCCCGGCTCCCGTACCTGACCCGTTCCCCGTCTGTGTTGTCCCGCTTCTTAGGGCGCGCCGTGTCTCTGCAATTTAAAGGGCCACTGCGCCACTGATTGGCGCAGCAAGCCTATTCAGTGTTATCACCTGTGCACTCCCTACTTATACCTCACTTCCCTTGCACTCCCTCGCCGGATCTTGTTTCCATTGTGCCACTGAAAGCGTTCCCTTGTGTGTTCCTAGCGTGTGTTCCAGACCTCCTGCTGTTGCCCCTGACTACGATCCTTGCTGCCTGCCCTGACCTTCTGCTACGTCCGACCTTGCTCTTGTCTACTCCCTTGTACCGCGCTTATCTTCAGCAGTCAGAGAGGTTGAGTCGTTGCTGGTGGATACGACCTGGTTGCTACCGCCGCTTCAAGACCATCCCGCTTTGCGGCGGGCTCTGGTGAATACCAGTAGCAACTTAGAACCGGTCCACCAACACGGTCCACGCCAATCCCTCTCTGGCACAGAGGATCCACCTCAAGCCAGCCGAATCGTGACAATTACTGCCCTCATCAGTGCATACCGCATAGGTAAATCCAAGTATTGTACCATTTTGTACCTGATAAGCTGTCAAGGTGCTCCATACCGTCAAAGTCCAAACAATAGCATTAACCGGCTGGTGTTTTACAAAACTGCAGATTTTTTTCTGCGTGTAGTTAGGCATTTTACTGCCCTCATCAGTGCATACCGCATAGGTACATCGAAGTATTGTACCATTTAGTACCTGTTAATCTGTCAAGGTGCTCCAAACCGTCAATGCCCAAACAATAGTATCCACCGGCTGGTGTTTTACAAAAATACAGATTTTTTTCTGCGTGTAGTTAGGCATATTACTGCCCTCATCAGTGCATACCGCATAGGTACTTCCAAGTATTGTACCATTTACTACCTGTTAATCTGTCAAGGTGCTCCAAACCGTCAAAGTCCAAACAATAGCATTCACCGGCTGGTGTTTTACAAAAATACATTTTTTTCTGCGTATATTTACGCATATTACTGCCCTCATCAGTGCAGACCGCATAGGTACATCCAAGTATTGTACCATTTACTACCTGTTAATCTGTCAAGGTGCTCCATACCGTCAAAGTCCAAACAAAAGTACCCACCGGCTGGTGTTTTACAAAAGTACAGACTTTTTTCTGCGTATAGTGACGCATCTTACTGCCCTCATCAGTGCATACCGCATAGGTACATCTAAGTATTGTACCATCTAGTACCTGTTAATCTGTCAAGGGCCTGCATACTGTGAAAGGACAGCCGTAAGTAATCACTTTCTGCTGTTCTAGACAAATACTGTTTAACTTCTTCAGGACATAGGGCGTATGGATACGCCCTGCATTCCGAGTCCTTAAGGACCGAGGGCATATCCATACGCCCGTGGGAAATCCGGTCTCCACCGCTAGCCGGTTGGGGACCGGAGCCTGATGCCTGCTGAAATCGTTCAGCAGGCATCTCGGTATATCGCCCAGGGGGTCATCATGGCCCCCCATGTCGGCAATCGCAGCACATCGCTTATCAATTCAGATGAGCGATGTGCTGCGATTCTGTTCCCCGCCGCTCGCCGGGCGGGGAGAGGAGCCGGATGTCTGCTGATGAGGTCCCGAGGACCTCCTATACCGGCGATCGTTGCAGGACGCCGGTAACTACTTACCGGCGTTCTGCAGCGGTTCTGGGTCATCAGGGTCACGTGTGACCCTGTGACCCGGATATAGATGGAGACTGGTGGTGTAGTATACACAACCAATCACCATCCGTGCTGTACTGGGGGCTGGCATTGTGGCCACCCCCCTCAGTACAGTTGTGTATGGGTGGCCAAAGTGGCCACACCAATCACATAGTAATGGGAGGGGATTGGGTGGGCTAGGAGCATGTTGCTCCGTTCTGCCCGCCATTTCACAGAGATCTGGTGAGCAGGATGGAGCCCCGTGCCGCCCACCATCCCCTCAGTAAAAATAAAGTGCCTCTTGTCACCTTTCTGTCGCCCCTTGGCACAGAAATCCCCAGGGATAGCTTTAGATTTAGGTAGAGACAGGTTAGGGTTAAAAAATATATATATTTTTTCCGGCGTACCTCAGTGGGTGTCCGTGGGTCCGTAGCACCTTTAGCTGCGTGACCCCGACCCTGCTGGGTCGCTGCGGTGTGCCACCAGCCTTTTTTTTTGGCGCAGATCTTTTTTTTTTTTTTCCTAAGCGTGTGTGCGGACCCTCTTAGTTATAAAAGAGCAGTCTGCCACCGTTTGTTAAAGCCCACCCGCCGCTGATCAGTCCCGTAGTACTGATCAGCGGTTTTTTTTGTGGTGCCGGCACTTTTTTTCCGCATTTTCTAGCGCTTTTGTGCACCCATAGGCGGTCCGTGCCACCAGTAGCAGGCGTGTACTGTGTGACAGGACCGTACCTGTGTGTGCAGCCTGTCCCACCGGGTTTTTTGTGTGGGGGTCTGTGTACAAGCCACCAGCCACTGTTCTGGGCTGAGTGGCTGGACCCCCCACTGACTTCTGAGCCCCCTGCCGCCACAAGCGCTATTCAGTGCGCACACCACTGATTAGATAAACGCTTCTTTTTGGCGCAGGGCTTTTTTGCACTAGAAGTCCCTTTTTTATTTTTTAAAGTCCCCTTTTTATTTTAGTTAGTTTAGTTAGTTTAGGTTAGGTTAGGGCGGGTTAGGAAGGTAGTATCGCACCACACACAGCACATACACCAATAAAGTTCCCCCCCCATACACAAACACCCATATCCCCATTAGAGTAGGGAAATGGCCCGCACAGCGTTTTCGGCGGAGGAGGCATATGCCATAATTGCCTCCGATACCGAGTGCGGCTCAGAGGACGATGAAGACCCCACCTTCCTTATTTCATCGTCCTCCTCATCATCTAGTTCTGATGATGAGCCACCAAGGCGGCGGAGACGCCGCCGTGCGGCGCCGCAAACCTCCTCTGCCCTTGACCCTGTGCCCCATGCTAGTCCCCCTGGCGCTCATACTAGTGAAGCCCCCCTGCCAAGATCACTGGTACCTCCTACCGGAGAACTTGTCTGGGCTGAGCCAGCGGACCACGAGCTCGTGATTCCTGATTTTGTTGGCGACTCAGGAATCAAGATTAACATCGCCGGGTTCACTGAAAAGGACTTTTTTGGTCATATTTTCAGTGACGACTTTGTTAATCTAATGGTTACACAGACTAATCTGTATGCCCAACAGTTCGTCGCCGCTAACCCGGGCTCACTTTTAGCTAGACCCGGTGGCTGGACTCATGTCGATGCAGCCGAAATGAGGACCTTTGGGGGCCTCGTGCTGCAAATGGGTCTAGTTAAAAAACCCAGTGTCAGGCAATATTGGAGTGGGGACGTATTTTACCAGACACCCCTCTACAGTATGGCCATGGCATGTTCCCGGTTCGAGGCCATTCAGAGATGTTTGCATTATGCTGATAATGCGGCATGTCCCCCCCGAACTGATCCAGCGTATGACCACCTGTATAAAATCAGGCCGGTCATCAATCACTTCGGGGCCAGATTTTGAGAGGCCTATGTCCCTGGAAGGGAGGTCGCTATTGATGAGTCTCTCATAAGCTTTAAGGGGAGATTCAGCTTCCGGCAATACATCCTTACCAAGCGGGCGCGGTATGGCGTGAAGATGTATTAACTTTGCGAGAGTACCTCCGGGTACACTTGCAAGTTTATGGTGTATGAGGGACGAGATTCCCGCATTGAACCCCCAGATTGTTCCCCCACTCTGGGTGTTAGCGGGAAAATCGTTTGGGGCCTTTTGCACCCATTGCTAGATAAAGGTTACCACCTTTACGTGGATAACTTTTATACTAGTATATTTCTCTTCACATCCCTCGCCACCAGATCCACGGTCGCTTGTGGGACAGTCCGGAAGAATCAAAGAGGCCTTCCTTCCTATCCCCTGCAGACTCCTATCCCCTGGGGTGAGTCCTGTGCCTTTTGCCATGAGAAACTGTTGTTGGTCCAGTATAAGGACAAGAGGGATGTCCTTATGCTCACCACTATTCATGGGAATGGCAGCACCCCTGTCCCTGTGCGAGGTACCGTGGGACAGGTCCTCAAGCCCGATTGTATTCTGGACTACAATTGGTATATGGGGGGAGTTGATCTTTCTGATCAAGTCCTCAAGCCATATAATGCCATGCGGAAAACAAAGGTATGGTACAAAAAAGTTGCGGTCTACATGGTGCAGGTTCCCATGTACAACTCTTTTGTACTGTACAAGTACGCTGGCAACACAGGGACATACCTGGAGTTCCAAGAGGAAGTTCTAAAGGCCCTCATCTATGGTGACCGCCAAAGAGAGGGTCAGAGCACCTCTGGAACTTCAGGTCCCCGGATCGTCCCCGGCCAACACTTTCCAGGTGTGATCCCCCACACTGGAAAGAAGGGACGATCTCAAAAGAAATGCAGAGTGTGTCGCAAGAGGGGGATTCGGAAGGACACTACCACTCAATGCGACACTTGCCCCGATCATAAGGGCCTCTGCATAGGCTGCTTCAGGGAGTATCACACTTCCATGGAGTACTAAATTTGCCATCCTTTGCCCTAATTTTCATTCCTCACAGTTCGACTCCAATGTACCAGTCCAGGGTACATTGTCTTCCAAATTTTATACCAACCCCCCCCCCCCAAAAAAAAAAAAGACAAAAAAAAAAAAAGAAAAACTTTTTCCCAATACCCCCAATATCTTTTTTTTTTCTTCCCCCTAAAAAATGGGTCATGGGACACAGAGTCAACAGCATTGAAGGTTTGCAGTTGCCTCAAATGTGCAACGCTCTCTCTCCACCTGAGCGGGGTGCGCATTTGAGGTAGCAGAATAGGGACGGCCCCACACATCCCCTTCCCAGAATGATGACTCAGAGTATAGGGTGTGGGGCGGGCATTTTTTTACTTTTGGCTGTACTCTGGGTCATCATTCTGGGAAAATAATTGGCATATCAGTACTAAAATTGCAATTTTCTTCCCCCCCCCATAGTACACTTCATCCATTCCAATAAATGAAGAGGACACCCGTCTGTTCCAAATCTCCACTTCACCCTATACACCTTCCCTAGGGGGTGTAGTTTGTAATAGGTTCACATGTGGGTGCTCCTTTCTTGTATTTTCCTCCGAATGTATTTAACTGTTAGGTCCGTAACAAGCATCCGCCTCAAATGCGAAGAGTTCTCGCTGAGCTCTGTCATATTTCCAGGCGACAATTCGGAGTCACATGTTAGTTGTTCCCAGAAAGATGAAGCAGAGCATAGGTTGAAAATTGCAATTTTCAAAAGCTACCCTTCATCCATTCCTGGAAAATAAATTTAGGAAACACCCGTGCGTTCAAAATGTCCTCTTTACCCCTATACCCTGTTACGCCGAGCGCTCCGGGTCCCTGCTCCTCCCCGGAGCGCTCACGGCGTCTCTCTCCCTACAGCGCCCTGGTCAGTCCCGCTGACCGGGAGCGCTGCACTGTCATGGCCGTCGGGGATGCGATTCGCACAGCGGGACGCGCCCGCTCGCGAATCGCATCCCAGGTCACTTACCCGTCCCGGTCCCCTGCTGTCATGTGCTGGCGCGCGCGGCTCCGCTCTCTAGGGCGCGCGCGCGCCAGCTCTCTGAGACTTAAAGGGCCAGTGCACCAATAATTGGTGCCTGGCCCAATTAGCTTAATTGGCTTCCACCTGTTCCTTGGCTATATCTGATCACTTCCCCTGCACTCCCTTGCCGGATCTTGTTGCCTTGTGCCAGTGAAAGCGTTTAGTGTTGTCCAAGCCTGTGTTACCTGAACCCTTGCTATCCATCTTGACTACGAACCTTGCCGCCTGCCCCCGACCTTCTGCTACGTCTGACCTTGCCTCTGCCTAGTCCTTCTGTCCCACGCCTTCTCAGCAGTCAGCGAGGTTGAGCCGTTGCTAGTGGATACGACCTGGTTGCTACTGCCGCAGCAAGACCATCCCGCTTTGCGGCGGGCTCTGGTGAACACCAGTAGCCTCTTAGAACCGGTCCACCAGCACGGTCCACGTCAATCCCTCGCTGACACAGAGGATCCACTACCTGTAAGCCGAACCGTGACAGTAGATCCGGCCATGGATCCCGCTGAGGTGCCGCTGCCAAGTCTCGCTGACCTTACCACGGTGGTCGCTCAGCAATCGCAACAAATTGCACAACAAGGACAGCAGCTGTCGCAGTTGACCGCCACGTTACAGCAACTTCTGCCTCTGCTACAGCAGCAACCATCTCCTCCGCCAGCTCCTGCACCTCCTCCGCAGCGAGTGGCCGCTCCTAGCCTCTGCTTGTCCCTGCCGGACAAATTTGATGGGGACTCTAGACTCTGCCGTGGATTTCTGTCTCAGTGTTCCCTGCATATGGAGATGTTGTCGGACTTGTTTCCTACAGAACGGTCTAAGGTGGCGTTCGTAGTGAGCCTTCTTTCAGGAAAGGCCTTGTCTTGGGCCACACCGCTCTGGGACCGCAATGATCCTGCCACAGCCACAGTCCAGTCCTTCTTCGCTGAGGTCCGTAGTGTCTTCGAGGAGCCAGCCCGAGCTTCTTCTGCCGAGACTGCCCTGCTGAACCTGGTCCAGGGTAATTCTTCAGTGGGCGAGTACGCCATCCAATTTCGTACTCTTGCTTCCGAATTATCATGGAATAACGAGGGTCTCTGCGCGACCTTTAAAAAAGGCCTATCCAGTCGCATCAAGGATGTGCTGGCCGCACGAGAGATTCCTGCCAACCTGCAAGAACTCATCCATTTGGCCACCCGCATTGACATGCGTTTTTCTGAGAGACATCAAGAGCTCCGCCAGGAAAAAGACTTAGATCTCTGGGCACCTCTCCCACAGTCTCCGTTGCAATCTACGCCTGGGCCTCCCGCCGAGGAGGCCATGCAAGTGGATCGGTCTCGCCTGACCCAGGAAGAGAGGAATCGCCGTAGGGAAGAAAACCTTTGTCTGTACTGTGCCAGTACTGAGCATTTCTTGGTGGATTGCCCTATTCGTCCTCCACGTCTGGGAAACGCACGCACGCACCCAGCTCACGTGGGTGTGGCGTCTCTTGGTTCTAAGTCTGCTTCTCCACGTCTCTCGGTGCCCGTGCGGATTTCTCCTTCAGCCAACTCCTCCCTCTCAGCCGTAGCCTGCTTGGACTCTGGTGCCTCTGGGAATTTTATTCTGGATTCTCTGGTGAATAAATTCCGCATCCCGGTGACCCGTCTCGTCAAGCCGCTCTACATTTCCGCGGTCAACGGAGTCAGATTGGATTGCACCGTGCGTTACCGCACAGAACCCCTCCTGATGTGTATTGGACCCCATCGCGAAGTGATTGAGCTCTTCGTCCTCCCCAACTGTACCTCTGAGGTCCTCCTCGGTCTGCCATGGCTCCGGCTTCATTCTCCCACCCTTGACTGGACCACCGGGGAGATCAAGAACTGGGACTCTGCCTGCCATAGGAAGTGCCTCTCCCCCCCTCCCAGTCCCGTCAGGCAAGCCTCAGTGCCTCCTCATGGCCCCCGTCCTGGTGACACACTGCCCCGTGCCAGGCTTCGCCCTCTGCCCTCCCTCCCCATTCCCACTCCTGCTGTACTGCCTGTAGTTGAGGAAACCCTCCATTCTTTCCCGGTGTCCTCGTCCGAGGTAAAACAGTTGTCGGACAAAAAAAGGGGGAGACCTAAGTGGGGGGGGTACTGTTATGCCGAGCGCTCCGGGTCCCTGCTCCTCCCCGGAGCGCTCACGGCGTCTCTCTCCCTACAGCGCCCCGGTCAGTCCCGCTGACCGGGAGCGCTGCACTGTCATGGCCGTCGGGGATGCGATTCGCACAGCGGGACGCGCCCGCTCGCGAAACGCATCCCAGGTCACTTACCCGTCCCGGTCCCCTGCTGTCATGTGCTGGCGCGCGCGGCTCCGCTCTCTAGGGCGCGCGCGCGCGCCAGCTCTCTGAGACTTAAAGGGCCAGTGCGCCAATAATTGGTGCCTGGCCCAATTAGCTTAACTGGCTTCCACCTGCTCCCTGGCTATATCTGATCACTTCCCCTGCACTCCCTTGCCGGATCTTGTTGCCTTGTGCCAGTGAAAGCGTTTAGTGTTGTCCAAGCCTGTGTTACCTGAACCCTTGCTATCCATCTTGACTACGAACCTTGCCGCCTGCCCCCGACCTTCTGCTACGTCTGACCTTGCCTCTGCCTAGTCCTTCTGTCCCACGCCTTCTCAGCAGTCAGCGAGGTTGAGCCATTGCTAGTTGATACGACCTGGTTGCTACTGCCGCAGCAAGACCATCCCGCTTTGCGGCGGGCTCTGGTGAACACCAGTAGCCTCTTAGAACCGGTCCACCAGCACGGTCCACGCCAATCCCTCGCTGACACAGAGGATCCACTACCTGTAAGCCGAACCGTGACATACCCATTCCTTAGGGTGGGTACTTTCTGAAATGGTGTCACATGTGGGTGTTTCATTTTTGTATTATCCTCGGAATGTATGTAACCGTCAGCTACTGATATGACATAGGCCACAAATGCAAACTGACCTCTATGACTTCTGAGCCTTGTTGTGCGCCCGCCCAGCATGTTACCCCATATGTGGATGTGTTTTCATAGTCAGGGGAAAAAGCCCTCCAAAATTTGTAACCCAATTCCTCATATTACACCATGTGAAAATGTTAAAAATTGGGTAACCCCAGCATTTTAGTGTAAAAAAATAAAATTTTTCAATTTATGGCCCACTTTTCAAAAAACATGTGAGGTATTATTTCCCACTGTACCCCTTGTTATGTTCATTTGTGTAGGTTCTAAAATCGTGTCACATGTGTTTTTTTTTTTTTTTTTTTTTTTTGCTGTTGGGGGCTTTATAAATGCACATGACCCCCGACTTCAATTTCAACAAAATTTTCACTCCTTCCATTCTGAGCATTGCAGTGCGTCCTCAGAGCAATTTACATCCACATATGGGGTATTTTTTTTCTCAGACAAACTTGTTCTACAAATTTTGGGGACCTTTTGCCTTATTACCCAATGTGAAAATGAAACATTTGGGGTAACACTATCAATATAGTGCAAAAAAAATCTAATTTTTCACTTTTATGGCCCACTGTTCAAAAAACCTGTGAGGTTTAAGTACTCACTGTAACACTGTTACGTTCCCCGAGGGGTCTAGTTTCCAAAATGTAATGCCATGTGTTTTTTTTTTTTTATCTGTCCTGGCACCAAATGTAAAATTTTGGGAAAAACAAGCATTTTAGGTAATTTTTTTTTTTTACCTTTGCAAAAGTCATGAAACCCCTGTGGGATATTAAGGTCACCTTTACCCCTTGTTACGTTCCCCAAGGGGTCTAGTTACCAAAATGGTATGCCTTGTGTTTTTTTTTGCTGTTCTGGCACCATAGGGGCTTCCTAAATGCGGCATGCCCCCAGAGCAAAATTTGCTTCCAAAAAGCCAAATGTGACTCCTTCTCTTCTGAGACCTGTAGTGCGCCAGCAAAGCACTTTTCACCCCCATATGGGGTGTTTTCTGAATCGGGAGAAATTGGGCTTCAAATTTTGGGGGGTATTTTCTTCTATAACCCTTTGTAAAAATGTAAAATGTTTGGGAAACCAAGCATTTTAGGCAATTTATTTTTATTTTTTTACATATGCAAAAGTCGTGAAACCCCTGTGGGGTATTAAGGTTCACTTTACCCCTTGTTACGTTCCTCAATGGGTCTAGTTTCCAAAATGGTATGCCATGTGGGGTTTTTATGCTGTCCTGGCACCATATGGGCTTCCTAAATGCGGCATGCCCCCCAGAGCAAAATTTGCTTCCAAAAAGCCAAATGTGACTCCTTCTCTTCTGAGACCTGTAGTGCGCCAGCAGAACACTTTTCACCCCCATATGGGGTGTTTTCTAAATCGGGAGTAATTGGTCTTCAAGTTTTGGGGGGTATTTTCTGCTATTACCGTTTTTAAAAATTTAAAAATTTTGGGAAAACAAGCATTTTAGGTAATTTTTTTTTTTACATATGCAAAAGTCGTGAAACCCTGTGGGGTATTAAGGTTCACTTTACCCCATGTTGCGTTCCTCAAGGGGTCTAGTTTCCAAAATGGTATGCCATGTGGGGTTTTTATGCTGTCCTGGCACCATAAGGGCTTCCTAAATGCGGCATGCCCCCAGAGCAAAATTTGCTTCCAAAAAGCCAAATGTGACACCTCTTCTGCGAACTGTAGTGCTCCAGCAGAGCACTTTTCACCCCCATATGGGGTGTTTTCTGAATGAGGAGAAATTGGGCTTCAAATTTTGGGGGGTATTTTCTGCTATTACCCTTTTTAGAAATGTATTTTTTTGGGGGAAAACAAGCATTTTTACATTTGCAAAAGTCATGAAACCCCTGTGGAGTATTAAGGTTCATTTTACCCCTTGTTATGTTCCCCAAGGGGTCTAGTTTCCAAAATGGTATGCCATGTGTTTTTTTTTTTTTTTTTTTTTTTGCTGTTTTGACACCCTAGGGGCTTCCTAAAGGTGACATGCCCCCCAAAAACCATTTCAGAAAAATGTTCTCTCCAAAATCCCCTTGTTGCTCCTTCCCTTCTGAGCCCTCTACTGCGCCCGCCGAACACTTTATATAGACATATGAGGTATGTGCTTACTCAAGAGAAATTGGGCTACAAATACTGACTGAATGTCACTTTGAATACTTTGGGGGGGTGCAGTTTTTATAATGGGGTAATTTGTAGGGTATTTCTAATATGAAGACCCTTCAAATCCCCTTCAAACTGAACTGGTCCCTGAAAAATAGCGAGTTTGAAAATTTTGTGAAAAATTGGAAAATTGCTGCTTAACTTTGAAGCCCTCTGATGTCTTCCAAAAGTAAAAACTCATCAATTTTATGATGCAAACATAAAGTGGACATACTGTATATGTGAATAATAAAAAAAAATGGAATATCCATTTTCCTTACAAGCAGAGAGATTCAAAGTTTGAAAAAAACTTTCATGAAATTTTGGGATTTTTCACCAAGAAAGGATGCAAGTTACCACAAAATTTTTCCACTATGTAAAAGTAGAATATGTCCCAAAAAAACTATCTCGGAATCAGAATGATAACTAAAAGCATTCCAGAGTTATTAATGTTTAAAGTGACTGTGGTCAGATGTTCAAAAAACTCTCTGGTCCTTAAGGCCAAAATGGGCTTGGTCCTGAAGGGGTTAAAGAGTAGTGTAGCGTATTGTAATACCCTCATAAACGCACTAAGTATGTCAGGCAGAGAAGTGCCAGGACGTGCACAGAGGAGTGGCAGAGGCCTAAATACTTCAGGCAGAGTTGGCAGCAGACTTGGGGCGAGTGGCAGGAGGAGTCAAAGTGAGAGGCCTCAGCTCCCGTTATCAGCCAGTGGTCGTGTCTCCACCAGCAACCCATCTGCCGTCGTCGATTGGTTAACATGCTCATCCACATCATCACAAGTGACATCGGAAACCCCCAGTCAACAGTCGGTGGGTTCCTCAGACACAACCCTCAATTAGCATGGCCCAGGAGCAGTCCCTGTTCTACCATTGCCTTTGTCCTATGCTGTTCCCTCTCCTAAAGAAGTAGCTTATGCTGTGGGTTCAGCTCCACTATTTACTGAGGACGATCTAATAGAGGACAGTCAGCAGCTGCTGGACAGCCAAGAAGGGGAGGAGAAATGTGCCGCTTGCTCCACTAGGCGGCCAAGTAGGGATGCGGAGAGTGACGTAGGAGGCGGTGTTGCAAGTGTTCAGGGTCCTGAAGCAGACACTGTTGGGGAACCTGAGGAGGACATCAGTGCACGCAACTTTTGATGATGATGAAGCCGATCACAATTGGGAGCCGGGTGCAGAAGGGGCTTCATCATCATCAGGAGAAGAGAGTTGCAGGTTGCCCTTGAGGCAGCAAGGCGGTAGCACGGTTGGCAGTCAGCGTGGTGGCAGTAGTGGAAATTGAGGAGCCAAACGTGCCCGGGGGAGACCACCTGCTTCGCGGCAACCTACCTTTCCAGGAGGTAGTGGAACAGGGGTTCCTGGAGACGGCATCAGTAGTAGTCAATTAGTGCGGACTGCGGGTGGGAAAATCAGCTATTTGCAGGTGTGGAAATTTTTCATAAGGCATCTGGAGGAGGTTCACGTAGCCACATGCAAGATCTGTCGGTAAAAGGTGAAGCGTGCCCAGGGTCCCAATGTCGGCATCACGGCCCTGCGTCAATACATGCTTCGCCGCCATAAAGTGGCCAGGGAGAACTGTGGCTCCAATGTAGTGGTCCAGTCTGCTGCAACACCCAGTGGCCATCCGCTCCCTCCTTCATCCAGCCAAGGCTCCACCACCTCAGCCGAAGGGAGCTGTGTGTCAAAACCTCCTTCTGTCGCTTCTGCTTCTCCCGCTTTTAGTGAGACATTCCGCCAACAATCCAACGGCGAAGCCATGTCCAAGAGACAACAGTATGTGCCCACTAATCCAACGGCGCAGAAGTTGAATGTGCTCCTGTCCAAGTTGCTGGTGTTGCAGTTCCTCCCTTTCCAACTGGTGGACTCTGCACCTTTCAGAGAATTGATGGCTTGTGCCGAGCCAAGGTGGAGAGTCCCAAGCCGTCATTTCTTTGCGAAGAAGGCAGTACCGGCCCTGCATAAGTTTGTACAAGAGAAGGTGGGTCAGTCCTTGAGCCTGTCGGTGTGTTCAAAAGTGCACGGCAGCGCCGACGTGTGGAGCTGTAGCTATGGGCAGGGACAATACTTGTCTTTTACGGCTCACTGTGGTTCCTGCACAGCCACAACAGCAACTTGGACAGGTCACACCGCTTTCTCCTCCACGCTCTTGCTCCCAGGCAGTTGGTCCTCTTACAGTGTGCGACGCCGCCTCCTCATCCTCCACCGTGTCCTCGGCCTCCACTGCCCGTCCAAATCTCGGTGGCCCTTCATCGTACCATGTGTGTAGGGCACGGCGGTATAAAGCTGTTCTTTAAATGGTTTGCCTTGGCGAACGGAGTCACACAGGGGAGGAACTGCTAAAGTTCATTCGTAAAGAAATCAGAGTATGGCTTAGTCCACGAAATCTGGAAATGGGAACCATGGTGACCGACAACGGGAAGAACATCGTGTCCGCGCTGCGACAAGGGAGTGTGAAACATGCGCCCTGCATGGCACACGTGTTGAATCTGGTTGTCAAGCACTTCCTCAAGTCTTCACCCCATCTGCAAAACATCCTGAAAATGACAAGGAAACTGTGCATGCACTTCAGCCACTCGTACACCGCCAAGCACACCTTCCTTGAGCTGCAGCGTCAGAACGGTAGCACACAACATAGTCTTATTTGTGACATTGCCACATGTTGGAATTCCACCCTCCATATGTTGGACAGACTATACGAACAAAGAAAAGCCATCACTAATTTCTTGATGATCCAAGCAGATAAGAGTACTCCCCTGTGTAACTTTAATGTGAAACAGTGGCAGCTCATATGTGACACCTGCCGTTTGCCGAGGCCCTTTGAGGAAGCCACATTATTTGTGAGTCGCCTGGATTACGTCATGAACAACGTAATTCCACTCCTACATTTCCTACAACAAATGGTTGAAACCATGGCTGGTTACGGCAATGGAGACATTGCGCCTACATCTCAAGGCTACATGAGCCCTGTGGGGGCTGAACTGGAGGAGGAGGATGATGAGGGGCAGAGCAGGGCACAGTTTAGGTTGGATGAGATGGCCAGTGTTTCTAGTCTTCAGACAGGAGAGGAGGAGCAGGAGCAGCCAGAGGAGCTGGAGGGTTATGAGGAAGTTGAGAAAGAGGACCCAGACACACCGTGCCAGTATGCAGTGGAGATGGAGGCAAGTAGTGCCTCCGAGTCACTGGCGCAAATGGCCCGATGCATGCTCAGTTGCTTGCGTAGTGACCCTCGAATTGTAAAAATTCGTCAGCTGGATGAATTCTGGATCTCCACCTTATTAGACCCTTGCTATCGTCACAAAATGGGGGCCTTTTTTACACCCACTGAGAGGGAGGACAAACTGACCTACTACAGAGAGATT